>NC_135173.1:19310114-19641989 GCF_041146795.1 Maylandia zebra | reverse complement strand
GTTTAAGACTCATGCTTTTATTTTGGAAAGACAACGAGCTTTGACCGCCAGCTTTTGTCTATTTGCAGTTCTACTGCTGAAATAAATGTCTTTGTCTGAACCGTGCCATGTTGCTGGGTTTATTCTCTTTGTTTTTGGCTGCTCTCTTTAGGGGTCGCCACATCTCCCTCAATTTCACCCTATCCTAGCATCCTCCTCTGATATACCAACCCTTTACATGTCCTCCTTCACTACATCTATGAACATCTGAATTAACAGCTTCAGCTCTGTCATCATCAAAGGCAGGTCTCACTACCATCTTGTAAACCTTCCCTTTCACTCTTGCTGCAATTCTTTTGCCACAAATCACCCCTGACATTCATCTGCACCCTCTCCACCTGTGTGCACTCTCTTATTCACCTCTCTCCTGCACAGTCTGTTGCTTTGGTTATCTCCTTTACAAAGTCATATTTAGCAAAATGCTGTTTTCCATATCTAACTTCTACAGAGTTCATTTGGCATGTCTCACTGTGTCTTTTATATATTTCTTGTTTTTATATAAGAGCTGAAAGAAATAGAATAGTAAAATGGATCAGTGTCATGTTTATTTTCTAATTAACAAATATTCATTAAGTGTGTAATGTTTTCCTGCAGTCCAGTTTGTAAGATTGAGGTGCCTGAGCGTCTGACTGTGAGTCATGAGACTTTGGTCAGGACTGGCCTGGCTGATCGCTGCGTCTCCGTACCTGTCCGTGAGGCCACGGACGCAGAAATTCTTCTGGCTCACAGGTCATCTTATCTAACTCCTGTCATGAAGGTATGATATAGTTTAGATATTTGTTTCAGTTCACTGAGCTGTGTTTACTTTGCTCCTCTCAACAGTGAGGAATACCTGGAGGCGGTGAAGAAGACTCCTTACATGAGTCTGGAGGACCTTATGGAGTTCACTCGTCAGTATGGTGATGTCTACTTCCACCCAGTAAGTCTCCCGCTTAACAGCCGCTTAACAGGAACAGAAAATCTGTATCTGACATCCTCTTCTGTATGTCATTTACCATCCTAGAACATCTACCACTGTGCCAAGCTTGCTGCTGGTGCTGCACTGCAGCTGGTAGACAGTGTTATGACAGGGAAGGTGAGGAATGGCATGGCTTTAGTCAGGTGAGGCTGAGATACAGCAGTTCTGATATGCACTCATGGCTTGTTCAGTATTAGTGCCTTTGTTTTGTCCATTATTGATGAGTTAATAGGAATGTAAATATTAAGTCTTTACATTTACATTCATATTTTTACTAGTTTGTTAGTGATTAACTTTTTAGTAGTTAATGGGCAAAGTGGGCAACAACAAGTGTAAAATCTTATTTTTTTTACATAACTGCTTCTTTTTTATTATTAATAGACCACCAGGACACCACAGTATGCGCAGTGCTGCTAATGGATTCTGTGTGTTCAACAATGTGGCTATAGCGGCTCAATATGCTAAGCAGAAATATGGAGTCCAAAGGTAATGTGACTTTTAGTCTTTATGCTTATTCTGGTAATCATTAAGGATTTTAACGATCCACAAATCCACAGCTGTATGTATTCACCTCAGATTTTGTCTTCAGGGTGTTGATAGTTGACTGGGATATACATCACGGTCAGGGGGTGCAGTATTGCTTTGAGGATGATCCCAGGTGAGTCTTTGATAAAGGAGAAGCAGATGTTGTCTGCTTGCGTTTCAAATTCTGCTCACTGTGTTTGTTGTTTTCCTTTTCACAGCGTGCTCTACTTCTCTTGGCACCGCTATGAGCATCAGAAATCCTGGCCTCATCTGAGAGATTCTGACTACGACATTGTTGGCAAAGAGAAAGGGGCAGGATTCAATATAAATGTACCATGGAACAAGGTCAGAAATACTGCACACTTATGGTTTCATTATGGGGGTTTTTTCTATTTGCTTCTTGCTTTAGCTTAAGCCTAGTTCACAGTGTCACATAATGCCACCACCAGTGAGGTTATGTTTGTGGTAGTGTGTACATGCATGCTATTTGCTTTCCTGATTGTGTGTGTACAAGCTGTATGTGTGTTTTATTCTTTTACTGAAAAGACCTCATCATGATATTTCAGGTGGGCATGGAAAATGGTGACTATCTGTCAGTCTTCTGTCACGTTCTTCTGCCAGTTGCATATGAGGTGAGCCATTCCAAAAATTACCTTTTTCCTACCTAAAGGCAGGTGATCTATAAAATGTTTGGTTCAAGCATACAACTGTTTTTGATAGTTTTGCCCAGACTTAGTCTTGGTGTGTGCGGGATTTGACTCAGCCATCGGTGACCCAGAGGTATGACATATTTATTAATGTCATTATCTAATTACATGCATGCACTATAAACCTCTGCATCCACTCGCTTACTGTTATACTTACATTTAGGGTGAGATGTGTGCCACTCCAGATGTCTTTGCCCATCTGACTCACCTGCTGATGAACCTAGCAGGAGGAAAACTGTGTGCTGTGCTGGAGGTCAGGCCGCCCAGCCTATACAGCTAAAACATGGAAACAAGAAAACAGCCTGTTAATGTTCTGTTGTCTGGGAACTTGTGTTTTTGTGTTTTCCAGGGGGGATACAACTTGACTTCCCTCGTCCAATCTGTGTGTCAGACAGTCCAGACATTGCTTGGAGATCCTGTGCCGAGACCTGCAAGCCTCAAAAGTCCCTGTATAAGGTGTGCATCACAATCAGTCAAATTTGTGTCTCAAAGTTTGTGTGTTTTATAACTGCAGCAATTTAATTCTTCTTTTTCAGTGCACTTGAATCTCTTCAGTGTGTCCGATCAGCTCATAAGGCCTACTGGTCGTGCCTCAAACACGCAGGTAACCATAACAGAGCCTTTAGCAGAGCCTTTAAGGGACCTGAGGCTGCAGGAGTCTGATAACCTCATTTCTTTCTAACTTGTTTCCATCCTCAGTCAAACTGAGTGATGTAGCATCACTTAGCTGAGGGTTTGCTAGCTGTATTTCACGTTTACGTCCGTTTGAACTTCTCATCACTATAAAAGACATGGTCTCAAAACAGTTACTCCCTTCTTCAGCTGATCTGCCCGCCTCCACCATCAGCACCAGACAGATTAAATTAGGAGAAGGAGAAGAAACGACAGAGAAGGGAGAAGAAGAAGAAAAGGACGCGGAGGAAAAGGTGTGGCCTGAACCTCCAAAACGCGTCACTCCTCCAGTATGTGCTGCTTTAGTGCTCCCTGATGACGTGGCTTGCCCGGAGGGATGCGAATGCTTCAGCTTCTCAGAGGATCTTGACCCACTCTTAGCCAGCAAGTTAAGGTATGGATAAGTGGGTTGTTGTGGCTCATTTCAGTTCATGGTTTTCACCGTAACTGGGTTTGAAATCTTTTTTTTCTCTAAAACAAGGGAGAGTTTCCTCAGAGACGCAGATGACAGTACTGCTTTTATAACCCTCTCCACTCTTATAGCCCTGACAGAGAAAATGGAGAAGAATGAGGTAAAGCCATAATGTTGTTTGTTTCTTTTATGTGAGTGCTATTATGATATCATGTCTTGTAAATACAGTTTGTGCTTTGCTGAGCTGCCTACATGATATAATTTTAATTCCCGGCTCTCAGATCTGCAGTGGCCTTGCACTGGTCCCTGACGTTACCAAGGCGATGACAAGCATTGTCCAGCACGTTACAACTGTTCTCAGCAACCGGTATAACAACCTCGACTTAATCAAATCTTACACCTTCTGCTCTTTTTAAATATCAGCTAGAGATTAAAAATGATTAGAAATATTCTTACAGGAAACACACACATACACAGAATATGCTTGGTCACTTTGCAAAGGAAATGCAGTCTAAACTATTGTAGCTCAGATTTGCACCTACAGCAAATTTAGAATCACCACTTAACCTAAATCCATGCATATCTGGGAGTTATTTGGAACTAATATTTTTATGTACTTTTTAGTGAAATAATCTAAATAAAATATCATTATCTTTCTCGTGTTGTGAACAAGTGAAGTCATTTTATTTATACAGACAGATTTTAGGACGTAACTGCAAAATTAGTAAAAAAATATCACTTGGAAGTGAAGATACTTGCAAAGCACAACTATGGCACAACTACAGAGGTGCAAGTTAACATGATAAATATAGCCTACTAAATATACCGCTGGAGTGCGCTTGTATATTGAAGTTTTATTAGCAAGATTGCAATCTGCTTTGTTAAAACTTGTCTTTATATATGCAGCGTTTTGGTCGTCTGTGTGGGTGACGGGAATGTCCCAAGCCATATTACAGAAGACAGGCGAGTATCATTTATGCTCTCTGTTTTAGTCTTAGTAAAACCAAACTCTAAGGCACAATTGATGCAATAAAACACACTATTTGTCCATAACGGCGAGGACAGCATGCTGAAAAAGTCTTTCTGTTTTCAGGGAAACACTTGTGGTGCAGATGGGCAGTGCACAGACTGAGGAACAGAGCTGCAAATATTACATTCGTGTGTGTCTGAAGAAGGTACTGCTCCTTGCTTTGTAATCACATTTAATATTTGCCAGAAATATACACTCACACATCTCGCTAGTCAGCATTAGCCCCCTTTCCTTTAAAACTGCATCATTAAATATTCAGAGTTTCTGAATTATTACACAGTTGCTAAGGATTTCTGGACAGAAACCTTTATGATACAGCTCTTAAAGGCGACTGAGATGTATTTTTCTGCATAGACAATTTGAGTAGGTTTTTTTTTTTTTTTTTTGCTTTTGTTTTTTAAATGTGTTTAAATGCATTTGTTTGTTCACCCACAGGGCTGCAGTGACACGTCAGGGTTCACACAGGCTGTGTTTGGCCTCCTCCTGCCCCTTGGGTATGAATACGACCCCGGTCTTGTTGTGTTGGTTCGAATGCCAGATAGTGGAGTCAGTGACAGTTTGTGGCAACAACTAATTGGCCTACTGCAGAGCTTTGCACTTGGACATACACTGGTGGTACTACAGGTAAGAGTGCTGGGGAAGATTTCATAAAGGCACACTAGATGTCTTCAACAATGTAGAGCTGCCAGGCAGGAGCTCTGGAGATATATGGTTGGATGGATGTAGTGAAGGAGTCTTTGATGAAGGTAGTGGAGGATATACAAAGTGTTGGTGTGACAAAAGAGGATGATAGGGATAGGGTGATATGGAGGCAGACGATCTACTCTGACAACCCCTAAAGGGAGCAGCTGAAAGAAGAAGACAGTAGATGTCCTCTAATTTTGCTATATTGTGAAACCTTAAGAAGCATTTTAAGAGGAGTTGGCAGCATGTTTGCATACTTAGTGTTCAGTATTAATTCATTTACTTCTTAATTTCAGGAGGAGGAGAAGGCGCTTATCGGACTCACAGCATCCTCCCTCCTCGGTAACCCAGCCGCCTCTCTGAAGCAACTTCAAGCCCCGCTAACAGAAGACACGGAGGCCATAGAGAAGCTGAGACACAGGCTGCAGGCAGACTGGAAATTCCTTCAGACCACAGGTGAGTGCAGCAGCATCACATTTGAAATCAACATAAATATCCACAGATCTTAGAATAACTGCTACTGTATTAACGGGACTTTCTGTCTTCTAAAAACAGCACCACAAACTCAAAGAAGTGATGAAGACTGAGGATGGAGGGTGTCATGGACTTTTTGATACTTTATTTTTGGTAAATTATGACAGCAGTTGTCCTGCTGCTTAGAAATTATGCATGTGTTATAATATTCATTCAAGCAATATCACAATCAACGCCAGCTTTTGCCGTCTCATAAAAAAAAATCTATTCAATGACTTAAACAGTGTTTAAGTTATTTGGTAAGCTGGATTAACCTGTACTGTTGTATCAGCGTATGAGCGTTATCAGCCTTGTTGACTAAACAAAGATGATGACGTTTACAGATCTGCAGCTGACATTTATCTCTTTTGTCACAACAGTTTTCTGCTGGTTACATTTGGATTTTTTGAATTTTCATTTCTTTTATCAGGAAGTTCCACTTGGATCAAAATCAGTTTCACAGGAGACCTAGCCAAGTGCAAAGAGCTAATGAATTTTACAGCAATATAAAAATTATTTAAGCAATCACTGATCAAAATAGTTATACTTTCTTTTTTTTGTGCCATTCACATGATTGAATAGTTGACTGATTTTTGCTGTAAATTGAAATGTTGTGTCGTGTATAGCACACGTCATGTAATTTAACATGAAGTTTTCATAAGCAACTTTGATATTCTCTGTAATAAATGTTACATTTGTAAAAGAAAAAAAATGGCTGCCAAATAGTTTTTTTGTTTTTTTGCTTTTGTACTTTTTCGCCCCAAGGTATCAGTATTGTGGTTTGAACATCGGCATTGTATTGCTATCTTTCCTCACAGAGGTGTTGTTGACCACCAGGGAAGCTGTTTGAGTAGGCTTGCATGCACACTCTCAACCTTTGAGGGCACATTTAACAGTTTTTAGAGCCTTTCAGTCTTCATTCATTCAAGTAAGGAGACCTCTTTTCTGCTGGTCTATATATGTGTCGGCCCTGCAGTCCACTGGTGACAGGTCCAGGGTGTAGCCCTCTTTTGCTGGGTGACAGCTGGGAAAGACGTCAGCCTCCTCATGATCCAGAGTTAGATACAAACAGATGGGAAAGCTGACAGATAAATCACACTAACTATACAGTTCAAAGGTTTGGCATTGATCATAGAAAGGCAGATCTTATATATTGTATTTTAATGTAATTTTTCACCACATTTTACAAGCATAAATCTAGAATCTAACTTTTTATATTTACTTTAAGGTTATGTGTCTCCCCGTTCCTTTTTTCCTGTTGTAACAGCTGTGAAAGGTGATGTTCTGAAATGATCTCTGCATATCTTTGAATTCAGAGATCACCACAATTCTTTGTAAGCCGTGTTTCTTGTGAGACTCACAACAGAAGACTTTTGAGCCTCTCATCATGTGAGATAGAAATGGGTGAGTCATCTGATCACCTAAACTGGAAGTTAATTCAGTACAGTTTAATTAATGGGTCACATACATCCCAGTTTGATCTCAAGTGTGCCAGACCAGTAATACCATGTATAAAAAAACAAACAAAAGCCTCGTTTAATTTCTTGTTTCCTTTATTTCAATTTGAGCCGTAGCCAAGATTTTAAAACTGAAACCACAGGTGATCCATTTCCAGCTTCCACTGGCTCTGCTGTCATTACATTGTGTCTCACAGTTTAGCTGCAACTAAACAGTGGTACTTATTATTTTCATGAACAGTGATGTGTAAATCTGGAAACAGTTTTAGGTTTCCAATTTTCACTCCTGTGCAATGATACGATCACCACAAAATGAATAATTCGTTATATTGAGATAGGTAAAAAGAGTAATTTATTGGTTAACTCCAACGGCTTGGTACGGACGTTTTTTGGGGGGAGGCTATCTGTTGTGCCCCCCTCAAACCCATGGGATGACGCACACGTTGCTTCCCAATCCGACCTGCGGGTGGCGCTGTTGGAGAGCCGGCGAAGCAATGAAGGTTTTACTCACACGTGAATCAGTGGTTTGTGTAGATGCCCACCAACCGCCGCTCCTGCTGTTGTTTGCCTGTCTGTTGTCACTGTGATTGGACCGTTTTTCCTGTGCCTGAACGCAGCACAGGGAGGAGTGAGCCTTATTAACGGAGCACTGTGAGAGGGAGAGAGAGGGAGCTTAGGTACACAGAGACACACAAACATGTCCGGGGCTCCGACCGTGTCTACGAACCCTCAGACCGCAAAAATGAAAAAGGACGAGTCCTTTCTCGGGAAATTAGGAGGAACCCTGGTGCGGAAGAAAAAGTCCAAAGAAGGTGGGCCATTCGAAGTTTTGTTTTTCTTATTTTTGTTTTACATGATGGAAGATCCCCATTTTTCTTTTTCCTGCTCGTGTTTCTGTCCATGGTGCTGCAGTCTGCGCTATGGAAATATTCTCCCGTGGGCATCACTCGCAGCTGATTCACTGACTGTTCGCATGACTTCTAACAAGAGGTGTTCAGTGTTGCTTTATCCCGACTCGTGCTTCTTGTTCCCCTTGTTTATTGTAGCCAGTTGATAAATTCACTGATTTTAAGTTTAAACTGTGTTATTGTAGTTCAGATACAGTTAAAGACGTATACACGAGTCAAGGAAACCCAATTTATTTGTGATGAAGAGTGACACAAAGCTTCGCAGCAAGTCCACGGGCTTGGCACATGAGGCAAGTACATATAAATAGATCGCACACTAGACCGGAATCCAGGTTTATGAAAATAAACATGAGTATCATTGCTATTCTAGCAGGATTAGTCACAATTATCAACTGTTTTGTGATCTCCCACAACAGTCCCTGTGAAATTTAACGCTTGTGTGTGCATTACAGTGTTTGTGCTTTCTATGTGTGCTCTCCAGCCATGTGTTTGTAATCTCCACTCAAGGGCGGTCGCCAGAAGGCACACGGAGGCATTTTAATGGGTTAGGAGTCCCATTTTAAAGGGTATTTAAGACCCTCAAACCACTTTAATTTGCTTAAATATGCATAAAATGAAGCACATGGTGTCACTGTAAATACACAGAAAATAGTTCACAAAATAATTCACAGAAAATAGATTACGCGTTAGATCTTCAGTAAATTGTTTTATTTATTACTTGTCAAGACATTTGATTAAGGAAGTCAGACTTGAATTTTGAAATGAAATTATGCCAAACTTTTTTTTAGAGAATTTGGCTATATTCCATTCAACACAGTGCAAATGGCTTGTAACTGAAAAACTAAAATGTACAAAAATGGTCCCAGGGCTCAGGAAGGGTTAAGCAAAAATGTCCAAAACCTATGTAGATCTGTTGTCTTCAATCAGATTCATGCGATTTTAGATGGAACACGTTTGCATTTTTGTGTCTGGTTAGACACTTTCTGCATCTTTCTTTATAACTCCCGTCCTAATAGTGGAGTAACTATTAGTTACAGTCTCAATGTACTGTATTTCATTGCTTACTTTTCACAACGAATAAAACGGTAAGTTTTAAGGAGGTTAAAAAAGAAAAAAGAAATGTGCTGATGACTACTGAGGGAGTTAATTAGATGATAACTGAGAGGTGGAGTTCTGTGAATTACAGTAATAGTCCTGCTGGTTGAACTTGAGGTTAAAGCTTCAGCATATTCTGCTTCAGTGAGCTAGATTTGCTGTCCATCAGTATAACTTGCACAACCAAGCAATCATTTCTCACAAGTAATTTATATATTACTTTGTTTTTGGTTTTCAGAGTCATACTGCTCAGATTTCATGGTTGCTGTGCCATTCCTGATTTTTAGCATCCATAGGAGATTGGTAAAGAGTAAAGAGAAAGCTGCAAAGCAATGTGACAGTTAACTTATAAAAGCTCCAGAACCTCACATTAATTTCACCAACACGCAGCTCTCATTGCTACATGTGATGACTCTTTCAGATGTGGACAGCCAATCCAATAAGCCACAGAACCAGTGCCTGCAGTTCTTGCAGCTTGTGAGAGCGCAGTGCCCCTGTGTGGTCAGTGGCTATTAAAGCTCACATAAAACGCAGTTCTGTGCAAGGGAGGCAGTCATAGTGACGTTTGAAGGGAATATCAGTATAACAAAAGAAAGGCATGTGAAGTTTGTGTTGCTAATGGAGCGCAGTGTGTAACTGGGGCTTCTGTTACTTGGGGGTGTGACGCTTTATCTCCCTTAAAGAAAACGCCCAGCAGACTAGTTGTTGCTGGAAAAATGCTTCACTTCTGATGAATAATTAGCGATGGGAGTTTGCACTCCTCAGCACCGCTTCCTCTTACTCAATTAAAAGATGTTGCTTAAGGCGATGTAATGCAACGTGTACTGTAAATAAAAAAAATTGGGGGGAAAAACAGAGAGAGAGAGAGAGAGATGGTGCTTCTATAACACAATATAAAGTTGTTGTTGTTGTTGTTTTAAATTTTGATGGGAGTGGTCTGTTCCAGGATCAGATTTAGCTGCATGAAAATGTGTATTTAAATGTGTACCATTGAACTCATTGGCGCACATATAAATACATTTATATTTGTAGCAACATGCTAAATGACTGTGTTTTTAGGGAAGTGCACTACATTTTATTTGCAGTAAGCTCCATGCGTTTTAGTTTTACAGTTCATGGTTTTAAAGATTTCCATTTGAGTTATCCCAATCAGGTAAAAATTGCATTGTAAGCCTCAACCTATCCTTAACCTCAAACAGGTCACTGTGGATGTATTTAAGAGCTAAATACTATGCTTTGCACCACCATCACCAAAGCACCAATTTAGGGAATGTTATTGTGGAATAATGGAAGTCCTTCCCTTCAAAAGAGTTTAGATACTTGAAGAATCAATCCCGGGGTGTTGTATGTGGATAGTTAATATTGGCTCATAGTCCTGCATTTCTGGAGCTGGTCTCACACAGAACAAGTGTGTCTTTATTCCTTGATAAGCTGACAGGAAGTCTGTTTTTCACTGACAAGGCTACTTCCTTTTGTCAGCATAAGGCATGTTGTAACAATGATAGTTAAGTGAATAGGGAATGAGAAGACTGTGTCACATCCTTGTTGTCGTAGGATGGATGCTGACAACAGTAAGTGATCAGTGTTTCTTACCAATGTGTTTCAATTTTCTTTATTTCCTCTTTTTTTAATTTTTAAAAAGCACATTTTTTATAACGTATATTTATATATTTTTAAAGTACAGCTTATACAAAACTGCTAAACACAGAATATATTTAGCATAATGTTGATTTGCTTTTAGAAATATCATTATATTTGCTATTTAAAAGTTTAGCTTCCACAAAATGTATTTTATGTTTCAAGCAGTTGTGCAAGTACTTGATCAGGGTGGCTCGTTCCTGTAGATCCTGTTGCATAAAGACTTGAAGGATACAGCAAAAAAAAAAAAAAGTGTATTTATAAGTTTCTTAATAGGAGCTTTTGCAAAATGTCGTTCAACAGTGCACAGTTAGTACCAACATGGGGATTGTTAAAGTAATTCAAGCACTACAGTACTCATTGGAGAGTGCTGAAAATGTCATTTTCTTCTATAAAAGTGGCTCGTTAATATTGTCTCATATGCTACATTCACTAAGAGTTGGCAGATGTATGCTTCTGCTAATATGTTGTTCCTGAAAAAATTATCCTGGATTAAATAGCTTTGGACTTCCTTTTACCTTTTGACCTTTTCTTTAATTAGAAAAAGAACACGCTAACATCCTTATAGCAGGAGAGAAAATTAACAGAACAGCTCAGGAGGAGCAAGAAGAGGTATATGCAAGTGTAGACAGAGTAAATACAAGTAAATAAAACGTGTAGTTTATTGAGCTAAATAGTTGAAATTGTCATCTTTAATATCCATAGAAAGAAGCCGCTGAAGCGAGCTCAGTGTGATCTCCTTGCTGCTGTTGCTCACTGGTGCCTGTGCTGTTGTAAATAACCAGAGCTATATTTAAGGCCCAGTCTGTCCTCTCCATACTGCCGCATTATTTATATCTTTCCCCTGTGAGTCAGTAGAACTCCACCCCCCCTCAGGGAGTTGTGGAGCCACACAAGTCGATTTCAGTCTGCTTTACGCTGTTATTTTTGATGGAGGCTGGTTATCCATATGACAGCTTTTTGTTTTCTTTTAATTTAAAGCAAAAGAAATTTCACCATGTGCTTCTGCTGATTTGAGTGATCACTGTTCCCTGTTTGCATGGCGGTTTGCAGTATAGCAGATTTTTTTCTCGAATACGTCCAGTGAAGCTGGCGTAAGATAAACGTTCTTGACTGCAGGCTTTGTTTGTATTGAATTAGTGTACTGTTAACAGACAGTCACTGCCTGATTGATAATCTCCTACATTACAACAGGCTCCGAATGAGCCTGAGAATCGAGCCCTGAAACCAGTGTACTAGTTCTTATGCTGTTGTGAAAAGATTAGACTGTAACTAGTAACCTTTAGTTACTGACCAGTAGACAAAACATTTTAGAAAATGCTCTTTTAAGTGTTTAAACACTATGCTGCAGTTATAATACAGGTTGCACATTACAGTAAATTAGTGATTGTAATACCTCATCGGTCATCCTTTGTCTTTGTCCATGGTTTAATATCCCAGTGGCAGCCAGTGTGTCGGGATGATGTGGTGGGTTTAGGTCCACTGTGGTGTCTTTTTTTCTGTTCCACACACACCACACACACACACACACACACACACACACACACACACACACACACACACACACACACACACACACGGACATTACGTTCAGCCTCTCCTGTAACTGGACCGCATAGGTGGGGTGGAGGGTTGTGACAGAAATACACGTGATGACGCCCCTGACGCTCAGCTGCACCGACTGCAATTCACACACACACACACACACACACACTCTCACACACAAACACACACTTATATACACAATTGCTGCGCACACATACACTCCTGATTTTTCTACCTTCCCTCACTGCCATTCGGACCAAATCGGTTGATTTCTTGATTTGTTGTGAGGACATGGCGGGCCTCCTGTGTGGGACCAAGAGGAAGCAACAAGGTAATGTGAATTTCATGCTGGAGTTTAGGGAAGCTGGATGTGGGAAAGGGGAACCAGAACCTGTTACCTTAGTGCAGTGTTGGTTTAAATGCAGCAGCGTGCTGTTTCGGTTGTTACAAGTATTTTTACTTTTCTGTATAGATCTGCTGCAGTAATTGAGTTATCTTTAATAATCTGACCATTTTAAACAGAGATTTTCTTTTTTTGGTGTGACTGTAAAGCAACTAAGCTGTACCCAAAAGCAGCAGCAATGGAGCCAGAGGGACACGAAAGGAGGAAGTAGCACAATTATGATAAAATGCAGCAAAGCAGTTCTGTAATTACAAAGCAAACTGCTGATCTGCAGAGAGATTCAGCCTTTTATCCAGTTATCGGCTCTTGTGAGAAGGCTGAATCAGATAATAAAGCTGCAAGGACCCTTCCTCCTGGGCTAATTGTGTTTATCCTCCCTTCACTCATGCTTTGAAGTTATCATTTTGTTCAGATTGTAGCACGCTGCTGCACATTTTGTTTAATTTTATTCTCAATTTGAGAAATTTGTCCAATGCTTCTAATATGAAAACCTTAAAGGGCAGACAGGTTTTTTTTGTTCTCATGTTTTCCTCAGCCATCCTGAGCTGCTTTATAAACAGTGAGTCGGTGAGGTGACAGATTTGAGACCACTGATTGTGGTCCTGCCTTTTGCGTGGTTTAGAAAGTGAAATTGCAGAAAGATAAAAGGCAATGTGGCCATTAGGGCTAAAAAGCCTTTAAATCCCTGGAGAATCACAGTAGCCGGGAGTGAAAGCATCTTAGAAGAAATTGATTTTATTAAAAGCTAGACTCAAAGTGTGTGTTATTTCTAAGTGTTGGAGTCCCTGCTTGTTTTAATTAGCTGGAGTGATCAATTTTCCCCAACCCAATTTAAAAAAACAAAAAACGCAACAGCTTACTCTAAAATTAAGATGTAAAGTAGGGGTTCTAGCTTTTTCCTAATGAATAAAAGTACAAAGAGTAAAAATGAGAAAGTTACAGATGTGTGACACCTGTGCCACCAGCTCCAAGTCAAATCAATTTCAATATTTGAAACCAAGAAAACGTCCTGTGCATGCAATTCTTTCAAAGCTTCTTACGAAACGGCGAGGATAAGATTGAAGGAATAGTCTGTCTGTAAATTCATATATTGTTCTTTCATCAAATCTCAAACTGTCAAAAAAAAAATCTAATGTTTAAAAGTGATAAGTCAAAACTGTGTGGAAGTGAAACTATTGCCTAGACGACTGAACAGATCATTAGAGGGGCGGAGCACACCCAGCAAATAGAGACCAAACTGGCACCACGCTTTCCCCATGAATTTTTGTGGTGATCCAGGATTACTGGGTTACTACTTACCAGTAACCCTGACAAGTGTTTGCTTTCTGCTCTCTCATTCGCTCCTCCTTTTCTTTCTCTCCCAGAGTCTTTGCACGTCTCATTGTCTGTCGGTCTACCTTCTGTACTGTCTGTTTGCCAGAACGTTTTACAGGTTTTACAGTTTTTTGTGTGTTGTTCTTTTTCAATAAGTGAGTGATCTCCATGAGGAGGGAAAGAATGCCATCAATGCCCCCTTGCTTCCCTCAGGCACAGACATCCATCCAGAAGATACACTGCTGGGTATGTACATAATAACCACATGCAATCACCGCTAATAATATAATATATGACGTAACCTTTATTTGTGTTCATTTCGGACTTAATCTTACTTCAGTGCAAAAACAAAATGCTGTTTTTGCTGCTGGGTGTCAGAGGTTACTGGGGTTACAAACCATAATATGAATATGTTGACACATGTTGACTAATGGGGAGTTTGACAGTGAAGCAGCAGGAAATGAAAGTGGGTGGAGTGGAAACGCCTTTGTCTTCACTGTGAATCACTGTTGACAGGAGTGTGAGGGTGAACACTGTATATTCAATTTTTGTGGCTTGAAGTTTGTACTTGTGTGAGACATTATTATGCCTACAATTGAAAAGCTGTTAAAACATTTAAAGTTGGAAAGAAGAAAAATTATATATGCTAGTATAAACAATTATTTTGTTTTCCACAGAGGAAAATGCTGAGAGGATCATGTTGGACCCAACATCAAGGGAAAATCCTAAATTTAAAGATCTCTTAAAGGTAGATTTGGTTTAACCTTCTGTGCATAAGCATCTCTGCATTGATTCAGTGCGATCAGAACAATGACAAAATCATGCGAGAAGAACAAGAGTACAGAAACTGTTCAAAGTTCGATTGTATTCTGATGTGCATCCAGGTCCTGATCGACTGGATCAACAGTGAGTTGGAGGAAGAGAGGATCATAGTCAAGGACCTAGAGGAGGACTGTTATGATGGACAAGTACTCCAGAAGTTATTTGGTGAGAGTGATTCCTCTCAAAATCACTGATCATGATTTACAATATTTGCAGTTTTAGAAAATATCAAATAAATGCGCTCTGTCAGCACTGAGTGTATTGAAAATGCAAAGTTTAATCATAAACTTTCATCTAACATCAAACTTACAACAGCACAACATTAATGCTAGAACTAGCTGCACTAACACAAACAAAATATATCACAATTATGGATGGTGTAATTGGCTGGTTGTTGCAATCTGTTGCTTTAGTTAAACTATGCATTTTCAATAAACCAAACATTGGTTATATTCGAGAGTTTCCTATTGCATGATGATTTCTTATTGAAGTAGTACTGCAGTGTTATCTTCTAATGGTGACAGTATAAATTTGGGGCAACTGCTAATGTGATTTAGCGCTATATAAATAAAATTGAATTGAATTAAAAAAAACAGCTGAATTAATACCCACTAAAGTTATATTATCCTGGTTGAGCATTGAGCATGAATGTTGTTCAGTTCAGTTCAATTTAATTTAATTTAATTTAATTTAATTTAATTTAATTTAATTTAATTTAATTTAATTTAATTTAATTTATACAGCACCAACTCACAACAACAGTTGCCTTAAGGTGCTTTTTATTGCAATGTAAAGACTCTACAATAATACAGAGAAAAACAAAGAAAACCCCAACAGCTCACTATGAGCAAGCATTTTGGCGACAATGGCAAAGAAAAACTCCCTTTTAAGAGGAAGACAGCTCTCCCAGAAACAGGCTGAGGAGGGGCAGCTGTCTCCTGCCACTGGTTGGAGGTGAGGGGAGGAAGACAGGACAAAGACACACTGTGGAAGACAGATTACTAACAACTGATGATTAAAGTGTAGTAACTAGTGTGTAAAGATATTGTGGGTGAGAGAGGGGGAAAAAAGATGAGTGAAGAAGAAACATTCAGTGCATCATGGGAAGTCCCCAGCAACCGTGGCCTAATTCAGGGAGCATTCATCATCACCTCATTCAGACCTAACTATAAGCTTTATCAAAAAGGAAAGTTTTAAAGCCTAATCTTAAAAGTAGAAAGGATGTCTGTCTCCTGTATCCAAACTAGGAGCTGGTTCCACAAAAGAGGGGCCTGCCGGCTGAAGGCTCTGCCTCCTATTCTACACTTAAATACTCTAGGAACTACAAGTACGCCTGCAGGCTATGAACAAAGTCTCCTATTGGGGTGAAATGATACCCTGTGGTCTTTAAGATAAGATGGGGTCTGATTATTTTTATGTTGTTATTATGTGATGAGAAGTATCATAAATTCAATTCAGGATTCTGCTTGTAGAAACATTTTTGTGAACACTTTATAAACATTAACATCTCTAGAGTTACACTATAGTAAAATACATGTTTAATATACTGTGTTAACAACATAAACATTCCTTTGTTGCCTGAAATGTGTCTTCTTCATTGTGCTGCAGTGTCTAGTAAGGTCTTTGGATCCCCCCTTGTGACTGGATTCTGTCATTACAGTATAAAACTGTTAAACACTAACAAATCAGCATTTCAACTAATTGTATAACAGTTACAATATCTATCTATCTATCTATCTATCTATCTATCTATCTATCTATCTATCTATCTATCTATCTATCTATCTATCTATCTATCTATCTATCTGGGGTGCAATGATACACAAAATTCACGGTTCGGTTTGATACTTTGGTGTCACGGTTCGATATTTTTTTCGATACAAAAAAATGTTCATGCCTTTTTAATTTGTCATTTATTAAAATTATAAATATATATTTTAACTGAAAAGTACAGTTTTTAAATTTAATGTTGCTGAAACAACAAAGTAATAAAAAATAAATCTATCTGATTGAGGAATCACTCATCTTTGGAAAAGAGAGTTTATTACAGAGAAATGTCTCTTTCCAAAATAAAAGCTATACTATCCGCTTCTTCTGGGCTATATTCTCAGCAGCATATTAAACATATCAGGTCCCCATAAGGAGAATCATGTGCTAACGGCTGTCTAAATGACTCGGGTAAAGTTTGTAGCATGCGTGCTTGTTGTTTTTGTCTGCTTCCACTTGTCTTTGCACTAGGATGCTATCGGAGTAAATGTGCAGTCATATTCGTTGTGTTCCCACTAGTGCTGTCAGCGTTAATCTGAAATGACGTTAACGGCACAACACGGAAAATCTCGGTTAACGAGCTATAGCGAATCGCCCGTGCGTGGGGCTGGACGGCCAACACGTTAACGAGCTAACTGTGCTAACGCAGTAGTTCTCACTAATGTAACTGAGCATTGCGTGGCACATCCGACATATTGTTTTACTTTTGTCCATGACAGTTACCTTCAGGGTCATGCTTCACATGAAGACCAAAATAGTTCCAAAGGCCAGATCTGAATGAGGGTGGGGGAGGTTCAATTTGCCACGTTGCCACGAGCTTAACTTCTGTCTCGCTAGCTTGCGCTCAGTGGATCTGCACTCGACAGTGCAGCCTAGGCGGAGTAGTCGAACGCAGATCCACTGAGCGCTCAACACAGACAGCATCGTCAGAAGAAAAGTTGATAAAATAAATTAAAAATTTTGTATTGTTCGATACATATGCGTACCGAACCGAAAGCACTGTATCGAACGGTTCAATATCGATACGAGTATTGTTGCACCCCTACTACCTACTATCTATCTATCTAGATAGAAGCAGTTTATACAAAATGCATACATAATTGCATATGTTCCTGAAGTGTTAAGAACAACAGTTAAAATGCACAGCAAGAAAATATTTTCTGTGAATTTTGATGTGTGATTTCTTGCATTTAGTTTTCACGCTCCTTTCTCACTTTGGTTCTTTGTGAAAATTTAGCCTCACAGAGTTAGTCTGCATTTATAGATCCACATTGTTGTCTGCAAAGGATATTTCTGTCTATTTATTTCATTTTTTTTTAACTAGACCTAATCTGTTAGCTTCTAATTTTTCGATGCTTTCTTACTTTTCTCTATGTGGTAAAACACAACTTTTTCCTGTTTTTGCGACAGAAAAGTTGTCAGGCAGAAAGCTGAACGTGGCGGAGGTGACGCAGTCAGAAATTGGCCAGAAACAGAAGCTTCAGACGGTGTTAGAAGCTGTCAACGATGTGCTGAGGCCTCATGGCTGGACCGTTGAGTGGAGTGTAGACTGTGAGTTTTTGTGCTGACTTCAGTGATATGCATGAATTACAGAACTCTTAAGGAACATAGAAAACATCTGAAGCATTAGAGGTTGATATATTTGGAATTTTCATCATCTTTCATCAGATGTTTACTTCCTAACAAAAATCTTTCAACTGCATCCATCCTAAGATATGATAATCACCATGAGTCATCATCATCATTAGGATTTTATTCTCAGACTTTGAAAGGCTTCTGTCAGAGCCACAGAAAAGATTGTAAAATCTGAATAATACTCCCCCTCACAAGAGACAATATGTGAGTCCATCAGCACTTTTAGTTTGTGTTGTTAACAATGACTTTACTACACCAAGTCGTGCTTTATCCTTTGTCAGCTGCAGGTTTTCGGTGTTTCTTTTTGAAAAGTGGTGTTTTTTCAAAAGTTTCAAAAATTGTTTACATTTTTATGTGAACTCGCTCTTTGAAAGAGGGTTTAATCTTCACTTTATTTATTTTTACAGCTATCCACTCAAAGAACCTGGTGGCTATCATCTATCTTTTGGTGGCTCTCGCTATGCACTTCCAGGCCCCAATCAGGCTGCCCGAGCACGTCTCCGTACAGGTGGTGGTGGTCAAGGTAAAGTCTCCCATCAGTTTCCCTACATCTGTGTCCCTCCCTGAGCCTGGTTTCTTCCTGTTAAAAGGGAGTTTTTCCTTCCCTCTGTTGCCAAGTGCTTGCTAATGGGGTTCTTTTTCTCTTTGTATTATTGTAGGGTCTTTATGTTACAGTATAAAGCATCTGGAGGTGGCCATTGTGATTTGGTGCTATATAAATAAAATTGAATTACACTAAATTGAGTTACAACCAAAATAAGAGAAAATGGAAACAAGTAGAGATTTGTTTTAAAAATCACAAATAAATCATTAGAAATTGTTTTGATGGTATCTTACATCAACTAAAGAGCTGTGTAAAAACACAAATAGCCAAGACCAATCCAAAATATGATACAATGAGGCATGTGACAGCTGTTTCTATCTCTCTTCATCTTTCTGTCTTTTTTTTTTTACTGCCCATGTGATTATCATAATGGTGTATCATCAAATGTATTTATTCTCTCATGTAATAATGTAATCAGTAGAATTTATCGCATGTCTGTGCAGAAACGAGAAGGCATCCTACAGACAGCTCTAATGACCAAGGAGCTGACGAGCACCACAGAGTAAGAGCTGATTCTTAGTAGTTATGCTTCTAAGTATTACTAGCATCTGATGCATTGCATCATAACTGGAGGCTAGAAAACGAGGTGCACAGAGAAAAAGAATTGTTGTTGATATTTTCTTCTCATTTTTTGTTTTTCAGAATGATGATGGGAAGATTTGGTGAGCTTCTGAACACATCTCTTTAACACTGTGGAAATACTGAACTTCATTTATTTAGCATTTATTATTTTTGTTAAAACAATCATTATCTTGGGAAAATGTTCAATTATTTTTATAAATGAAATATTAATAGCTCAGTAAAGACTTAGCCTGGCTCCAGCCTTTACCTCAGAGGTGGGGAACTCCAGGTCTCAAGGGCTGGTGTCCTGCAGGTTTTAGATATCACCCTGGGTCAGCACACCTGAATCAAATGACTAGTTCATTACCAGGCCTCTGGAGAACTTCAAGACATGCCGATGAGGTAATTTAGCCATTTAAATCAGCTGTGTTGGATCAAGGACACATCTAAAACCTGCAGGAAACCGTCCCTTTAGGCCTGGAGTTCTCCCACCCCTGCTTTACCTAATGGAAATCATACTATATGAGAGTCATAAACAAGCACGTTTTAGTTTGCTTTCAAGGAGGCAGGCTTATATTTTTTTGAAAGTGGTCTTGAGTAATAGTTCTCCAGGTTTTCTGGATGTCTTTCAAGGTTTTTCTTTGGACACTGGCTGCTGTTTCACTCATTTGTAGTCCAGACGTAACCAGTTTGAGGTCGCTGTAGATCAGCAGGTAGAGCAGGTCCTCTACTAATTAGAAGGTTAGTGGTTTGAGTCTGCATGCCAAATATCCTTAGGCAAAATACTAACCCCAAGTTGCTCTCTGATGCATCCATCAGTGTGTTAGATGAAAAGCACCTAGACATAGAAAAAAGGTCTTGAGTGAATGAGGCATGTTGTATAGAGTTCAGATATAGTAACAAACGCTATATAGGAACCAGTCCTTTTACCAATTTCAGAGGAATGTATTTGTTCTTTTTAGTGAATAAAAAGCAAGTACATTAGTTAATATTAGTTGTTTAAGACAAACAGATGAATCATTCAAGTTTTTTTTAAAAAGGCACCTAACTAAGGGATGAGCTAGTGGTGTGTCTACACATATCAGACAACTCAGCAAAGAAACTATTTTAAATTTTATCTTTAGGGAAATTTTTGCTAGCAGCCTGTTACATAAACACATAATACAAAATAATATTCTTGGACCAACAATGTGTTTCCAAAAGAGCCATTAATTGAAAACATGACATATCTGAAGTTTAAAAAAAAACTGTTCAGAAACTGGAAACGAGGAGGACAAGAGGAGAAATGACAGGCCTAAAAATGATCTACAGGAGATAAACATGACTGAAAGTCATTTCCTTTAGAAATGGCAAAAATCCAGCAAAGACCTTAGCGATGCATCTGGACTTTCAGTTGATCCATCTGCTGTTCACTGAAGCCTTCTAAAATGGTCTGAAACGGAGGGGTGGCTGTCAAGAAGCCATTCTTCAAGAAGCGAAACAGAGATAAAAGGCTGAGGTGTGCCAGATGACACAACTACTGGACTGAAAATCAGAGGATATGGGTCTTATGGAGTGATCATTTCAAATATCTAATTTTTGGTTCAGATTATCATCACTATATGCGGAGGAAGTAAGGAGAGAGGTAAAACAGTGAGTGTCTACAGACATGTGACAGTGGAACATCAGATTTTGATTCACAATGCGGTAGCATTTGTAAAGTTTCTGATTGGCAACAGCTTCATTTTCCAGCATGACAATAATCTCAAACACACTACCAGTGCAGTAAAAGCATAAAAAATAAAATAATAGATCGCTATTACTCATGGATTGGCCTCCTCAGAGCTTGGGCTGCAACACTCAACACAAGAACAGAACAAAAGGCAGCGAGTCAACATCCAAAGAGCTTTGAACGTCTTTCTAGAACCTGCAGAACTATTGCTGAAGAATAGTTAAAGAAATGACAAGAAAGCTGCGTAAGAGAGTTCAGGCAGTGATATCACCCAGTGATATCCCAAGCCTGTCCATAGGCTTGGGATTATAGATCTGGGCTTAGAGCTTAGATTATCATTGATGATGAGTTCGGCCTTATGTTAATCACAGTAGAATAGGTCAAAACATGACAGTAATAAGTTTTAAGTAAAAATTAAACAAAGAAGACTCTTAATAGCAAAAGACAGACAGGCAACAGACCTTTTGACACCATATTCCAATCAGATCTCCTGATCTAAACCAATCAGCTAAGGTCTATACATAGAGGTGGGAGATTATAGTGGTATCTGTCTTCTTTTTGACATGGTTGACAATTCCTAAAATATGAAACCGTTTAAACACTTTTAACCGTGATGTTTTTTTCTCTTCGCCACAGAGAGAGATGCATTTGACACTTTGTTGGATCATGCACCTGACAAGCTTAACGTGGTAAAAACGGTAAAAAAAAAGGATACCTTTCCTTCCTACAATAATAATGTCTAGGACTTGCATGTGTTGGCAGTCATGTTGTAATACTTAATAATGATCTGAATGTGCTTCCAGTCACTCATCACCTTTGTGAACAAACACCTAAACAAGCTGAATCTGGAAGTTACTGAGCTGGAATCTCAGGTAAAAAGATTTCTGTAGAACCTTTGGCCCTTATTATCAAAGTCAAAGGACAATCTATGAATTTTTCATGCATGTTTTATCCTTGGTTCAGATTGTGATTTTCATATAATATAATATTTATTTGAGCAGAGTGTGCTTGTTTTTTATTTTAAAGAATGTGCAATATTCGTGTGTGTGTGTGTGTTTCCAGTTTGCTGATGGAGTTTACCTGATTTTACTGATGGGGCTGCTGGAAGACTATTTTGTCCCACTGTATAACTTCTTCCTCACGCCTGAGAGTTTTGAGCAGAAGGTGATTTCAGATTAAAAAGTCAAACTAGGATTTTTAGCAGGTGATGAAAGTCGCTTTTAACTGCCATTTTTATTTCCCCTCTAAGGTCCACAATGTGGCATTTGCCTTTGAGCTGATGCAGGAAGGAGGCCTAAAGAAACCCAAAGCCAGACCAGAAGGTATTTGTTGTTGTATTACATAATCGCATAATTTACAGGGTTAGTATTGTTGATCTGCTACAGCAGCAGTAATTTTAAAAGTTGTCCAGTAGGTGGAAACCTTGTCTTACACTCTAAAACTGGATAGCTGCTGCTGAGTTAGTTCAGCTCTAAGTTGCATTTTGTAGTCATATCCATATCTTTTATTAGAGATTAAAGGAAATTAAAATGAATTGAATAAGACTTTATTGCTTTATGACCAAAATATGACAAATGATTTCCTTAATTTGTCATATTTTAGTCTTTTGAAATCATTAAGGTCTGAATTTGGTTAAAAAACGTATTCATTATGTTATCTGATACAGCGGATTGATCACTTGAACAAAATTTAAGGTGAAGTCTTCCACTGAGCATTGCAACGGTTCCTTCTTTCCATTGTGTTGCCATGCAGAATTCCTCTTTGTGTTGAATTTAAATTTGACCAATAGTATTTTTTTTCTTGTTAATTTAGTTGCACAGCTTTTGCAGTCTTTGCAGCTGTAGCTGAAGAATTTCCCTTCAGTGATTAGTCAAGGTTTTTTTTAACTCCTGTTGTAAAGAAAAAAATCAATGAACAAATTCATGAATTAATGAAATGAATGAATAGCTATAGCAAGCCTGCATAGGCTTGTCGGATACTGCAAATTCACAAATACTGCATATACACCATACTCCACTTCATTAGATACACCTGTTCTGCTGCTTGTTAACTCAAATTGCCAATGACATGGCAACAACTGAGTGCATTTAGAAATGTAGACAACCAAGACAACCTGCTGAAGTTCAGTGGGGGGAAAGGGTGATTTAAGTGACTTTGAACGTAGCATGGTTGTTGGTGCCAGACAGGCTCATCTGAGTATTTCAGAAACTCCTGATCCCCTGTAATTTTCCCACACAAACATCTCTAGGGTTTATGCAGAATGGTCTGAAAAAAAAAAAAAGAAAGTACATTGCTGATGCCAGAGGTCAGAGGAAAATCTCCAGACTGCCTCGAGGTGATAGGAAGGCAACAAATTTGGGATAAACAGCATTAAAGCATAAATGCCACAGCTTCCCTGAGTGTTGTTGTTGAGCATGTCTATCACGTTATAACCAGTGTCTACCCTTCTTCTCACGAGTGCCTCTAGCAGGATAACGCACCATGTCACAAAGTTCAGATCATCTCAAAGTGACAATGAGTTCAGTGAACTCAAATGACCTCCACAGTCTCGATCTGTGCACCTTTGCAATGTGGTGGAACAGGTGACTGACATCATGGATGTGTAGCTGGCAAAACCTGAAGCAGCTGTGTGATGCTATCATGTCAATATGGACCAATCTCTGATCTCTGATGAATGTTCTGGCACTGCGTTGGATCTATGGCATTAATAATTAAGGCAGTTCTAAAGGCAAACGGGGTTCAACACAGTGCTAGCAAGGTGTACCTAATGAAGTGACAGGTTAATGTAGATATTGAAAGACACAGTTGAGCAAAAAAACCTTGATATCTGTGTTTAGAGGCATACCTTATTCAAGCATTTACTGCACTGCGCACAGCATGCAGTATAAATGCTCTGATCAGTGTAAAGGTTGTCGTTTCCACATCTGTGGGTTCATTGTAAACAAGAGAGGAGGCCCCAAACAGGGAAAGCTGAATGTTCAGTTTCTGTTAAGGCAGGCTAGTTTGGTAAATTCTAATAATCAAATAAGCTCTCATGTAGAACACGTGATGCTTGCAGAGAGAACAGAAAGTCCTTTTGTGCCTTTGAATCTCTTTGTAAGAAGTAATACATCATCTAAGGATAATTTGCAAAGTTTTGGGAGATATTTTAAGCACCATTTAGTTTCCAAAATTACAAATAACCTTTTGAGGGAAACAGTCTAACAGCAATGATAGAACTGGCTCCTTTTCATTTTAAATCTGATTTTATGGTAGCATAGCTATTTATTTTGTTCTTCAGTATTCCAGCCATCCAATTTTTCTTATTAAGATAATTATCAAACATGCCAAGACAAGGAAATCGTTTTCTTCCCCAAACCAGTTCGGGGACACCAGACTTCAATAATCTTTGCTTTTTCTTTTCTAGATGTCGTCAACCTGAACCTGAAGTCCACCCTCAGAGTCCTTTACAATCTATTCACCAACTACAAAACCTCTGCATGAGCTTTTCCTGTCTTTAACGCCTGGCATTACCCTGAACACTGCCCTGTGCCTGCACTGATATTATACATTACAGTCTGGACACTGTAGGAGACCAACTGGGACTGAAAGTCATCATTATGTGGGACTTAAAAAGCCCCAGGGGGTCTAGCCAGAAAAAAGGCTCTGAACGCTAGTATTTAATCTTCCCCAAATGTCAGTATTTATTTTTCCCTCCTCGAATGTTAACTGCAACCCAGGAAACTCTGCAACCTTTAGCCCTGCATTTGAATACATAGCAATCACGGGGAAATGTTAAAACTGGAAAACGTTTGTGTGTCATACTGAACTCATTACGCTCCGTCGTAGATTATTATAAAAAATTATAAAATGCTGTAATATATTATCAAGTGTCTTAGAATGCTTTTCATAAATATGAATGTAATCATTAGCTATTTTCTTTGAAAAAAATTTGATGAGTATATCGGAAATTTTCGTGTCCATAAAATCCAGAAAAATTACACATTTTCTGTTTAACCTTCACAAAAAAAGTTTTATGTAGAAAGTTTGGTCTGTGAGGTTTAGGAGAAAGGTTTCAAGTTGACAACATATTGTCATTTAAGGCTAAATATAGAACACCCTATAATAAAATACACCGAAACTGAGAAAATTACCTAAAAATGAAGAAAATACATCCATGGTGCCTTTGAATAACCTTTATTTAATCCATTATTTGTTCTTGTATAAAGTACAAATAAAAATTTGTCATTAAACAATACAGCATACTGTAATTATATATAAATTATATTTTGTTTTGAATATTTGCAGTCTGTAGATGATAAAACTTTACAATTAAATAGCTCAAATTGTTAGAATCCAACTGGACCTTTCTTTGTGTGTCTGCCTGGTACTCCAGCTTCCTCCCACACTCCAAAGACATGCATGGGGTTATCTTAATTGGTGATTCTAAATTGGGCATAGGTGTGAATGTGAGTGTGAACAGTTGTCTGTCTTTATGTGTTAGCCCTGGAACAGATTGGCAACCCATCCAGGGTTGTTGGAGAGGCTCCTGCCCCTTGCAACTCTGAATTGAATATGGAATTAAGAAAATGGATTAATGAACAAATACATTTAAAAGCCACAAAAGGATGGCAGGAGGTGAAAGCAGCTATCTTGGTGTCAGCAGCTGGTTTGTGGCCTGTCGTTTTAAAGCCTTGAGTTTGGTGTTCCAGCTGTTGCCATCTTGGCACCAGATGTGATGAGGGAGCCATGGATGTGCCTGAGAGCCAGGAGACACTGAAACCTTATCAGTTACAAGTAAGTGAGACCCTAACAAAGTTTTAACTAAGTACTGAATAATTTTGCCTTTGCTTTTGGATGATGTGTGTACTGTGTTATGCTGCTTCCAGTGTTTAAGTAATTTGAAAACCTATTAAACCTTTTAAAATTCTAAGAATTCAGTAAGAAGATCTTTGCAACTCTTCTTTATGCATGCAGTCAATTAGCTTAGCTTAGCTTCACTCAGACTGAAACAAGGAAACAGTTGAGAGAAGCATGTTGAATATCCTGAGGCAAGATGCTGAATCCCAAGTTGCCCCCAACCAATTCACTGGAATGAGAGAGTGTTAAGTTAAAGGTTCTTTGCTTCACATAGAAAAAACCTTGTCTTAATGTGTGTGTGTCTGTCTGTCTGTCAATGAGCCTCTTAGTAAGAGACTGCTTCGAGTGCTCAAATAGAATAGAAAAGCACCATATAAGTATAAGTCCATTTACTAGTATTTGTTTAACAAAGCTAGGCCTAAATCCAGAAACAGTGTGTGAAAAAGTAAGAACTAATCTTATGTCATTTTGGAGGAATTTTATCCCACTCTTCTACTTCTGCAAACTCTAAAATGCTGCTTCAGTTCATTGAGGTTTGCAGGCATTGCAGTTCTTTTAAGGTTTGATTTTTTTTTCTTTTTTCAGCCATTCTGTTGTAGATTTGCTGCTCTTTTTGGTATCATTGTCCTGTTGCATCAACCACTTTAGGTCAAGCTTTGACTATCAGACAGATGGCCTTACCATTTGACTCTAGAATACTACCCTCTACCACTGTGCTTAATAGTTGGTATGAAGTCTTTATACTGATATGCTTTTATTTCATCTCCACTTTGGTCTTATCTGTCCAAAAGACATTGTACCAGATGGCTTGTGGTTTGTTTGAATGCAACTTTGCAAAGCTCTAGCATTTTATTTCTCTTTTGCAATTTCCCCGAGCCCTGTAGATTGGTAAGTGCTGTGAATGTTTTCTACTTGTGAAGATTTTTTCTTATTATACAATGATTGACTACAAATTGTTTGGAAATTGGCAAGAGTTGCTTCTTTACAATCACTGCTGATGTCTTTCCCCCTGTGGCATTGTAATAACACATACCTGAATACTCCAAATCTACAAACTGCCAAAACCTCTTCTTTTGTGCTCACAGTTTTTGCATTGATCGGCAGCACCTGGCTGCCTACCTACCTTCTTAATTGCTTTTGAAACAGTAAGGGTGTACTTTTTCACACACTGCTTTTGTGTTTTGGCTTGTTTTTTTGCTACATAAATAACGATAAGGTAAGGTGTGTCATGTTGCTGTTAATCCAAGGCTGTAATTAAACAATTTTAAGACCTGATTTAGAACAAATTATTAACAAAAAGTCCTGATACATAAAATCTTAAAGTTGAAGAATGGTTTACTTTCTTTTTACCTCTTTTTACTGTACATTATTAATATGTTCCATGTTATTCCTATACTATACTCTTTAATAGCATGTTTTCTCTGAACTATGCATAGTACGCATATTTTAAATCATATTTAAAAGTTCATGCTGTTGCTTCCTGCCTTGACTGCAGTGTGTTCTTGCCGTCCCAGGAGAGTCAGAGTCAGAGTATCTTTATATTGACCAGCCTTTCAGACAGCTCTCCAAGGAGACCCGGACCTATTACTACTCTCCTGAAGCAGAGCTGGCCCTGTGGTGCCACCTCAAGACCTGCTAAGATGTACAGTGCACGACTGCTCATGCATTTTCGAGCCGGTCTGAATTATTGAGAGAATGGATGAGTCAATTCAGACAGAGTTAACACTGGCTGGTTCACCAGTGTGTGTCTGAATTTTTTTTCTTTTTCTGTTTAATCTAGGCTATCAGAAAAATAAATGTGTGGAATCAAGCAGAATGGGAATTTTATTTTATCTCTTGCTTGTGAGATTGGTTAAATTTGCTTTGGCTTTCTGAGCGAGATTGGCTTTTGAACAGACAGTTCCTTCAATTTGGGTTTAGCTAAAGGAATTATAGGTTTATTTTAGGCCTTTATTTTCTTGTCTCTTTCCTTTGTTGCTATGGTAACCTTCCACATCCCCTAAATTGCCCCTCGTCTGACTGATGAGTGGTCCTTTTTCTTTTCTTCAACAAGGCCAGTGCACAGACAGAGGTCGTTGTTTTGTTGTCTATCTTTGCTTTTCTTTTTCTTTTCCTTTTAATGTGTTTGTGTAACCGAGAAGGCCAGATGACGGCAAATTGATCCGGGTGGTCACAGATGGAGATGTGTGAGTCGAGCCTGAGTGGTTCAGGCCTCTGAGTGTCACGCTTCTCACGGCCCTCCTGAAGTGTAGTTTTCAAAACAATACACTTATACCCAAGAGTCTTCCCTGTTCTTGTTCGCTCAATGACTACTTATTATTAAAGTCTTATCCAGGGTTCGTGTCACAGAGCATAAACGCTCCTATCAGAAAACGCTCGGCGTCGAAGCCAATATCAAAAAGAGGAAGTGCTATCTTCTTCTCTGCCACATCCTCTCATGCGCTTATCTTCCTTTTCAACCCTGTGACATGTTATTTTCTTTCAAGCCAACAGTTTTCAAATTGAGTACAGCCAGACCTTTGCATTGATAGAAATAACAAGAGTCTATTCAGATTGAGTACAGCCCTCCACTTCTGATATATCGCTGTTTTGACACTTTGTGGAGTTGACATCAGCTAAGGAACTCAATTCTGCCGAGTCGCTCCCAGAGTGCTGAAGGTAAGCTTATTCAAAAAGACTTTTTGTTTATGACCTTGTTTGAAAGTTACTGTCAACCTCAGGAAAAGGAAGCCACACACAATCTAAACACCCAGAGAAAGAGAAGTTGCTCACCGAGGCGTTTCTGTTCCACAGATCCAGGAAACAACCGTTTGACAAGCTCCAGGTCACGTCTGTTTTGTCAGAGTGTGTTGCTTTATGTGTTTGCTGTGCTTTGTCTCAGGCCATATGATTCAAAATGTTCACAGAAACAAGACCAGCCCCTGTAACTCTGCAGGGACCTGAAGTTCTTGATCTAATGAGTTTGCCGTTGAGAAAAAAAAGAAAAGGGAAAAAAAGAAGTGAGGAAGTTAAGTGGCTTCCTGTTTTGGTATAACGTGTTTTTGGAACAGATCGATTCCAAACCCAATCAGTTTCCGTTTCTCTGTGTTTTTAGAAACGTGTAACACCTTCAGTCAGAGTAATATACCTGCATTAGAAGTTCTGTGTGGCTGAGCTGAGCACAAGGCTGTTTTTGTCTTTGTACTTTAAAAGCAACAATTCTGAGATACAAGATTTCCTCTCAAAGGTAAGCTGTCTGCCATCACAGCCGGCATTTTTCACTGCTGGTCAGTCCTCAAAACCAGCTGAAAACTGAGCAGTATGGCTCCGGACTTACTGAGGCACCACTGAGAGTATTTTCTGCCAAACATATTCATAGAGAAAGTGTTTCTTCATTCTTCTGTGCTTTACAACCCACTTTCCCCCCTGAGAAAGTTGGAACAAATTGTGTACAAATTGTGTATTGTGATGAAAGCAGAATTCAGTGATTTGCACATCCTTTAAACCTTGCCTTTGGGGTGCAAAGACAAATAGTAAAACTGCGAAGTGTTTAAAAAAAGAGATGCACATTTTGAATTTGAAGCCAGCAACATGCTTTGGAAGAGGTTATATTAGGGCTATGTTTCCTGCTGGGTGTCTTTTAATAACAGTCCAAGCATGTGGTAAGTCTTAAGACCAACTGATTGAAAGTAAAATGTTTTTCTGTTCTTGCTTGAAATAGAATTATTATCTTCCTCTTTGTATTTTACATCAAAGTAGGAAATTGAACGGTCCCAATATTTTCAATAGTTGACTATTCTGACTAGAGGAAGGTGATTTTACCATCTGGACTATTTTAATAAGGAGTCATGCTGTTGTGCAGAGTGTGGTTTGACTTTGTTTAGCCAAAATAAGCAGGGTCTTCTTGAAAAGGACATCTGGACAACAATGCAAACAATGAAACTCTGTACCTTTTAGCATTAATAAACCCTTCTCAAAGTTTGCAAGTTTGCTGTTTGCTGTTTATATGAACGGTTCATGTTCCCTTTAATCCAGATGTTGTATTCATGTCTAAAAAAATGTACAGTTTTAATTAGTAGACCACAAGACATCACCTCTGTTCAAATGAATCCAAACTCATTTATTTTGCATGGAAATCTTTTCAAAATTTGGTTTGTAGATGGAACAATGGAGCTTACACTGTTTTTGTAGATGTTCTTCTGGGCCCATGCAGAAAAATGTCTGGTTTGCCTCTTGTTTGCGCGCCCCCCCCCCCCCCCCCCCCCCAACAAAATCAGCTGGTGTCAAGAAGTTCTACCTCACCAATACTTAACAAATATCTAAAAACAATAGTTTCTAATGTAAATCATCCTCTGAGCTGGAAGAAGAGAAGAGGGGTACACCGCTATTCGATCTTTAAAACTTTGAGAACCCTGCTTGATCTTGTATTGATATCATACACTGTGTATTAGAAATTCCTGTAGTTTGTTGTAATTTTATGTAAATGTGTTGACAGGTCAGCAGAGGTGAAGATATCACTTTGCAGAGGAATGATGGAGGAGAACATCTTTAATTATCAGAAAGAAGAAGAGCCTGTGGAACTTGAGTCTTTTCAGGGTATGTTTGCATTTACTCAAAAGGTCAATCTTAGTCATCAGTGATTCATGTGGCACATGTAAAAGATCATCCCAGTGACCTCATATTGAAAATCGTGTCTGCCTCGTGCATTTCTATTAGACTTTCGCCAATATTATATAATGAGGATAATGAATATAGACGTGTCCAGTCTATCTGTAATCATTTAAACCTGCAGGACATGACCTTCGGATCATTTGGGGGCACTGATGTTGTGAACTTGAAAGGTGACAGTTGCTCATTTACACATTTAGCAGACATGGAGGAAATGAGTTTAGGTCCTGTATTCTCTTTCATGTGAAATCTGGTGTGCTCTGGTCTCTGCCACCTCCTGGGGTGAATATCTGGTTTTTAATTTGCTGAATCCTCCACTATGTTCCCCGGCTAGTATCAAAGTTTTTGTGTACCGAATGATGGGTTTATAAGACACCGACTTCATCGAGAAAGCAGTTCTGTTGGGAGCTGAAATTGGCCACAATTCAAAAGCATTGCATAAAGATGCAAGACGCTCCATACAGCAGAGTTGGAGTGGGCTTGTCTTTCTAAGTAAAGCAATAGATTTCGAATAATTCTTTGATCCATACTCCACATAAAATTATGATTCTCGCAGCTTAATTATATTGCCAAGTTAGAAGTTCTGCCGAGATAGATTAGACTAACCGAAACAGCTTTGCGGGCTCTGCTGATTTCTATGTTGCTCGGGAGGGCTGGATGTATGAAGGGAATGCATTTGAAAATGGCCAACCTCAAAGTATATGTGAATAAGCAGCAAACATAGTGGTACTGCCAAAACATGTAAAACCTATCACTGAAATATTCAAAGCAGAAATTCTAAAGAGAGCTATCAGATGCACTTTGGGTGACGTAAGAGACTAGCGCAGTTTTGTTTTCATGTCCATTACAGGGGAGAAGAGGAAACTCATACAACCAACATCTTTAAAAGACCCCAAACTTGAAAAGCTGAAGGAGGTAAGAAATGAATCCCTGCCTTGCACATGTCGGATTCGCTTTCTTCTATTTCACATTTACTGTAACATCAAACGCCCGTCCTGGACAGCCGCAGATCTGAGATTACCTTTGTGTCTTTAGTGGGCTGCATACAGGAATAAGGTGTGAGGATGGGTGAAATTTTAATGAGCATAATTATAAGAGAAGATGGGAGACAGATGTCACGGCGAGGAGCCAGCAGACTCTGCTGGATCAGAATTTTAAACATGTTGTTGTAAAGAGGGCAGCGCTAATGTTTCACACAAATGGAAAAATTGAAATAATTCTGATGTCTTATATGTAAACTTGAGAGGAAAACAAGTGAAATATAAGCTTTCTTTTAGATGAGCACTTGTATCTTGCATTATTATTATTATTATTATTATTATTATTATTATTATTATTATTATTATTATTATCTGTTTCGGGATCCAAAAGCACAATCTTTAAAAACAGGGTCTCTTGCTGTTTTTTTTCTTCATCTGCAACACTGATAAAGGAAAAATGTATGCAAGAAGATGAAAGCGGATAATTTCTCTGACCGTGTGATGAATTATATCTCGGTAGGCACTGGTTGATTGGATCAATAAGACTTTGAAACCCGAGCACATCGTTGTTCAGAGTCTGGAGGAGGATGTGTATGATGGACTGGTACTTCATCACCTGCTGTGTGAGATAATGAATATTTGATATTTCATTTATCATACTTACTTGCGTTTGATAGTGATTTGACTGAGAGGATGAAAAACAAACAGATATTATGTTAAAAAGCTGGAGGTTGTTGTCAGTCAGACCCTATAATGATACTCGGTTGTTTCTTGATTTCTTCAGCCAGGTTGGCCGACGTGCATTTGAATGTGGAAGAGATAGTGCTGACCAGCACAGCTCAGATCCGCAAGCTGGAAATAATCATGGAGGAGCTGGGCAAGAGACTGGGCACGCAGGACAGCAGTCAGATCAAATGGAACGTCAAACGTGAGTCATGCTGCCGACTGGGCTTCGCAAACAAACAAGTCAACAAATGTTCTCTTCTGGCAACCCTCTCATTTCAACAGGATTTGGTGCTATCACAAGGGTACCATGTAAGCTTACACCAACTGCGCAGGATTTTGGTGGAGATAAAATTTCCTGACATTATAGGGTTTCATTTTAATCACACGTCAGTGCTGGTTGCTTGGTTATGCAGAGAAATAACTTATAGACTGCTGAACACTTTACCTAAAATGTTCTTTCTTGGGCTGACACAACATAACCTGGCAGGGCAGCTGTCAGATTCTTGACTACAATTATTTCACTTTCTTTCATTGCCTTCCTTTGCGTTTTGTTCAGGGTGAATCCAAATAGAAGACAGGGAAACGTATCAAAAAAGACTAATCTGTGCGAATGCTAATTAAAAGTTAACATGATTTGGTGATAATCATGTTTGCTGCTGTTCTGTAGTACAACCCCAATTCAAACAAAGTTAGTGTACAGTGTAAAATGTAAATAAAAATCAAATCCAATGATTTGATGAACTGAGAAAATGTTAAGAAAAAATAAGGTCATTTTGACTTTGATGGCAGCAGCTGAGCTAACAGTTTTCATAAAAGAGTAAATTGTCTCATGTTAAACATTCTGAATTTTGATTGATTGAATTGATTTAGTCTGAATAAAATCTCAGTTTATGGGATTTGCTTGTTGCTTTTATTAAAAAAACAAAAACCTAAAAATAGGGCTGTACATGCATCACCATTTAAATTCTTTTAATGTTAGGCAACAGGAGTAATAATAAGGATAATATATTACCAAGAAGGTCAATATAATATGGTAATATTGTCTAACAGGGTCATCATGGAGTTGTTCTTAATGGGAGTGCTCCGATCATTAGCTGTGGAGAAAGTTTTACTTACAGAGTGAAGACATAAATAGATAAAAATAAATGCTATTGTTTAGATTTGCTGAAAACTGGATTGATATTGAAAATAGCTGCTGGTGAGTACTAATGGTAAGTAGGTTATGGGGCCAAGTGTCAGTTTCTTATTTATCAAAGACACTCGTGCCCTGCTTGAGAGTTTGATCACATCGGCCGATTTTTCTTTTGTGTGTGTCTGGTCCTCTGCTGTTTACCTGTCAGTCATCCACAACAAGGACCTTCTGGCCACCCTTCATCTGCTTGTTGCCATGGTGAGATGTTTCCAGCCTGAATTGGATTTGCCCTCTGATGTGAAGATTGAAGTTGTAGTCGTAGAAGTAAGTTGTTCTTGTCAAACTTTGGCACTTTTTCTTTTGCTCCAGGATGGTTTCAGACACACTTTGTGTAATTGTTGCTCATTGTGGTGTGCTGTACACCCAGGTCAGCAAAAGTGGAATCAAATCAGATGTGCAAGTGGAAATCTTAACAGAGGGAAGGTGAGGTGCTTACTGCCTCGTGTGATCCTGTAAATGTGAAGAAAAACTCACCTCATATATATATATATAAATCCTTTTTGCCTTTTCAGCAGCGACACAGACTCCCTCAGCAATACGGAAAGTGAGTGAGAGTGGTCAGAGGTTGAGCTGATGTGACATCTTGAATGTCATCCAAAAAGCATTACAGCCTACTAACACATTTTTTTGGCTGTCTGGTCACCCAGGGGAAGATCCCATCGAGCAACTGCTGAAGCTTGAGGCTCACAAGGTCAACACAGTGAAAAAGGTATAACAAGGACACCAGAAAAAGTAAAGAAGTGCCGAGATTTTTTAAAGGTGTTGACTTTCTCATCTCTAGAGAGAGAGGAACTCCAGTGGTGTTAACACAAATGATAAATGTCACGCTGTGTGTTTGTTGCCTGATCTGAACCTTCAATACATGGCAGATGAACAGAGCTGGCTGGTGAAGGACGGGACTCTTAATCCAATGTGCTTGTAAGGCTTTTTGGCCTTTTTGCAAAAGATGATTTTCAAATACTGTTGAGCATGATCTTTTTCTTTCTTTCTTTCTTTAAAAAAAAAAAAATCAAATAATTTTCACAGACTGCATGTAAAAAAATGGAAGTAGCCACCATGACAACACTCATGGGTTAGTGAAATCCTGTTTTGAAGACTCAATTTTAGGATTTTGGAGCCAGAAGTTCCAATATTTGACTAAGATAACTAAATGCCTGAACACAAGAGTTGTGAGAACACTTGAAATACAGGACAACAAAGTCTGAAATGAGCTATAGGCTGACACAAAGCAGCTCACAGAGAGAAAGAGACAAAAAAATCTCATATTTTAAAAGTGCAGTCGTTTTTTGCTGGCTGACTAATACTTTCCTTGATTTCGAGTGAGCTACACGAGGTGCAGAATGAACAAGTTTAGATGTCTTACTTTAAGAGTCTGATATATTAACCATTCCAACTAATGCTTTGGGTTTTGATGAAGATACCCTAAATTGTCAAGTTGCATTTCAAACTGCACAGTTTTATAATTTCTCTGTTGTAGGCCCTGGTACACTTTGTCAACCAGCATATATCATCTCTGGGTCTGCAGGTGATAGATATGGACAAACAGGTATACACCAACAGCTGGAAACCTTCTACTGCTTACAGGCTTTCTTTTGATAAAAATAGACTCAGTGATTACTTCCCTTATCACTTTCAATGTTCCAATGCTCTGTGGGTTTGCTGTCCAGTTTGCTGATGGTGTGATTCTGCTGCTGCTGATCGGACAGTTGGAGGGTTTTTTCATCCCGCTCTTTGACTTCAACCTGACCCCTGTCAGTGACTCTGAGATGGTAAAGTATAGATTCACATATATGGATTCATGCCACATTCAAAGCTTTATTTTCTCAAAATATAACTCAAAATTCTGTTCAAACGTATTTTATTTTTGGTGCAGTGTACGCATTCACACAAATTCCTTTATTCAGTTCACAAGTGTTAGGAATGAAGTACACTTTTTCATCTGATCATCTATCAATCTAATTCCCGGCCGATCACTTGGATACAGTACTAAAACATGACCCAGAACAGTGCCCATTAAAAGATATGATATGATCAAATGAATATTATACAGTCCCCATAATAAAAGTTGTTGTTGTTGTTGTTAAAAACATAAATGTCAGGTTATTTGGTGATTCTGAATTAGCTGTAGTTGGTGTGAATGATTGTCTGTTTCTCTGTGCTGGTCCTGTGATGGACCACTAACATTTCCAGGGTTGTATAATACTCCAGGGCATACTGTGTGTTTGCCAGATGTTAGCTGGGACAGGCTCCAGCCCTCCCATGCCCCTAGTTGGGAAAGCATTTAAGAAAATAGATGTATGATTTTAAAAGTAATTAGTACCTATAGCTATTACTATGCGATAAAAGCACCAGAGTACAAAAGGCTTGTAGTATATTATCATAGTGGAATAAAATATACAAGTATTATAAAATGGAAATCTTCAAATTTAAAGTTAAAGCACTTCATAATTGTAAGTTCAGCACTAAAGTACAGTTTATTCAATAAATATCTCTACTGTTGTTACAGAGTCAACTTTTTTACCAAAAGTGGGGTAGAATATAGCTTTTGTTGTATGTGATATAGTCTTACAATAAGTGTGGTTCATTGCAGAATTATCTCATTTGAAATTTTTTTGTTGTTTTTTCAAAAAATTCTAGCTTCATAATGTCACCTTGGCCTTGGACCTCTTGAAGGATACAGGCTTTCAGCTCTCCAATGTTGACCCACAAGGTGAGACAAATCCACTTTGTTCACACATAACACACTCAGAACTTGTTCATGACTGTTTTACTGAGATTGAAATGCCAGGCACAGATGATGAAGAAGAAAAAAGGCCTGCAGATAAAATGATCGTTACCATGAAAAAATGAAATCCTACAGCGCTCCAAGACACCAATGTCAAACTAATTCAGTGATGATGCCCTTTATCAGGAGAATTTATCTGGATGACGGAAAAAATGCTAAAATGTGTTTGTATGTCATGCAAGGAAGGGGATTGCTGAATTAATGTGCTCTACACCGTGGAGTGAGAGTTTGAGAGTGTTTTGGAGAGGGAGATGGAATAGCGTGCTGAATATGAATGAGCGCCGCTCGTGCCATGATGAGTATCACTATAGATGATTAGACACAGAGATTGATCCTTACTGTTACTGTTACTAGGCTATATCAATGTGTGGGTGTTTATCTGAATGGATTTGTGTTATCTGTCTTACTGAAGACTGCTGCTAATATTTCACATGGAAAAGAGACAGTTGAAGTGGTTTGGGTATCCGAAGGGCCAACTAATCAAGGTGGTTCAGGCATATCCTATCAGGAGAAGGCCTCAGAGCGAAGCTAGGGCAAACCGAAGACATTACATCTCTTAGGTAGCATGGGAACACCTTGGTGTCCCCTCATCTGGATGAGTTGGAGGAGGAGGTTGGGGGAGACGGGAGCTCTGGGCTTCTCTGCTTAAACTGCAACCCAGACCCAGATAAGCAGCAGAAAATGGATGGATTAATGGCAGCTTTAGTGAATTTTACAGTGTGTAATCAACTGTATTCAATATTTACAAACATAATTTTTGTCAATATTAGATGAAGAACCAGATCAAGGTTTTGTATGTTTAGGTTAGTTTTTTATTATAACAAAATATCATGTTTGTGTGTTTGGGGGCTGTTTTTAATGGTGTAGGCTTGCTGTTGTAAGCCCCATCCACATAAAAAGAATTTGCCAAACGCCAATTGCACTTACAGCCAATCACTTTTTGCTTGTGACGTTGTTGTAGGTAGCCCTCATGGATGTTATGTTATTTAGCATGCAAGATGCCGACTTTCTTTGACATATACTCATGATCTCTAATGGCCACATGTACACATGAAAAGGTTCAAATTCTAGGAAGTCATAAAGCTACAGCATTCGTTTTTGTTTATTTTCAAGTTTAAAGCATACATCTGTGGTGGGTTCATGCGGTATGACTACATCGTATGCCACCAGCAACGCTCATGTGTGTGTTTGGGTAATTTCCTTCGGTCACATAGACTACATCATTCCATAAGGCGGAGAGTGAAATCAAGCAGGTGACCGGGTGAGTTACTGACTCCTCTAAGTGTGGGAATCAATCAGTGGCAAGCAGATTCACTCCACTTCCCTGCAGATGCGCTATTGACAGGAGGAACTTCCCTCTAAACTTGAATCTTCCTCTCTTTAGATCGCTAAAGCTGTCCCACCATATTGCCTCCCAGCCACAGAGCCTGTAATTGTAAAATAAATCCTCGACACGATAACTGTTAATGTAAGGACTAGCACAATTAATCTGTGCCAGGAGCGAGTGGGTAATTTAATTCATTTTTGGTGTCTTTTTAATTAACGGCATAATTGCAGCCACTGAATGAGGAATCCCAGCTCTCAGGGCCTAAAATGAGAGCATGCTGCGTGAATTAATTAGGTTAGCCAATGGTGAAGTCGATCTTTCTGTCACATTCATTCAGTCAGAGCATCTCACAACAGAGAGCAATTTTGTAGGGATCTTATCTCACCAAGGACATATTGATTAAGTTTCCATCTAATGTTTTTTTTGTCCTCCTGATCTATGACCTCTTAGGATGGATTGTGAGAGTAGCTATTAGCTAATGCTGGTAAAAAGTGTCCGCATATTCTTACCGCCTCAGTGGCTTAAGGATGCTGCATGTGGATTATGTCTCCTCTGAATATTGTGACAGATATTGTCTCTCTGGACACCACTGCAACCTTGAAAGTCCTCTACGCTCTTTTCAACAAGCACAAAGGGAAATGAGAGAGGACATCGTGTGAAGAGGAGCGGCGCAGCGGGAAATACAGAAACGACCAAGTAGTGCGTTTAGCCAATTACTAAAAGGTGATTCTGCAGTTTTGAGAAGTTTGGCCGACGCTGTTTCCAGGCTGAATTAAAGGATTAAAGTTATGTTCTGTAAAGTGAAGTGAAATGATGGTTGGAGGATCTTTAGTTTGTGTATTATGATGTAGACTATGTGGCTTAAATATGTGGATCGCGACAGCCGAAAGAGGGTTTGAATAAAAATCATTCAGAATTATGCTTGAATGACTCAAAGTCGAAAGCTCCACAATCATTATAATTTTACTTGTTGCAAGTTAAATAACTTGTTGAAGCAGGATTACAGCCTTACAAATGTATTTTTAATGTCACTGTGTCTTTAAGAAAAATATGTATGTGAACATTTTTATCTCCATAAAGCTTAAAGAGCGCTACCAAAAACTGGAGGATTAGAGCTTCAGATGCAAGTACTAATACAGCAAATTGCTTAAGCAAATGAAAATGAGAAATATTACGATGTTGATGTTTATGCCTAAGCTGATGCAAGTCATTTGATGCAAACAAAATGTCAGTGACTGTCTTTTTAAAATAAGATCCAAAATTGTAACGGTACCAATAAAAGTCAAACAAGCCATCGACAGTCAAACAGGCTTTTAATAAACCTCAGGTTCTCTTTTCCTGTGCCAACGTGTAAAAAATACGTATAAAAGTGTGCCAACTCAATATGTCTTGACTGCACTATTGATTTCTTTACAACTTGTTTCATCATCTGTGTGTGTTTTTTGGTTGTTTTTAACTCTCATGTTTTAGAAAATATAAGCTATAAACATATTGTTGGTTACAATGTATTTATAGCCTTCACTGTTATATATTGCGTGCTGTAGCTGAAGCTGTAAGACCCAGTTTATGATAATGTATAATAATTACCATTTCAACAAAGGAAGCTAAACCTCACACTTCTGTGATTGCGTATGAGCACAGCACATTTAAATATAGCACCGTTAAATCTGTCACCTGTTTACATCATACTGACAGTACAAGGATCAATAAATATTCATTGACAGCATAAATCTACTGCATAGAAGTTTTGTTTTGGCTCACTGGTCACATTTGGTGTACTCTTGCCTAGCCCTTGTTTACCTCTTCTCTTCTTTTTTCAGTACATTTCCGCTTCAGACTAACAGTGTTGGAAAATGAGACTTTTCATTCTTTGTACACCACACCCCTGGCTTTGGCTGTCATTTCTCAATAAACAATGTGGATTTCTCTCTGCTTCTTTATGTGCTGCTCCTGACAGTCTGTGACCTCTTCCCCCCCCCCCCCCCCCCCCCCCCCCCCCCCCCCATCCTTTTATCCACTGAATTGTTCACAATTCAATGTCGTGCAAATGTGAAGAGGATGCAGCATGCAGTGACAGATAAAAGACGTGGTTATTACAAAAACGCATTTTTGTAAATTATGCGTCGAATTAGAGCGAGCTGGAACTGCGAAAATGCACTCAATGATCTCCTATTTACAAAGAAGTATCATTTTTAATTTCAGTTAAATCAAATATATTCAAACCATTGGTGTTTTTCTCATAGAGAAGTTTGTATCTAACTGGTTCTATGTTTAAATAACACCTGCCGTTTCGTTACGAGTTGTGGTTTTAGTTTGTCTAACGTGTCTGTAGTATACATAGTAGTATACGTGTCTTTGTTTGTGTTTTGAGGTTAAAGTATGAAATAGCTGTGACACTGAGCAGTAACAACAATCACGTTCACACAGCTCATTCTCTCTGATGTACTTGCAGATCTCGTTGTTGACATTTGGGATGCCAGTTTGTTTTCAACATAGTGATGGAAAATACTCCTAATTCACGTTTTATTTCCACTGACATTTCGAAAAGCTCGCATAAAATTTGCTTGGCAGTCACATGCAAATATACGAGCTGCTGTATAGCTACAGGCACCGGAGGCAGTGATAGAAAGAGACACTGAGGAGTGAGTCGTTGTTGTTCATCATTTATAGTGGACAGTTTATGTATTGTATATCTATGAATCCAAATTGCTTATCTTTTATAAATCAGTACAAACAGCCTCCTAATTCTGAGTCACTGTAAATTGAATTTGTTTGTTAAAAAACAGACTGCGTATTCATTTACGAGAGGAATAAACTTAGGGTTCATTCAATTTGTATTGTTTTTTTCTAAGTTTGTTCATTTTAATGATTCCCAAGGCAAATTTATACAAACTGGGAAAGCTTTGCAAATATCTAAGTCCTGACTTGTCCACTATTGTCGACTCACATATCGTAGATATCTGCATCCTGCTGTGAAGTGGCATTCAATATGACTTACAGCAAAGATAAAAGAAACTCTTCGTCCTTGATGCTTCATTACTGTCTGCTTGGCAATTTTAACCTGCAACACTTTCACATCATCCTCTGGGTGTAATTTGTAACAAATTAGTATCTGGACTTTTATTAAAATATATGTTCAAGTTCACTAAATGTTGGAATCTAAATAAATGGAGGAATCTGAAGCTCAGGGATTTTTTAATCAAGCGTAGTTATAGTAAGTTGGAGCATTGCATCAGTAAAAACTACAAAACCAACACGTCTGTTATTGTTTTGATAAATGGCTCCAACCTTGAATCGAATTTCCTGACTGAAAGGTGGTGAATGGACTGTTTTTGCTTATGTAAATGTTCCCAATATGAGGCTTTAAATGATGTACAATGAACCATGGAAATATACACAAACTAAGAGCTTATTGCTTAGTGATTTAATCAGTATAAAGTATAGAGTGTATCCTAAGTAGCAATATAACAGATATGGCTCAGATATCATTGTCAGCATGCTCTCCTTATGTGAAGATAGACCCCCTGGTTTATTCTGATATTATAAGTATATATAATATGAACTATAAACACTATTTTTAAGTATTCCATTTAGTGTCTTATATGAGGTTTTAGTTGCATAAATGCAACACAGTATTAGGTAAGAAGGTAACAATAAAGTACTTACAGTTCCTAGAATATTACATGCACTGTACTATTATCAGTAGGAATTTTAGTTGGATGCATCCAACTTGTCATCCTGCCATCCACATATGTTGGCTTGCTGATAGGATTGGGGTTGGTGGGCTTCCCCTGTTAGCAAAATAACGAATCAGCTCCTGGATATATGGGGAAGAACATTAACATCACAATTAGGATGCTGTCCTAAACTGTGGCAGTTTCCTGCTGTGTCAAGCTTAAAACCTTACAGCTCTCATGGCTGCAAATGGGGTGGCGGTGGTGGGTGGGGGGATTAATCATTTGATTTCATTGTATTGCACTATAAAGAACAGCGCCCACTGGCATAACATTGTTATTTCAGTACATTGCTGCACTGCATAAATGATTGACAAGTTTCTCATTATTTGAAGGTGCGTACCCATTCTGAGTAGCACAAATTAAATAGATGCATCCTGGTATTGATGAGTATCATTTTATTTTTAGTTTTCAGTAACCCCTCTCCCCCAAAAATGTTTGTTACATTCATGTACTGCTTCAGAGTAGTTAGCATTTTCTAACTGTGAATCATAGTGTTACATACAGTATTTACTTTAGCATTTTCCTCCTCCCTGAATCATTTCTTCTCTCTTTCTTAGATAAGCAGCGTGACATAATATATATTATGTTATAATATATATCATGAGACACTCTCTTTCTCATGGACTGAGTAGTTTTCCAGTCCCCGGCTTCTTTGTGAGGATTTATTTATTTATTTTCCTTTTTGGTCTGTTTTTTTCACTCCTTTGTTTGTTGGTTTAATTTTCTTGCCTCATTAGTTCAGGGAAGTTCTGATTCCTACGGGATATTGCCTGACTGGCCCAGACTTTCTTTCTTTCTTTCTTTCTTTTTGTTTCTTTTTTGTCAGATTTCCAGCTTTTTATATTTATTTAATTTTCTGTGTCAATGAAACAACTCTTGCTGGTAAACTGAAACTGTGATGCTGTGTCCTCTTTCTGCGATGCCGTCACCGATTCAAGTGGATCTTTTGTTTTTCTTGGTTGTGAACAGAACACGAAAATAGTGAAAATAAGTTTTGTCTGAACTATAGTATTGTTTCCAGGTACTGACACGGTAAGTAGTAGAGTAAGTAGAGTAGTTATTACAAAACTACTCAGTTCTCTTTTACTCTAAACGGTTCTAACTTTTCTTGTTCCCCATTCTTTTTTTACCCGTAGGAACTGGCGAGCCTTTAATTCTTACATGAGTCATACAACAGCTGCATATTAAACAGGTCTGCAGTGCATTGCATTACCTTTCAGTCCACAGTGGCAGATGCTTTTAGAAGAAACATTGCCATCTAATGAGATTTGCATGCATGTAAGTAACTAATTAATACAGCAGTTCTTTTACAAAGAACACCCAATCAGCTTGAAGAGAGAGGGCTTGCTTCAGACAGAGGCTAAACTGAACAGCCGAACAAAAGTATAAGATTATTTTAAAGTTTGAATCATGCAAAAATACTCATGTAGAGTCCGAGAATACAAGTATGGATTTGGAAATACTAGGTCTGTTTTAAAAAGTCCCTTTTTGAGCTTGTTTGCCCTTTTTGGTTTCTTTACCAGGCTATTGTGATGATTGTTGTGACACAAACAACCTGAGTGAAAGTCGGAGAGGATTAATATGTTTTAGCCACTGTATGCATATCGGCGAAAGGCCACAGCTTAGTCTGACACCAGTTTCTAATCCATCCGAACAAACAAGGATAAATTCTAGGATAAACGTCAAGGGGATTAAACCTGTTCTGATCCAACAACAGGGCCTTTTTCTTCCATTAGGACAGCGCATCAATGGCATTGCCTCCATAAAAAGAAAGGTTCTGGGAAATAGAAATACGTAATTTATACCCCCTGAGTTAGGTAAGGGGTAAGAATATTGTAGAAATCATTTAATGCTGTTTTTTAAACTGCTGAGACATATTACTGCCTGGAGTCACCACAGCGGAAGATTTCTAATAAACTGATCGTGAAGAAAACAAATGCCATCTCCATGCCTAGAAACCCTGGAGACGAATAGTTGTCGCGGTCCATCCAAAATGTTGACAGGAAACATGAGTAATATCTGCCTCCCTTGTCACATTGAACAGATGCATCTCTCCCTGCATGAATAGGGGAACAGAGCCAACAAAGCAGAATCAGTTTTTTCAGAAAAAAAAATATGACGGTTGTTATTGTCCTGTTGTTACATATATTTATGTATGTTTATGTTGGCTAAGGAAGAGGCGACAGCTTTCTGGAGAGGTGTGTATGGCTCAAAAATAAAGACATTTGACACTCCCAAGCTTGCAACCTTGTTAATGTGGCCATATGGTATTTCTTTAATAGGCTAAAACACATGATGATAGACATAAACAGTCAAACAATGCCTGAGCATTTTCTTCTTAAAACAAGGAGTTTGTTATGAACTCAAAATATATATTCTGATATTCTGAGAGTCAGAGTGTCATATGTTATATAAAAGGAAAGGAGACAACTTGTCAGAGCTGACAATAAGAAAAAAGGTATGTCAGCATCGCATATTTTAATACTGTTTAGAGTAGAGTGTGTATGCATATACAGTATTTATATATCTTTGTGTATGTATACAAAAGTACAACAAAGGTGACAAAAATAAACTAGCAAACTCAGAACACCAAAAAAAACCCCCAAAAATGCAGAGATACAAGCAAAGAAACACGGAGTGAATACACAAGGGGGTGTGTGATAATAAAGAACAACTAAACTTTAGGGCAGGCCATCACTGTGATATCAATTATATAATAATAAAGGGAAAAGTACAAGATAAACCTCTGCTCATCCATCCATCCCTCCATCCTTTTCCTATTTCAGTGGCTGGAGCCCATCCCACCGATGGGTTAGAGGCCTGTACACCATGAACAGGTCCCACAGCGCTAACACACATAGAGAGAAAAACACACTCACATGCACACGTATGGACCATTTATAATCACAGATTACCCTGCATGCCTTTAGGCCTCAAATTATGACAATGGGTTAAAAGAGACCTTTTCATAATGTTGGCCAAAAAGGCTTTTTAGAAATGTGTCCCCACCAGGGCATAAATAGCATTGTTGGCTACTGACACCTGTGTGCTAAGAGCATCAATCTTAACAAAGAGAGAAAGATACCTTTTTTTATGTTAATTTAACCTCTTTATAGTGCTGAAAATATTTAATTTAATACTGATATTTTACAGTACAAACAAACTTTTACCCAGGCAGGGTAGTCAATGCAATAATAGTTATAATAAAAAAATCTGTTGTCCTATTTCTCGCAGCAGGTTAGACAAAAACAGGCTTTTCATTTGTGGCAGACGACTGTCAGAAATAAAAGCCAGGTCGCATTTAAAGGTTTTGTTAAACTGAAAGATGATAGCAAGACTGTTATCAAAGATCTACTTTACAACTGAACTCAAGCAGCCAAACTGTCCGACGTGAATCAAGGTTGAGTGTCAGCGAGAGGCGAGCAGAGGAACAAAAGGACCCTTTAGCTGTCAGCCTTTGTTTCCAGAGTAATTTCAAGTGATGTAGAGCTGGAGCAGCTTAAATTGGAGAGAGGTCTAAGGCCAGCTCTTATGTTGTTTTGGTTGAACTGCTGAGAGCCCAACTTCACACTAAGTCACAGGACTCTTCTGAGTGCCAGTTAAAACGTCTTCTACGTCCCGCGATTTCAGTTTCTCCACACATACACAGTCTTCAACGCTGTTATAAGATAACAAGCACTACATGTGTGCCACTACAGTCAAGAATCTTTTAAGGAGGAATACATTTTAAAAACAATCATTGTAGAGCTGGAGGCAGCTGAAGAGGTGTGCGTGAAAATTACAGGAGGAAATTACTGTTCGGTAGTTTCAATAAAAACAAGATCCCCTGTGGTTTTCTAAGTGCATGTCTTTTTAAAATGAGTAATGCAATCATCCACTTACTAAAAAAAAAGGTGTTAGTTTATGATCAGGTTTTATGCATTTTATAACATGTTTTTTAAAAGTTATTGCAAAAGCAAAGTGTTGTCCCTGTTTCTCATCTTCAAATATTTCATAAAATTCAGGTCATTTCATACACGATCCTCACAGCGGGCTGCTCTATTAAAATCGGTGGCAACTTGAATTTCCCCCCAAAAAAGCAGATCACATTATTTTCTCCCAAGAGTGATCTTCTTGTTTTGCTGAAAGTAAATTGGACTGAATATCTACACTTCCTATTTGGTGCCTGTGACTGTATAATGAAAACTGATTTAAATAAAGTTTTGTTTACCCTCATTTTTTATGCTCCAAAACCACTGATTCTCTTGGGGGTAAACTTGTCCTCTGAATCTGACCTGTCCTCATTATTTATAGTGAGCCGGGGCTTTAGCAGCTAATACCAAACACGGATATCTTTTCAAGTGGGAGGTCACTGAGGGACAGAGAGACACGCAAGACATCACAGAAAATCTACAGGGAAAAGAACTAGTACTGAAAATCAAATCCCTACAACTTTTCATTTCTTCTTTTTTCATATCAAATAATTTGCATAATTAAAGCAAACTTTACCAAGAGTAATGCAGAATTTCTAGACTATATAGCAAGTATGCTTATTTTGAACCTGTAAGATAAAATGTGACTTCTTTACAGGTTTGTCCTCATCTCAACCATCAGTCGCTAGTCAGCAGGCTCTGTATGCTATAGTGCAGAAGTCTGGGTGAGATTAAGACTCAGCTACCTTCAAGCAAGAGTATCGAGCATCTGTTGCAACTCAATAGTAGGAGAGCTGTACTGGAAACAGTCATCGATCCGCACAATGTACTGATGCAACACGCAAGCTGCTGCAGTATCATCTGCCGTGATATTTTTTAGAAGTATAAGTCACAGTTTAAGTTGTTTCTGAAGACAATTTTACTTCCTACAGACACTTAATAATGAAAATCAGCATTTATTATCAAATAAACGTTCAAATTAATTATTTTAAAAAGATATGTGAAATAACCTCAACACAATGAGGCACTCCACTATATTTCAAATCCATTATTATGGATTTTTTCTTTTCCTCCAGGTATCTGTCACATTATGTCTTTCCTGCAGTTTTCATTCTATTGTGTTATAATTGGCTGTTTTGGTGCAGAGAGCCATACAAAACTACCTCTTAGAGCCTTCGTTTAGTGTTATTTATTTCATGTTCTGTTTTTTTTTTTTTACACAACTCTTTTAGTGTCATCTAGAAAGGACGACCAAAAAAGAACAGACTATTGTGAGGTGGAAAGATTTCTAGATGTTTAGAAAATCCAAAATGCATTGGAAATTAATGTTTAGGTATTCATGATATAGCTTAGAGTTAATCAAATAAAATTCCCTGCAAATCCATTCACTTAGTGGGTACCAGATTGGGCCGCTGCCATCTGACTTCACAACTGACTAAAATGAAACTCCTGTTAAGTGTCCTCTGTTAGGTTGAGATATTGTGACTGTGGAGGCCATTTACAGTGAAATCACTGTCATGCTCAAGAAAGCAGTTTGAGATCATCACCTTTGTGACTTTTAAAGCTGGGTACACTCTGGTCATAAAGGGATGGACATGGTCAGCAACAAAACCTGGGTACATTATGGTGTTTAAATGATGGTCAGTTGGTAATAAGAAGAAAATGTGTGCCAAGAAAATATCCCCACACCATTAGACCATCACCAGCCTGAACTCCTGACACAAAGAAACAATGGAAACATGATTTTATGCTGTCCATACCGACTTCAAATGTCACAGGACAAATCGGGACGCATCAGACAAGACACCATTTTTCCAATTCTGGTGAGCCTGTGCAAACTGCAACCCATTTCCTGTTCTTGTCTGATGGGAGTGGACTCGGCACGGTCTTCTTCTGCTGTAGCCCATCTGCTTCAAGGTTTGAGACGCTGTGTTTTCCGAGCACTTCTGCATACTTTGCATTGTTTTGAGTAGTTATTTTTGTTACTGTGGTACTGATTTTTCCCTGTTATCTCAAAGCAGTCTGGACATTCTCCTCTGAACTCCGGCATCGGCAAGGTATTTTTGTCCGTGGTACTGCCCCTCATTAGATAATTTACATTTCCTGACCATTCTCCTCAGCAGATCAGCATTTTCTAAATGCCCAGACCATCTCATTTATCACCAACAACAATAACCTATTAAACCCCCTCTCTGCCCTATTCTGTTCACCATGGCTACACTGAGTTTCAAAGCTGCAGTTGGCTGATTACACATTTATGTTAATAACCTCAAAGGTGCTCAAAGCTGCTCGCCAATACTTATTCCTTCGAATGTCATTGTCCTTTTTTATTATGTTATTTCTTTTAAATAGCTGTTTTTGTTGCTTTAATCACAAAGGCAAGATGTCACTTGTGTGCGCAGATAAACTATGTGTTGGCACTGTTTAGTTTCTGTGCTTGGGATTATCAATAAACTAGGAGACTTTTTATTTTTCTGTCAGATCTATTTGATGTATTTTTGGTGCCTAGTGACTTTCTCTTTTTTGTGTTTTTTTTTCTTTATTACTGCTCCACCATCTGTGGTACCATATGATATTAATTGTAAATCAAGTTCTTGAAGTGAAGGCTGACTGTGACAGTATGTGTTTTTTAATGGTTGATGTTTGGCTGTTGCACTTTAATTCATGCTGTTAATTTTTATAGTGCTCAAATTCCAGCGCTTGGATTTGAGTATTGGATCCTCTGCACACTTGCTTTTGTTTTCAGGGCTCACTGGCAGTGAATTATTGCAGTAGGTTTTGTTGTTGCTTTTGTGATGTATGAATGGCTGGATACAGGTTATTTGCACAATTGTATGAGTGTAAAATTGGATTCACGGAGATCTGGGTAAGGTTTTTGTCACAGATTGTCACATTTTTATTTCATATTTCCTTTATAGCAACATATCAGTACATCTTTACAGCGGAGCATCAATTTCACAGTATCATCGCTCTTACTATCAATGTGTACTGCTATTGACATCATCAAGTGTCTTACATTGCTGCTGCAGATCTTGTTGGTACTGGTGTTTAGGTTTAGCCATGTCAGTTTTGGGTGGATTCACTTAATTACTGTCACTTCTGATTTCATAGCTATGTTAACATTGCTGTATGCCTTCCAAGAGTGGTGAGGTAATCCAAATAGATGTGTATTTGTAAACATAATGAACATGTTCTGTGCAGGGTCACTGGGTGAGATCTCATTTAGTGACATCATTTAAAACATAGCAAAATAACATAAAAAACCACCGGTTGTCAAAATAATAATAAAAAAAACCCCTTTAAAATCAAATAAAAATCTGAACTTGACTGCTACTAATGCAGAAGACTGAGTTCGTGCTAGTCAAAAGGGATTAGCCTCATTACTCCATAGTTACAATTTAGTCTCAATTTAGTCTAGGATATCTCGATTAAATGGCTCTCTCTCTATACGTCATGGCTATCGGTCAGCATCTATCTCTGAGGAAACATTATACACTAGATTCACCAAAAATCTGGAAAAAATGAGCTTTTAGAGATGGATGGATGTACACCAGTGCATGTCTGTGACATTTCATTTTCCAGCTAGGGGTTGGCTTGTCCTTTGCAGACCTTCAAATCACAGCGGTAGCATTTCAAAGATGTAACATTTAGCCTGCACTGGGTCTCTTATTTTGAAATGTGACCAGATTCTGTATGCCTGTGCGCGCTGCCTTACTTCTAAACATAACATAGTTTTTCTGCTCAGGTGAACATTCCCAAGCATCACTTCTACAAAAAGCACGATCATTTCAACATCACATTCTGTGAAAAAAAGAAGTTAATATCACCTCATAACAATATGAATAGTTTTATTTGTATCTTATTTGACTAAACAATGATATTCAATAAAGGGAGAAAATGTAATTGGTTTTCATTTATTGCTTTAATTTAAAACAATTACAGAATCGTACTATACACAAATAAATCCAACTCATACTTCATTCTGTTGCTGTAAGGTCCTCTGTTACAGTAGTTTGGTGCCGTTTCTAGTATAACATGAGTGCTCATGAAAGCTAGGATACCATTAATAGTCACATTAATATCTGCTACAGATGGATCCTAATATGGGGCAGCATTACAGAAGATCCGGTGTGAGCAGATAGGGCATTGGAGAGTGCAGATCTAATGGAGTTTTAATAGATAAATGTTGGCAGGATGTATCTCGGGCTCCTCAATAACAGCAGGATGTGGAAATCCAGACAATGGCTTTTAAATGGTGATGGATGCTAGCAATTGGTTTAATATGTGCAGATGGGAAGATTGTTGGTTACTGGCATACAGGAAGGCAGAGGACATAGATGGATCGAGTGAAGAAAAGGTGACAGTATGAAATGGTCTCAAGAGCTGAATGTTGCAGGATGACTGGCAGAGGTGCATGAGAGTTGGTACAGAAGTACAAGTCAGACCTTATTAGGAGAGCTCAAAGGGACCTTGACAATGTGATAACAAACTTCCTGGTTGCTGGGGTCATTGTTAAAGGCAAGGAGCAGCAGGTGTCTGATTTGAAGTGGGGTGCTGAGCCCTGACATTGTCTGTCTCTGCCTGTCTTTGCCTTAGTTTTTCACCATCAGCTCATTCCTTTAATGATGTTTCCCCGTCGACCAGGTGTGGGTGTGACTCCAGCAGCTTGAAAAGGTCACTGCCTTAAGGCTGAATGCATCATGTCATAGTTTATTGACTGGCTGTTAAAAAAAAAGTTCATCCTAAGATTATGAAACCCAAAAGTTGAAAAAGATGGTAAAAGGTTATCAGTGAAAAAAAAAAACCCCTCCAATCACCTTTTTTAAGAGACAGAAGTTCTTTTTGTTTGTTCCCCAGACTTTGTCTAGTCACAACATTTTCCAATCCATTAGCTTATGTAAATCTAAATTATTAGCTAATGCATATATAAAACCTCTCCTCTTTTTTTCTATTCTTTCATTTTCATTTCAGTGTGTGGATGATGGAGCTAATCATAACTAACTATCTAGCCAGCTTGAATAAAGTATGCTAACAACAGTTGTCAGTGCAGCTGGCAGAAGGCAGGGTTGCCAGAAAATTGAAATGTGGTGAGGAAAAATAGAAAATGGATAAATTATTAAATGTGAGTCCAGAAGATAGGGAAATTAAAACAAATTATCTAGTGACTAAGAGAAGGTTAAATGAATTTAAAAAGAAACACAAACTCCACAGCATTTCTATTGACATATTCAGACAAAATTTCTGATAGCCTTTTCTTCAGGCTTACATAGGGGCTCCCGTTCCCGCAGTGCTTCTCAAAACTTTGTATGGATTAACCCACTGAGCCAAAAAACCCAAAAGAACAACAAAAAACCCCAAAAGACAAAGACTTCCAAATGGTATCGTCAGAATTTGGTGTGAGGAACATGAAAACATGGATCAATCATACCTTGTGTCAATGCTTCAGACTGGTGGTGGTTGTATGGAGTAGGGGACAGCTTAGTATCAACTGAGCATCATTTAGACACCACAGCCTACCTGATTATTGCTGCTGATCATGTCCATCGCTTTATGAACTAAGTGCACCCGTCTTTTTATGGAAAGGATAATGCACCATGTCCCAAAGTTCTAGTCATCTCACTCTTCTTGAACATGACAATGAGTTCAATCATCCTCCACAGTCATGAGCTCTCAGGCTAACAGAAGGAGATTCACATCATGGATCTCACATCATGACAGACTATGTCAACATGGACCAGTATCCAATATGAGGATTATTTTCCAGGTAGATCAAAAGACAAAAGGTAGGCCTTTTTTTTTTTTTAGCGAGGTGTACCTAATGAAATGGCCTCTGTTGGTGTGTGTGTGTGTGTGTGTGTGTTCATGTTTATACATCTTTGTGAGGACCAAAAACTGGAATGCTACTATACTTATGGGGAAAAAATGCCTGTCCCCATGTGTTTGAAGGCAGTTTTGAGACTCAAAGTGTTGTTTTTCCTCTCAGGGTTACAATTAGGTTATGGTTAGCTTTAGCCTAAGGGTTAGGATTACGCATTCATTTTTGATGGTATACCATCAAAAATGAATGCGTAATCCTAACTAGAGCAAGCATTATGTCAATTAGATGTCCTCAATAAGATATGAAAACAAGTGTGTGTGTTTCCCATATCTTCATTCATTAAACATATTCATTCAGCTTAATTTCACTTCACATTTTTCTCCTGGTTCTCTGAGCCCCACCATCAGTGGCTCTCTCTTCCACAGCTGGTGCACACCCACAGTTTGAGAACCACTGCTTCCAAGGTTATTAAAATAAACCAGCTCCCCCCCACCCCCAAAATAGCACTTGACACAAAGGCATTTAAACACACTGGAAAAGATAAAACTTTATTTCTCCCTGTCGTGACAATACAAAGTCAACAAGTGCAATAACAATCGAACTAAAAACGGTACTGCTCGTTCTATCTAGTAGGAAATACATAGACAGAACGTGGTGCACATTATCGTCATCATCACCACCACCACACCCAAAAAGTGAGGTATCAGCCACTACAAAGCTTCTTTGTACAGGTGGGTATTCAACTGTAAGGCAACTGTTACCATGACAACCTGGACAGAGTGAAACAGCTATGTGCTTCCTTCTTCCCATCCTTTTTTACTGTAATATATATATATATATATATATATATATATATATATATAATTATAATATATATATAATTTTTTTTGACATGGGAAGAGGGTTGAGCTGATACGATTTACAGTACCACATCACATCAGGCCAGAGTCAAGACTGTTTTCAACAAAACAGAAAACATCACAAAACATTAAAAATGAAAAGAAAAGAGAGGAGAGATTCCTTGTATATGTCTCTTGAGGGAATCCATTTGTGACCCTGCTACTGCTTGTCAGAGGCAAAGTGAAGCTTTTTAAAATTCCCTGGGTACGACTACTGTATTACATTATTGGTGATAAGAACAAATGTCCTGTTCCTTATTACAGGTCAAAACACAGCACAGAGCCCTGAAAGCGACATGTTCTCGAACGTATCTGATTTTTTCCCCACTTATCCAGCGTTGGGGACTAATTAAAAATCTCTCCTGCCCTGTTTGCTACTGCTGTTCACACTCTGGGAATAGGAGGGCAGCTCGAGGGAGACAGCAAGAGAGTGTAATTTTGAACCACTGCTGATCTCCAGGCCAATTATTTTACTTGGACTCATCCTGCTTCTCTGCTCCTAAAAGCGATGGCACAAGCTTGCTGGGACGCACACACACACACACACACACACACACACACACACACACACACACACACACACACACACACACACACACACACACACACACACTTAAACTTTAGCTATTGAAATGGGGATTAACTTGCTCTAACAACTCTACAAATTTGAATATTATTGCTGATAACTGAGGATGACGCTAGCAGGCCCCACTTACAGCACTTGACCACAGTTCTGTTAGGTTCCACTTAAACTTCATGAGACAGAGAGATGGAAAAACGAAGGCAACAGACAAGTCTAATAGCTGGCTTTTTTGTGTTTCTGTTGGTGTGTTTGTGTTGAGTCAGCCAACTCTTAATGATTAACAGTATGTGCTGTTAGCTTTCAGCGCACATGCAAAGTGCTCCATGTATAAGCTCAGCAGCTGCCAGACTACCAGATGCAAGACTGGAACAGACAACCCCCTACCCACACCCCCCCCCTACACCCACCAACCCCCCCACTGTACCTACCTTCTGTCCACCTGGTCGTCACACACTGTCACTCATATAAAAACTGGCACCGCTGCAGCTGCTTTGCATGCTTTTCTCCAAACACAAAGGACAGCATTTATGGATAGCCAAGAAAGTCGATCTCAGCAGCTTTGGGTAACAACTTTACCTAAACTATAAGAGGTAAAACAGTCAACTTTTTCCTAGTCTAATAGCCAGTTGATTTACCATTAATTTTGTAAAAATGACCAAAATTCCCCAGTTTTCATCTTCCTTCCTTCAGTTTCCATCTTCCTGTGATACTTAAATACTGATTGCTAAATTTACTTATTTTTTTCCACTTTTTTCTCTGAAACACAAACCAAGCGATTCATTCATCTGTTGATAAAGCAACAGGCAGATTCATAATTCATAATTAAATCAAATCTTTAGTTGCAACCACCTCTAAAGCAGTGTAATAATTGTTTCACTTTTTTGTCAATCCAAAATCCCACAAATAGGGGAAATAATTATTTTCTCCTTTCCTGAATTAATTTTTTTCTGAATTTAAAATCCAGAAAAAAACCCCAAATCACATAAAAGTTATAAATATATTTGCATGCCTTTGAGTGAAATAAATGTTTGATCCCACAAATTGGCTGTGTGCCCAGCACACGAGTCCACACAATCAGTTTCTTCCATTTCAACCTCACCGTGACCATAGGTAAGACCAAAGAGATGTCCAAGAATGTCAAGGACGCAATTGTAGATGTGCATGGAACAACATGTCCCTCCATCTCGAGCTCAATGCAAGATCTTGTCTCATGAAGTGAGGATAATCATGTCAAAGGTGGTGAATCAGCCCAAAACTTCCTGGGAGAAGCTTGTTATTGATCTGAAGGCAGTTGAGACCACAATCACCAAAAACACCATTGGTAGCGCGCAGTGCCCGCAAAGTCTCCCTGCTCAAGAAGGCACATGTACAGGTCCGTCTTTGCCAGTGAACATCTAAATGATTCAGAGAAGGCTTGGGAGAAAGTGCTGTGGTCAGATGAAACCAAAATCAAGCTCTTTGGCATCAACTTGACCCCCTGTGTATGTAAGCTGAGTATGACCCAAACATTACCATCCCCACAGTCAAGCACAAAGGTGGAAACATTGTACTTTGGAGCCATCTTTCCACTAAGGGTGTGGGATGACTTCACCACACTGAGGTCAATGGATGCAACAACAACAGTCCACTGGCCACTTAAGAGCCAGAAGATAGGCTGTGGATGGGTCTTCCAGTAACCCAAAACATACTGTACTGCCAAGGCAACAAGAAAAAGGCCCTTAAGGTCGTGGCCTAGCTAATCTCCCGATCTCAATCCTAGAAAATCTGTGGAGGGAGACGAACTTAGAGTTGTGAACTGGCAGCCAAGAAACCTTAAAGGATTTATAGTTTCTGTAAAGAAGAGTGGGCCAGAATCCCTCCTGAGATGTGTGCAAAAGCAAGCACTAAGTCATGTTTCGCACAAATGAAATACTTATTTCACTCAATGAGGTGCAAATCAATTTATAACTTTTATTTAATGTGTCTTTGTTTTATGGATTTTTGGTTGAGATTCTGTTAAAATGAAACTACTATAAAAATTAGAAACTGTTCATTTCAGCAGGGGATCAAATAATTATTTCCCCACAACATTCGCCAAATCACTGGTTTTAGATCTGAGGGATAAATAAAACAAAGATTTAAATAAATAAATACCATACTGGTGGCGGTTTGAAATAATAATTGACAGTTTTTGCTATGAAATACACTGAGCGTTAACGTAAAAAGTGTGCAAGAGTTTCTTTTAGTAAGAGATAATCATGTCTTTTTTCTTAAAGAGCTGAAAAAAAAAAGAGTTCATTATCCAGAAACAGTATATCTCCATTTAACTTACATCACCGTCTTATTAAATGCAAACTGAGCCAAAAATTCTGTGATACACCTCAGTGATTACCCATTGCTCATTTAGCTGACTCTGATTTTTACATACCATGTGATCCTCTGGTTAAGCTTCTGTACATTATTGCTGACAGTGAAAGGGGTTTACTGATATTTCTTTTGGAAACATTTTCTGTTATGGCTAGTTACTTACAGTTGCCTGTTACCCATGTGGAATTTGGAGCACTTCGTATAAAGAGACTAATGGATATTATTTTGCGTCATATTGCTAATGAAGCTGATCTCAGGCAGCCCTAATAACGAGGAAGGTCAAATAGGTCAGTGGGTGATGTTATAGAAAACTGTCACAAACTTGTAATTTGATAAGTAAGGGTTTCACTCAGGTCTTTAGGCTCTTTGCCAAGGGATACGGATATGTGTAAATTAGCATAAAGACTGTGGCTGTTATGAAGGCATCCCTGATCCTCATTAATGCTTGTGTGAAGATGGAAAACCCTCATGTTTTGAAGTTTCAGCAGTTTATTTTTATGGCCTTACGTCCTTTTCCGACACTGTTTCAAGAAATCGCTTGTTTTGCAGAAAGGAGACCAAAAACATTTTGTATAAGATGTTTGTTTTTCATCGTGGCTGCAGAGGCATTTTTTCTGGTTTCAGTAGGTAACAAAAACATTCTACTCTAAGTGAGATGCTCAGCATCAACCTAAGCCATTACATAATCAGATTGTTAGCCACTCATATATTTTCTCTGACTACTTCACATAAATAAATCACCAAATAGATAACCCACAACTGTGTCTAACTGCTACTGAACACAAAGTGACACAGCAGTTTAATAAACATGTTATATCTAGAAATAAGCTTTTTTTTCTTATTTTTTTTCTTTAAATAGGCAAGCTTTCTCACTTGTGAGTACAGTTTATCCAGTTCATCTTGGATTTGTTTGGGGTACTCCAGGCCTTGGCAGATACTTTAGGGAATCAGTTAAACCCTATAAGCAGATAAATGCATCCATCTCTCCCTTCTGTAGAAGCAGCGATACATTCGTCTGTGTGGCTTTCCAGGCTTTCTTCAGCTGTTTCGCCTGATTCTGTTAGTCTGTGGGTATTTTGTGCTCATTAGAAAGGGGACAGTAGTCACTTCTAGCTACTACAGTATGGCTAGCCCACCAGTGATGCTGTGTTTGTGGTCCAGAGAGGGGTGACTGGGGAACATCTCCTCTGTACCATGTAAGGAAACCAGGTGTTGCTACTCTTCTGTTCATCCACTCACAGCATCATTCTGCCAGAAGGGAAAAAAAGACAAAGCATCAGGGTTCATTCTTAAGCTTGTAATATGTTTTCTGAATTTTCTGAAGCTTTCAACCGTATATTAACTTTTGTGTGGTAAGCCTCAAACTAAGTCCTTTGGCCATTATCAACATGGTGTTTTCAAACAGGATGTGATAAGGAGATCTGAAACCGAAGGAAACTGCATACTAGCAGTTTTAGATAGCGACTTGTCTGACACGAGAGATACCTGCAAAAAGATCATGTCGCATTAGCCTCCTTTTTATTCTAAATCGCAGTATTTACAGTATTTTTAGTCACTTAAAACTTCTGGTCAATGCCGTAAACTGAGTTCAGTTAGCATTTTCCCATAGAGTTCTCCATAACCGGGCAAATTTTGGAAACCAGCCCTCTGCTGGCCTTTACAATAAAATGCAGGTTAAAGGCGCTTCCACACTGGCTTTGCATTTCACACTAGACAGCTGTGCCCATCTTTTATACACTGTCTATGAAATCAAAAGAGCGGTAGGATCATTTTCTCAGCCTTTTTTCTTCCCAGCACCCTGCTGGCCATTAGAAAGGATTCAGTACACTCCCGTGCTGGCTTCAGTTTTCAGACCTGAAAGAGCAGTGCCAGTCACAACACCACCAAACACAATCTAAGGCAGTTTCATACAGAATGTCTGTTGGTGCTGGATGATGTAACCACATCTAGCTTTCCATTGGCTGTGGTTTCCAGTTTTCATTGTACTGGTTAAGTGGCTAGACACTGACTGAATGCCAGAGGAACATAACTCTAACTGTCTGGGAAACAGAGGTCATCTCAGGACTAAAACCTGGCTTTAGGAGAAAACAGAGAAAAGCACTGATTTTAAATATCAGCTATTATCCACCTGTTATCACATGACTAAATTTACATACTCAGGTCACGTGGTAACAACCAGACTTTATCCTTGGTAACTCTCACACGACACCCACTGATGAAGGCCAAGACATGATTTAAAACAATGGAAAAACTAGCGAGTGAAGAAGATGGTATTTAGGATAGCAAACATGCTTACATATTTTAAAGATCTCATAGAACTGGAGCCCACAGAATAAAAAAATGGTTGATACTTTGTGGATATATTGTTGCTTTATCCTCTCCAAAAAGCCAATTTATAGCCCAGAGTGCACGTCTGTATCATCAAATTCCAGAGTAGCCACAAAAGTTGTTTGGGAAAAACTGGCAGGATCCCGGACAACAGAGACTCAAAACTTAATACTTTTAGCTTCATGGATAAAATTGCCTCAGTGTGTGCTCTGTGTTTCATGGTCCACACTGATCTTTATATAACAACATATTGGCTTGAAAATGAGCTCAAGGCCAGAAAACACAAAAACTAATAAAATGGGCCAGCTCTGCTTTTCAAAAAGCAGCCAGCTTCACAGGAATATTTTACAAGTCTGTAATTCTTGTTAAGACTCCCATCACAGCTCTATGAATCACATCCACCAACTGAAAATAATTTCTGCTGCCCAAACAATACGACTGCACTTTAATGGGAAAAGAAAAATTTCCACTTTCCACACCTTAGCAGTGATTTACCCTCCATCCTTGTACACAGCAAATCCAGCATGTCCAAATTAACACTGTCGGATTTGATTTCAACACTATTAAAGTGTCTATATGGGTCCACACCAGAGAGTGTTAATTTAACTCTTTTTGGAGAGTTGGTACGTTAACTCTGATTTAGTGTTAAACACCAAATCTGTCTGGAGTTGATAATTTAACACTTGGTGTTAAGAGTTTATATATTAACTCTCAAAGAGTATTTTAGTTTAACTACGTAAGAGTTATCTTCTAATTCATTCTAAAAAGCGGGAATTTTACTGTTCTGAACTTCTAGAAATTTCTTTTGGAAATAAACATTTACTAAAAAGATGCAATGGTTTTTGAAAAACATTTATTCTGAACTGTGCACCACAATTTCAAAACATTTTCTGAAAGATGTAACAGTATACATGTTCTCACTTTCATTAGAAATTTGTTTATCAAAAGGTCTGACATGGTAAATGCAAATAACAGCATTCTCAACACTTATTTCTTCAATACAATATGCATGTCCTTCATTCATCACTTTGTGGAACTGCAACGCACTTCTGCTCTCCCCCATATTCCATCTTCACAAGCATATCCTGTGCGGAGATCGAATAAAAATTAGTTGACACTAATTAATGGCACAAATAATCCAGTAAACAATTGCAGCACAGTAAAAAAAAAGGAATCCTCTTTGAGCCATTACTTGTGTAAAGTATTTTCCCAAAAGACAAGGACACAGGCAACAGGTAATACTGAACTAAATGTAAAACCTCAACCTTTTTCATTTTTACCTAAACCGTGTGCACAAATCTCTGGAGGGATCTATGCTAACGTAGAACCCAGTCAGGACGTCAGCTACTGCTGTTTGCTCGTTTTTGTTTTTTTATGGGCGATCGTTTTCAGGCTTCAAGTAGCACCATTATACCAACATTTCACATTCTAGACATTGTTTTAGGTGTATTTGACCAAAAGTTTGACTGAAAATTCACATGCAAGCTTTTTTTCAAGGCTGTGGTATTTGCCCGCAAACAATACCTTTCAGCTAGCTAAAACAGAATATTATGCTATCACCGAGCAACACGGCTAATGCCTTTCACACAGCTTTGTCTCAACTCCAAAGAGCCACAGAAGTAAAAGCTCATAATAATAATTGAAACAATCTTTGAAAAAATGACTTACCAAGCATGGCAAACAACTCAAATATGTAGAGCAAAATGTTCTGAAACGGCTTCACTTCAGCTTCGATTGGAGCCGTGCTGAGGGCGGAGTCTGTGAATGTACTCTGTTGGTGTCATAGCCCCTCTAGGAGTTCAGAGTTAAGAGGTCAAGAGTTAATGTTTCCATTTTAACACCTCCAGATTTGACAGAGAAACACTCGATTTTAACTACTATCATTTTACACCTCAGAGTTACATTAAAAGAATGTGACTCTGCTTAGAGTAAAATTAACTCTACCTTTGCAAGGAGACTATTAACACCAAAAAATTTAACACTTTTGAATTTGCTGTGTAGGGACACAGAAATATTCTTTTATCAACAGTGTGACACAGAGTGCTTTTGGTTCTTGAAGGATACTTGACTGCACTTTAGAGAAAATGCAAAGTAAATGTGTGAAAACACGTCTAATAAAAGATCACAAACACAAGCACAAAAATAAACACAGAAAGTTGCACCAACCCCATCTTGCTTTTGGCAGTGCCAGACGTCACTGCACGACTTTCAAAGAGCTAAACCTGCTCTTCTTCTCTTTTAGCAGAACTGTCTGTGCGTCTGGCTGTCTTTGTAGCATCTATGATGTTAATTAACTCACACCACATGGAGTGTGTTGCTTTAATTGGACAAGGTCTTGGCATGCTGCTCTGTGGACAGACAGGCCAGGAATAATTTTATAATGTACAATTACATTATTACCTCAGAAAAAGGGAACCAGTGAGTTCAAAGATGGATGTGAATATTCAGGAGACAGAGGTAGGCTTTGATCACACTGACAGAAAAAAAAAAAGGGAAAAAATGTGAAATTCTGTTTTAGCCTTCTGGGTCTATCTGAGTGTCCTGTGCAGGCAGCACAGCAGGCGTTTAAGTGCAGGTGTCGAGCATGCCTACCTGTGACCGATCTGATGTAACAGACAGACTGCTCGAGTGGCGGAGGTGGCGTTTACTAGACTGGGCTATAACGCTGAGTCACTGGTGACTGACTGTAAGAAGCAGTGTTACAAAGGCTGGTGAGTCAACTATATATTGAATAGGCTGACAGATGCCACCTCACCTAGACCACTCTACCCATGGCTAAGCTCAGCTGGCCCAGTAAGCTACCAGCCTTGAGTGAGTGGGAGGTTGCTGGCATGAGGTGCTGCTCTAAGTCGGTGCCAAGTGATTCATCGGCCACCAGGGGAATCTGTGTGACGTGTTCTGCTCAAGTGAAGTGGTGTCATTTGATGTTGCTCAACACCTCATTTCTCCCGCTTTAATCTATGACTTCTCGCTGATGCTCAGCATATATTAACCAGAGTTGAGTTATGTACTTTTAATTTTACCACCAAACACGAGCAAAAAAAAAGTAATAAAAAATCTGCTTTTTTTGCCTTCCCCAGATTGCACACTTATTTTTGCTGGGTAAGTCTTAATCAGCGCTGACTGAAGGCAAACTAAATCTATCTAACATATGCAGTAAAAAATGCCAGACTGAATGACAGGAGCAGATCACATTTGTTCCAATTATGAAGTGGGGAGCGTCAAAGTGAGTACACTACACAAGGAATGTAAAATAAGTGATGATATAGAAAATTCTCACTGCCACTTCTTTTAAATCTGCCTTCTAGTGTCATGATGCTGCTCAGTACCACTAACTGCAAGGAGGTGGACAAGCAGGCAAAAGGGGGATGTGCAGATACTGGGAAGCCAGCCAAAGCTTTAATGTCCTAATAGCTGCGGGTGGACAACCAAGCAGGGCTCTAATGCTGCTGAACTTCCTGGAAGGTTTCAGTGCTTTTAAAGGGCTACATGAGAGCCCTGCTAAGATGAGTGACGCCAAAATGTTTTTCTGTGGCAATGTGATATCTTAATGGGTTCCCAGTAGTTTTTGTGCTACCACATCCTGGTCATATGAGCTCAAGAGCTACTTGATCTATGTCATCCAGGACACATTAACCGTCTCAGGCTCAAATTAAACTTTTTGTTGCTAATGCACAACCAAGTCCTGCAGTGGTACTTCTGAGTAAAAAATTAAAATATGCATGTGGGGTAATCAGGTTGTTAGTTTTTAACTGTTACAAATCTGCAACGCCTGCCTTGAGAGGGTTAATGTGAATGGATTTTAAACTGGATACTGAGTGCTAAATGGGAAAATCATTACCGCTATCTGGTAGCACATCTGTATGGTAAACATAAGACTACACCTTTATAGTTTAACCAAGCATAAAGAAAGGAAATGGGGAAAAAATGTTTCCCTGCCCAGATTATAAGTAGATGAGATGAGATGATTTTTGTGCTCCAAGAGTTGTCAATGCTTCCTTCAGTTTTAAACAGCTCCATGTGATCATCTGCTGAGCCAGCTATGATAATTTAACCTCTATCGCCTGATGGTTTTAACTCATTCCACGACCACTCTGAGGCCTCCAACACCACCACCTTCTCCAGGTTCACGTCCTCGCAGGATGACCCCTCCTCTCAGTGTGAGAGCAGCAGAGTTAAGGATGACTGCTACTACTAAAGCTACTGTTGCAACGTGCATCAAGACAGCCACCATAGTTTAATAGGTCAGTTATGTATTTATTAGGTTGTTATTATTATTATTTTATTACATTTATATGTATATACATATACATTTAACTTTTATAGTATTTTTATTATTTTATTTTAATTAGGTCTAATCATTGTGTATAAAGATTAATCAGGTGACCATTTACGAATCTTATTTATATGTTCCTCTTTGACCTAAACACAAATATTTGAATGATTTTTGTGAAATCATGATTTCATTTTCAGCTCATCCACCCGAAGGACTAATGAGCTGGGAAGACATCCGTCATCCATCCATCTGTCAATAATCTACAAGAATTGCTGACATTATGAGTGAGGATTTAATCAAACCTATGCACAATGATCACCCTCGAGGTCAGGGTCATATTTGTCGTTCTCAGTGGATTTGAATTCTCATTAGTTTGTGCAGTACAGCCAGCCAATGATAGGAAAACTTATCACTGCTTTCTGTATTTCACACATTATAATAACCTGTAAATTACAATGGATCGTGTGCCAGATGAGCTGCATCAGTGATGTTCTAGTTTTTTTCTATTTTTTTCTCATTAGCTGAGCGAGTCCACAATCTTTTAAGTGCAGAAAGACTTCCTTGAACTCCTCTTAATAAGCATTAGTTTAGTTCATTTGCAGGGATAAGGCATCCCCAGGCCAGTAGATATAAGACACATAAAGGTCCAAGCCAAACAGCTCCTACATAAATGTATTTTTTATCAAGCTAATGGACAAACTATAACTGCCCATCCTATTCAACACTAGGATAAGCACTTGAACAAATAGCGTGTAGAAAAACAAAGAGTTTGCAATAGTGTTTTTCACAAATCCGTTGTTTCCACTGAGTGACATTACCCTGTGAGTAAACTCTGCTTGGAAACAAACAGTGTGCCCCCCCTGTAATGATAATCCATGACTCCTGGTGTGGCAGGCTGATCATTCGTCTCTCACCTGGATCATACATCGTTAGGTGAAGAAAGAGACAGTTATGTTTTTGTACTTTATTCAAACCGAAGTGAATACGTGAATATGAGATTTTAATAAAGGGCATCCACCGAGGAAAAGTAATAACAGTTTCTCAGGCCGCCCACGCTGAACCCTGAGCAGATCTGCAGCAGCACATACCAGCCTGCTTATGTGCAACGTGGTAAGCAGGATTCCCACACGCTGAGTGCAAAGCTGCGCTCTCTCCCCCTCTCGCTCTCTCTCTTTAAGACCTGACTTGCCATCAGGACCTGCTTTGCTGCATGGGTTACCATTTGTGCTGGATTCCAAAGTTGCTGCGCGACTGGGTTGTTTTTAGATGCTGCTGGGCCTGTAATGGGACTTGACCCGATCTCTGGTTGTTTACATTTGGCCAACAGATGTCCAACTAAGTGGACCCAGTTTTTTGAGCCATAACTCTGCATCCTCTCTGGGGATAAAGATCTGTACCCCCGCAAATAAAACCCAGCTAATGACGCACCGTGTGGGCAACGTCAACTGCGGTATACACACAGAGAGAATCGCCCATAACGGTTACTTAACACATTTAGGAAAAAGTGTAAGCGTTATCTGGATTCTCAGAAGTGTTTCATTGTGTGAAACTTTCCCCCTCCCCCCCAAAAAACTATTCTGATCTTGCCCCAGAAACTGCTCGTGACTGAATTTATCTCGCAGCATCTGTCACTTTATTATTGATGTCAATGATTATGCAAGAACATATTTAGCTCATGGTAAATTTTGTCCTGTTTGTAAAAAATGCGGTTACATTTTTTTCTTGGTATTTTTAGATAGAGATCTTACAAAAGATGATACCAAAACACTATCAGTCCTAAAGCAGTTCCCATTACTCATCACAATGAATTACTATGAACTTATCTTGCTCTCATTTTCCGAGCCCACTTAGTTAATGAGCAGTTTGCTGCTATTTCAAACACCTTTTTTTTTTTTTAAATCGACTTCCTCTGCCTTAATGCTGGCTTCTCGCCAGTGCAGGTCAACCTCACTAGTCAAGGATTGATGAGTCCTATCATACTGAACTGACTTCACGTCTAATGAGGAGGCTCCGCGGATATGTTCAGTCTTAGTTAACCACGTTTATACCAGCAGAGCAGCCCCAGGATCCCTCTGCAGCATCTCAGCTCGTCTATCTATGGCTTCTACAGTCCACAGTGCTTCTTAAAGCCATTTGTCAAAACTCTACCCACATTAAATTATCATGACCCGAGAGAGATGTCTACCTCTAGGAAGAGACTGAGCCACAATCAGAGACAGATAGGGTGCACGGTGTCTGGAGACGCGCAACCGGATGAAAAATCGACTGCACAAAAATGTACGGTTGTTCAGGCTGCGCTCTGCGATTGTGCAGCTATATTCTGAAAGTTTAAACAATGTCTGGCAGAAGAAGAAAGGTTCCCCGCAGCTATGGCGTGTTACAGGTCACTCCTGGCATCATAAATCATCGCGTATGTTCTAACAGCAGTCACATGCAGCCTAACACACCTTCAGACGCCTGTGACTGCTCTCAGCGGTAATAAAAAAGATACGCTGAACACATAGCAGATGGTGTTTTGCCGCAGAAACTCCACAAATGATTTCTAATGCGACTCACAGTCGACTCATTCAAGTTAAATATGAGCTAGGAGCCCCAGGCGGGCACTGCAGCTTTCACATTATCCTTTTCTTTTCTATTCATTAATAATGATAGCTCCCTAATGAGTTGGTCAGACTTAAAACCAAGAAATATCTCTCACCCAAATTCCTCCTATAAAATAAAAGAAAAAAAAGGTTTATGTTGACACAGAGTGCAGCTATTTTGAGATGAACGACGCATACAGATCAGACGCTTTGCAGAAAATGATTCACTGCTGGGCAGAAGGGAGTGGAGCTCTAAAAGTTCTGTTGAAGTCTGTAACCCAGTGAATTGACAGTTGGTAATACCACTGGTCGGATCTAATCGCGAGTGTGATATCTATATCTTTGTGTTTACAGTGCGCCCCTAACGAGCGACTCTAGGAAATTAGGATCCGGAATGTTTGAGCTTCCTTGCTGCTGGCTTTCGGAAAAGTATGCTAAAAATGTTTTAATTTGTCCTGCTAGACACAGTTTCCTTGCCATGTTGCTGTCTGCAAACAAAACAATGAGCACAAAAGAAAACACGCAGACAAGAAAATGAGAGGCAGAATTAAAGGAACGATTTTTTAAAGGGTCGGCCGACTTTGGTTCTTAGCATCTGTAGCTATTAATGCTTTATTTTGTCAAACAAGCAAGAGGGTCTCTACTGCATATTTGCTTATCAGAGCAGAACAAGTTATTTTGTATAATAGGCAACAAATGGTTACGTAACACTTCCTACTCTATGGCGTCAAATGAGGGTATCACTGTTTCTGAACTTCTGTGGTATAAATATTGAATTTTTCACTACTTGTAATTCTGTTTTTCTCTTTTGACCGGAGACAGATAATTTTAGTAGTTGCAGAAATGCATCTGTCTATGTCCATGGCATCGAAGTTGACAGCTGTCATGTGACGGGCAGTGACTCACCATGCGGTGGATGTGTTGTAGGGCAGGAGCGTAGGGCTGTGGCTCTCCCCTCTGAGGCTGTGTCTGGGCTGGAAGTGGGTGGGGACCATGGGCTGCGCTTGAGCCTGGGCTTCGCTCTCCTCTGGCATGGACCTGTGCCACTGACTCCGAGCCTTCTTCAGCCAGCGTCCTCCAAGACCCCATTTCTCCAGGTAGATCCGGCACAGCTCGTAGTTTATGGCTGAGTAGTAGAGAAAGTCCAGAGCCAGCAGCACCATCACAAAGAAGCCGTAGATCCACACACCGACCAGGGCTGTATAATTACTGCAAGAGACGCAGACTGGGAGAATTAATGCTGGATAATCTGAAAAAGATGATGATAAACACTTTTCATATCCTCAGAACCATCATCTAGTTACCCTTACACTGGGCTTAAATCCCAAAAGCAACGATAGTGCCTGCCAGGTGTGAATGTTTGCTGTTTATGTGGCAAGACCAAGACATTTATCAAGTCCTCCCTTGATAAAAACTTAAAAAAATAAATATAGGGGGGGGAAAAAAACACCATCTGTTCCATTTACTGCTTCTTAAATACTGCTTCCTAAATTGGACAAAGAATTTCATTAGCGCAAGAGAGTTTTATACGTCTCGTTTTGGCTCTTACATAGTTTTCTCTAAAAATCAGCGCTCTTATTTTTCCACCTCTCATAAATTTTCTTCATGTATTACATGATCCAGCTGGATTTATGTGGGGTGCATTTGAACTTTTTGTTTTAGTCCACCCACATCCATAAAGTATAACAAGGTGAATGAGCAGAAAGGGCTTCAGAAAATAGCTTCCTGAGAGGTTGGGAAAGCAAAATTTACACACATACACAAAAAAATAAAAATAATCTTGTGGTGTCACATTGCTGCTTAAATGCTCAGGGCATGTAGGGTGGAAATATTACACATGTTCACGCACTGAATAAATATTCTGACTCTGAGAGGCAGAGATGACACAGGGTGTTACTTCAAAATAGAGATTTATTTGGAGTGAAACCATTCTTTTAGTTATGCCTTAATATGCAATTAGTGTGACTCCACTGATTAAAGCCCTTAGAAAAAGTGATATTCGAGTGGTTGTAATTCAGTAAATCAACTGAATCCGCTTCTGTCTGGAAACAATGCAGCCTTAGGGGTGTTTATCTGAATAAATTGCTTTAAAACAAACACCGAAGCTGCTTGAATGAATACCATGTCAGTAAATGCTTAACTGCATTTACCTTCCCTCACCTCTGCATCAGAGGCATTTACCTGCTATAATTTAGTTTGTATGTGTTCTAACAGACTAAAAATGCAGGGATATATTTGAGTCAGTCTGATCGCAGAGCAAAGAACGCAGATTGTGCACTGTTTTTAGCGAAACTGATCAGAACCGCACCGCTAACACCAACGCCATTCAATATTAATCACAGCTTTCCCAGAGACAGCAGATTGAAAGGATTATCTGTCAAATATATAACAATATTTGATGTTTTCCTGTGAATTTCTTGGACATTTACTCTAAGATGACTTCTCCATATGTTTCAGATCCACGATATTTCAGCTGCTCTGTTACTTTATAGGAGACGGCGCACAACATTGTGACAAAACCCTTGGAGTCAAAATGCCTTTAGTTTTACCTCAAACTCAACTCTAATCCCATTTTAACCATGAAGTGTAAGAAGGGAGCGCAAAATTATGGCCAGTTTAACTCGCTTGGCCAGCAGTAAATATCAAGCCTGCAGTCTTATTGGCCACTGAGCCAAGATAAAAGAGAGGCCCAACAGGCCATCTGACACTAAAAATGAAATATCATGACCTGCTGCAGGGCACTGTGTACCGTTTGAGACAGAGGCATGCTGGGAGGGCATTAGTACAAAGAGCTGTGGTTTTGTCACCCAAGCCTCCCACTGGGTGCTCCCACAGAAGAAGAGGGACATTTTTCTGTGTCCTTCACTCAGTTTAAATCTGCTTATACTCCACGCCATAAGCACTTCTTTCAGTTTAGTTGTCCTCTGTGAGAAATCTGTCATATCTTGGCATGTGTGCAGTTTTTTTTTAATAATGCCACACTGATACAGCTCTGCAATTTTACACAGACTTTTACTTTGAAACAGTCTAGGACTTTATAGACTCTATATGCTTAATAGCCAGCACTTAACCCCCGGCTTTGCAAAGGGTTTCATGTGGAGGCGTCATACTCAAAACACATAGGCTGCTTTTAGCATCTGCTCTCCTCTGTGGTGGTATTGAATACCGCTTCAGGTGTAGGTCAGTGTCAACAAGGTCTCTGAGCACGATACCATCAAGAAGGTCTGGAGACCAAAACAAGCTGGTTTCATATGATCTGAGATAAATTTATCTGTCGCTGTAGCAACTCACATACAGCTCTCCCAAGATTCAGCGAAGCCAGTTTTCACTAATTAACTGTGACATGCAGGTTATCTTTTGGTATTGTTTGTTTCGTTTTAGCAGGATACTACTTAATGGTGTGGGTATTTTTTTTTAATAGTTTGATTTGTATTGGTTTTTATTAACTCTCCTCTCTCGATTCGGGTTGGTGGATGATGGTGTTTTCATGAAGTACACATGAGGATACTCCACCTGACTTTCATTTTTCAGTCAGGTGATTGGGCTGTACCACTGAGGATAGAAGAAGGAATGGGATGATTTCTGTCTTGGGCTTTTGTTGAAATGCTTTTGTTATTATTTAAATGTCTGTTATAGTATTAGGATGCTCATGTTATTTAATGTAGGAGTTTTTTTCTGTGAATAAATTGTAAATATCTCTAGGTTTGACCCCCATGATTACAGCGGAAAGAAAGTATAAGTTAGGGTTATTCAGGGTTGTTGGGGGATTTGATTTTTGTGGACTGGAGTCACTGTTAGGTTCTCTAATGTCCCTCTGTTTGTAAAGTTTTTGGTAAAAAATCAGTCAGAGCTCTGCTCTTGCACTTGATATAATCTCCATACACTTCAAACAATGTAGTTACTGCCCTGAAAAAGGATTGTTTTCCCCATAAAACCCTACAAGTGTGTTTCATGTTTTAAATACAGTCAGCCGAGGGTATGTGAGACATGTTTAAAATATTTTAAAACCCTCACAGCCTGAATTAAAATTCTGCACATTAAGCTAGCTAAGACTCTTGCAATTTTTTTCTTTGCAAATGCAACTTTTGCCTGAAGTTCACGTTTACTACTACCACAGGTCCTATTGGGCAATTATAATGCCTGATAGCGAACAGCGTGACAAAACTCATAATGGTAACAAAAACACACACCTAAAACAAGAGGTCAGAAACAGACTCTGATGGAAATATGTATAAAACTCCATGTATTTAGTCCTTGTCCATATGTGTCTTGTGCAGCCCATTTCTCATCAGTATGCCATGATTCTCAATATTTGACTTTGTTAAGATGGGCAATGTTCGAACTGGTAACCCTTGAGTAGCATTGGGCATCTAGGCCTGAAGATGCTAACTGTGATGTTTTATTTAATCTCTTTTCTAAACCAAGAAAAAAAGGAAAAATATGACAGTGCAGATTTTTGTCTCAGAAGATTCACAGTGAAAATCCATTTGACTCAAATGGCATCTTAAACGATTACTCACTTGTGTGCATAACCATCAGGGGTGGTGGTGAGGTTGACCTGCATGACCAACTGGAACTCAGTCTCGTTGCAGCAGTACTTGAAGGCGGTGTTGTTGTGGTGGCAGCAGAACATATAGGTCTTGTTGTCTGAGAGGCGTGGGCAGTGAAAGCCAAAGTGGTACCGCCCTTTGTGGTCAGAGTAAGGTTCACACACTCGGTAATGAGCAGAGAGGGCTGCAGTGGTGGGAAACAGGGGGAGAGAAAAAAAAAAAAGAAACCGTAGATGTAATATTCAGGAGCTAAACAAAGGACTCATGACCTTTGAGGCAGAATTTGTGTTTGTCTCCCAGTTCTGAAAATGACAACAACTCTCCAGGAAGCACCTTTCAACCTACAGCATCCAAACTGCAAAAACATAATCGTGAATGCTTGTTTTCTTTGGAGGCCTCTGAAGATACACGAGTGGATTGAATTCGGTTAATACCTCTGGCGAAGGACAAGCAACACAAAACACGGTGTACTTGCAAAAATAATCAGAGAGTAGATATTAAATTATGCATGCAGGCGCATGATGGCAAAAGCAGTCATTTTTATTCTTGAAGGAACACAGAGACTATCAAACTGATTAGCTAATCATTCAAACCAGACGGCATCGTCTTATTTTCTTCATGTCGTCACGCCATCCAGAGATTTCATAGGAGCTTACTGAAATATGAGCTGGAAGTTATGGAACCTAATGGCACTTGTTGCAGTAGTGGATTCTGACACATCAGTGGGTAAACTAGAAAATGTGTAGGTGGTGGTGGCAGACTCGCAGCTTGATTTCTTGTCTTTACCTACAAGTTTCTTGAGGCCACAGAGTTTTGTCTCTGACGGCCCGCTTACTTTTATCATCACGTCTAAACCCAAAGTTTTCCCCAAGAGGGATAGCGGCGTTTTTCTTGTTACTAGTCCAACAAGCAAGTTCTCTGCTTGTTTCACAGAAGAGGCTGATGTCAGGTGGCACATGCTATTACAATTTAGCCTGAATACAGCATTACTCTACCGGTTTAATGAGAGAGATCTGAGTGTGCCAGGTGTGCTCCGGTATACTGGACATCTTTGATAACACCCAAGCGTGATACAAACATAAGGGTGGCTTCTGTGCGTTTGTATGGAAACAACAAACATCTCAGATTACTTGACAAAATGAGTATATAGCACGCTGCTTCCCCTAGGCTGACCGCCTCGCTTCATCCTCCCTCCAAAAGAAGGATCCCCTCTGTTTTTTGTGATTGTGTGTCTGAGTGTTTTTCTATTTTGTCATTCTATTTATAGGTGAACAAAGAGTTTCACTGTGAACCTGGTGCCACCTAACTATATGGTTTTAAACACTGTTGTTTAATCTTGGACCGGTTTCACTTTTATTTAACTCACAGTACAGTATCATAGGTTGTGTTTTTTTAATGCAGTTTTTGTTCTGCACATACACAATACATGACTTAAAAAAAGAATTTCAGTAAAATGGGGTAAATTTCAGAAATCTGAACAGAAATTAATCAAAGCCAAAGTCATCCTGAAAAGTATAACCAGTCATTTGGGCAGATGAAGCCATACGGGTGGAAACAGTCAGTTCTTTATGCAGCTTCATGCAGTCCTCTGGCTTATTTGCATTCAGCCAGAACTACGCTTACGAGTCCCTGCAGCTTTAGGGGAAAGTGAATGTGTTACTGTCTCGTGGGGGGAAATAATAATGTTTCCAAGATGGATTCTGGCAACCAGTAAGGATCAAGTAAAAGAAAAAAATCACAAGAATTGCAAACCAAACTCTAATAATAATAAATAACCTATCTATTTATAAAGCTGATAATCATGCCTGTTTGACATATTCATTGTTTCACAGCCATTTAAAACAGCCTATGACCTGTCCAAAACTATACATAAAGTTCTCAAAATGCCTATAAGCACTGGAAGCCAGAATAGTGACAAATATACAGAATGCACTGAAGCATGCATCATCGTGCAGTTCACTTTTATATTTCTTTGCAGTCTCCGATAGAGGGATTATGTGACAATGTTTTATGTATCTAACAGGAAATCTATTGTTCATTTCCAGCTCCACAATTTTATTCTGGGACTCTGCTGAAGTAACTGCATATGATTCAAAGTCTAAAATAATTCTTATGGATCTACTGAGACTCAGCAGCACCTTAGTTCATCCTCTGAAACAAGCAATTCTAAAACCATTATTAGTTACAGCCACACTAAAGTGTAAGACGCTTCCTCTGACTGCTAAGAAACCAAATGTTTAAAGGATTACTTGTACAGACACTCACTTTATTATCTTTGATTTTGGTGTTTGTTTCATGTGAGCATCCTCCACAAAATAGGTACAACAGCTTGTATGTAAGCATAGCAGTGTTTTTGTTACTTATCTGCAGGTGAACCAATGAGATTTTAATCTTGTTAATAGCTCTATATGTGGCATTTGCAGGTCCTGTAATTCTGTTTTCACTTCTTGAAAGATGCCGCTCCGTGGGACGTGTACCTGATTGATCCTTCTCTTATGTTTTCTTTTTCATCAATAAGCTGCCAGTGCTGTCAGATTTTTAGGCTTCATTGATGTAAAACTGCGTTTTACTGTGATTTAATTCATATCAGCATTTCTGTACTTGCTTGCAGAATCACTCTGGCACCGTGTATTCTTGTTTGGCTTTGATTGATAATTCTCAGCTGAATCACAAATTGAAATGATGTCACTCCATGTGAAGTGCACTGAGCTTAGTTTGATGTTTTTATTGTAGCTTATTTATCCTTCTCATATGTGCTTCCTTTTATGAGCCCAAAAAATATGACTGTGTTGTCAGTTAAAGTGTTTCGGCTGTGATTTAGTTCAAGGTCCACTTGTGCAGGCAGTGTGATAGAAGTCTTTCACTCATCTCAGGCCAAGACAGATCAGCATTTGAAAGAGACCTCTTTCAGGTTATAATGAGCTTGCTGGCCATCTTCGCTTCAGCGATGCTAATTTCAGCAGGAGAGGCTGTAAAATGAAACACTACTGAAGGGCACGGTAGAATTAAAAGTCAAGGATGGCTTCTTCAGCAGTGAAAGGAAGCTCTTCATTTGACCCTTGCGTTGACAATACAAGTCGGTTAATCCATGAAAAAGTTCTGCAGCATGCTCATGTTTTTATGCCCTTTAAAAGAAGAGGGTCAGCGGCTGAGGGTTAGTAACCTGGTAATAAAGAAACAGAGGCCCTTCACACTGTAAGTGGAGTATAAAATTCTCTAATGATGCACAACTGGAAACAGACAAGTTCATCGGCAGTCTCTGGCTTCTCAAATGAACAACAGCTGCTTCTGGAAGCGATACCGTTGTAAACACACCCACCTGCTTAATTTCATTAACACCTCTTGAAGTTTAGGATACAGTTAACAGCTTGGCTCCTGAACTACAGTTTGTTTACTGCCTGTGGTCTGAAAACGGCTGTGGCTCTCTCTCTCTCTCAGCAGTGCAAACACACAACATCAAAACATCAGTCAGTGCTCACCCATCACTTTTTTTTATCCATAACTGCGCTCGCATCTGCAGTTTGTCTTTGTTCTGAAACATAAAGGTTTCATTCGGTGATCCTCGACAAAGAAGACAAAATGATTTTTGCTCACGAGTAACCCATTCACTCAGATCTTTGGTAAGCTGTAAATGTAATGTGCGCATCCTTTTTCTTTAGCTAAGTACAATACACTGTGTGCACCTTCTTGGTGCTATTATCTTTGCCTTTGGTTAGTTTGTCTGCTATTCACTCACAGTCTGTCCGTCTCTGTGTCAGCAGTGTTAAACCAAATCCACGATAGGCTTTTCTACCTCTTCTTAGTCAAGCATGAAAAACAGCTTTGATGAAAAATAAAAAAATAAAAAATAATTTTAAGCTTAATATCAATCTGCCTTTTTTTTAAATAAAATAGTTGCACTTTGATTATCAGGATAATTTGATGATAATGAGTTATTATCAATATTTTCATGATGGTAAATATACTGAGACACAATTACATTTTCAGTTTACAATTTAAAGTTATTCTGTTGTCTAGTCTTTAGTGTTAACTCCAACATCACTGCACCATCGAGAGCATCCTGACCAACTGTATAACAGTTTGGTACGGGAACTGCTCTGCCTCGGGCCGGAAGGCGTTGCAGAGGGTTGTGAAAACTGCCCAGCGCATCGCTGGAGCACCACTTCCTGCCATAAAAGACATCTACAGGAAGCGGTGTCTGAAAAGGGCTGGGAAAATCATCAAAGACCCCAGTCACCCATCACATGGACTCTTCACTCTCCTGCCCTCTGGGAGGCGCTACAGGAGCCTCCGGACTAAGACCACCAGGTACTGGAACAGCTTCTTCCCCACAGCTGTCAGACTCCCGAACTCTGCCTCCTGACATCTGACTCACATTAAACACATGGACTGGACATACAAACACCCACAACCACCTACACACACACACACACACACAATGGACAACTGTACCCTCATACACACAATAATAACATGGACTGAACCACCACTCACAACCACTAGCACTTTATATAGCCTCTGTAGAAATTATCCACATATCTCACTTATCTTAACTGCACTACTGTATAATTCTGTGTAAATAATCATTCTGTACAATAAGATAATTTTTAATTCTACAACTGTTTATAACCTGCATAGTTCACATTTCTGTATAACTGCATATCTCATATTTCTGTATTTTTTTATTTCATATTCTGTATAGTTTTTCATATTTATATCCTGTTCATAGCTTGTACTCACTACAGCCTGTGCATACTTACCTGCATACCTTCATACCGTGTACATTATAACATACCATAATAGACCCATTTCTGTAATATACTTACATATCTATATTATTTGTAATATATCTATATCAGGCTAAAGCACTTCTGGATGGATGCAAACTGCATTTCGTTGCCTTGTACCTGTGACATGTGCAATGACAATAAAGCTGAAGCCTATTCTATTCTATTCTATTCACTTACAGTGATCACTTACATAGATATGTAGCATAATTGCATAACCTTGTGTAACACAAAACAAATCATAAATCATTGCAGAGATTGTTTAGTGTTGTATTTCCTTGTACATTACTACCTAAGTCAGTAAAATTTGGGTTTTATTTGTCATTTCTGGCACTCATTCAGCATTCAAAGCTGTGCTGTACACAATTTGCTTTGTAGTTGTAATCATCGGTCCTTGGGTTTGATGCATTTTTCTGGGAACACGAGGATGGCCATTTTCAAACTAAAGATGGATGTTGAGTGAGGAGGGCAATAACATAAATAACTCACTGTTGACTCTTTTGGTTGTTATGGGTTTTCAACCTGCTGCTTGGCCCTGCCAGCCATAGCGCTGATTTCTCGCTCTCGCTATTCATCCTCCTCCTCCTCCCTGTTTTGTCATTTTCAAACTTGAGTCGGCATATTTTTTTTTCTTCTGCATAATGTGTGTTTTATATCTAAGAGATATGTGTTGGCTGGGTTCTTTGCTTTGTAGCTTCTGGGGTTATAATATGCTCTCTTTTACAGTTTACGCTGCTTGGCCTCGTTTAGAGAGCACCCTAAGGTTCAGTGCGTTTCCTGCCAAATAAAAGTAAGTTCTTGGCAGTAAATGTTTGAAAGCACCCAAATGTTAAATGTGTCTGACTCGACTTCTGGCCATCACATGGCAACATCAGTCTTTCTGTTCCCTGAATTCAGTTTATAACACTGCAGTGGCTTCTCATGCAAAGGACTGACACCTATATTTTGGGGGAAATCCAAAGTTTGTAGAAACTGAGGGCATGTGTAATGTCAGCAGCACTACCTGAAACTCTGATTTGAGTGTCTGCAGAGGAACAGATAAACAGACTCAAAAACAGGCTAGGACTAAAATTCACAGACCTGCAGTGGACAGTAGGAGGAAGATGACCGTCAGGACATTGAAGGACTGCCGGCTGGAGATAGTCATCTTCTTGTCCTCATGTGGGAAGAAGGGAGGGAGCAGGAGGGTGGGGAGAGAGGGGGGGGAAGGGCTGCTTTAGCTGGACGTGGGCATCCTCTGCTCGCTGACAGCTTCTCTCACATGGCTGCTTCTTAGACTCAGGGCTCCTAATGGGAACAAGACAAGCAGGGGGGGGGGGGGGGGAGAGAGAGAGAGAGAGAAAAGATTAAGATATTTGATTTGGATTTCTGGAAGTTCCATCCAACTGTGTGGACAGCTTGTCTGGCAGTGAGCGTCCATGATGCCTTTCCCGAAATCTGTCCTAAGGCTTACATAACAGGACCGCTTGGGCATTCGGTTTAATTGAAACTGGCACTCTGACAACACTGGGGCCAAAAGTTGTTCCATGCTTGCTTTTTCTTGTCTATAAGTCATGGTAAATTATAGCGATAATCATGAATATGTATACTTCCCTGAGCTGAAATTGTTGTCATTTTTTTAGTTGATTCTAATAAAACTGACTTTTTTTTGAGAGATTAAAAGAACATCTTAAACTAGATGTCTTAGTTATGCAACTCTATAAGCTATGCGTTGCAGTAAGGAAAAACTGCACATATCATGCATTAAAAGTACGGTGCTCTAAGTAGAGCAAATATTTAATGAATTGCACAGAATCTGCTCTTTCAGCACAGTGTAAAGTTTTGTGATTGCAGAGCTGCTGTGGAGCACTTTGCTTGTAAGTGATGCATTGTGGGGGTTCGTGAATTCCTCTTGCACATTATCACCATTCGAAGCTTCGCTGTAGTCATCCCTCTACTGATGATAAGTAAGATTAATGGGGTGGCAGTACATTTCGCTTAGGCACACTTGTTTCTGTTTTTTTTTTTTTTATTTATTGCTTTAATAGCCTCATTATGTGCACAGAAATAGTATCTCTCTGTGCATTCGTTTAAGTTGATGTTGCTGATCATTTATATACGAGCCATTTGCAAATTTCGCATAAAAACACCCATTATTTGCTCCCCGAACCTATAAGATCCCATTTTTCTGAATGTAAACTTCATTCAAACATGTACCAGGATCATAGATTGCTTTAGCTGCGTGTATGTGCCGAGAAACTTAAGAGTCTTCTTCTGCACGAGCTAGTTGGAAAATATTACAAGCTCGGCTCCTAAATTATTGAGGACCTGACAGAGGCTGACAGAGAAGGAGAAACTAAGGAAAGAGAGCAACAACAAGGGTGTAGAAGGCCCATCAGTGTTCCTGTCATAAAAAGAATTCAGTTTATTGGTGGATCAAAGCCAGTCTAATGTTGCATCACCAACCTCCGACTTTTTTCTCGAGCTGTTTTGGTAACACTCCGAAGTATGGCGCAGATACAGCTCCATTTGGAGAGCGACTGGAAAGTTTAGTTTCTTTCACATGAGCACACAGTCAGAAGAGAAATGGTGCTAGTGGTGGGGCACTGCCTACGAGCCAAAAATTATTTATCAGAAATATGCAGACAACGTTCACCAGGTCAGATTTAAAAAGTGCTAGAGGTCAGAAACAAGCTATGTTTCTGTTTTTTGGTCAAGAGTTTACACGAGTAGCCACATCAGCCGATGAGTGGGTTCACAGTGAGGTAATGTTTGTGCAGACTAATGCTCAACATTCGTTCCAGATTTCCATTCTGGTCTTTGAAAGTTGAATAGCATCAATTAATTAAATGTTATTATGTTATTATGTTGTAATTTTTCAAGTAAACAGAATATTTTTCAGCTTTGGTAGTCAAATAAAGACGTCAACATGTGCTGTGGAATATTTTGCACAAATCTTTCAGCTCCCTTATTTTTAAACCAAAAACTCACTGAGAAAATTATGTAGAGATACGTCAATTTTGAAAATGTGCTGTAAGTTGATTGCTTACAATGGCACGGCCTGTTTTGCAGCTGGTACACAATGGATCACAGAGTGAGGATGAAACGGGCTGGCTGTGGAGTAAATAGCATTTGGCAATTTTTACACCTTTAACACCTTTTTGCACACTCGGGCAATTGATGCAGAAAGCAGCAAAGCTGTCAGGTCAGTTTGTCAGTTTTACGGAGCTGTAAAAGCGGAAAATGCAGGCCTCAGATATTAGAGGCCTTTCACAGGTCCAGAGCTTAAGATTTTATCCAAAGCCATTCATGAAAAACCGAAACCTCAAAGTAACCTGAGGGCAGAGAGATTCGTCAGATTAAAATACCTAGCCTTTATCCAAATTGCTGTTGACCTTAACAGACTTAAAAATGGGAGGCAACGCCAGTACTGGCAGCAGGATGATAGCCTACACCAGTTAACAAGCATCCAATGTTAATAAGAGAGGAAAAGATGTTTTTCCCCAGCAGGTCACACGAGTTCTGCTAATGGCACAAAAAGAGAATTTTTTTCCTCATGTGATAAAAATCTCACGTGATTAGAGGTGAGAAAATGCCTGCTGTCTTGAATTGCATACATGGACACACACTCAAGAGGAGCAGCAATACGATTAGACTCAAATGTAGACTCTATCCTTAAGAAGACATACGCTCCTATTCCAGGCTGGATAAACCATAACCTTAATAAGACATACAATTAGCTTTATCTCGCTGAGACACAACCTATTGCTTTCTATAAATATGGCATGTAAGCATGTGAGTGTGAGGTCATGCGCTATTGAGAAACATATCAGGCTCCCAAACTGAGCTACAGAGGCTAAACAAATATTTTAGAAGAAATTAAAGCTGTGCAAACACTGTGGAGAATCCCACTCTCTGTCACAGGTGCCGCCCCGTCTCCTATGTGTTAAATGGTTTCAATCCCAGATCAAGGAATAAATGCTGTGCATAACCCTTCCAATATATAATGAAGTTACTGTGGACCACATGGACAGACTGTGAGCTGCAAGTGAAGCACAGCAAGCTTTTTCTGTCAAAGTCTTTTAAAGCATTTTTTGATCTGAAAAGCTGTTCCTTCTTCAGAAAGCCAGGCAACGGGGGTCCCGGGAGACTTGTTAGAGTGGCATTTCATATATTTTTTTCCAGTCTTTTTATTTCTGGTGAAAGCTTTAGTGTACTGTCAGATGACAGCATGTAAAGTATAACGAGGGATTCCCATCCTTTCTAAACCCACTCCTCACAACCAACTCACTGCTGTGGTCTTTTATATACATTACTTGTTTTCCTGTATTGTCACATGGAGTCACCCTGCTCCCTACGCAGGCTATAAAAGGGCAAGGTTCACAGCATCACGGCGCACAGCTTGTTTGCGAAGACGTAAATGTTCAAGGGTTTGTGTAATGAGTCTGATGGTAGTGAAGCAGAGTATGTACTGTAAATACACAGGAGTGCACGTATACAGGCACACACAGCACAGCACACAGTGCATAGCTCCCTGGGACTTAAAATAGAACAAACTGTTCAGCCGAACAGACACACGACACAGATGGAGGGTCTAGATACTTGCTGTGTCTCAAATCAAACTAAAATATACATAAAGGCCATGGAAACACCCACTCTCTGAGTAAATGTGAAAGCTGCTCTGAGGGGAAACACTGTATTTCTACGAAAAAGCATGTAGATTTCATTTATCTGCCTGCGTGTTCCTCATTACTCGCTGAGAACAGAAGCAAATATTAAGTGACCAATTGCTGCAGTAACCACTGCGAAGCTAGCAGCACACTTTTCATCACAACACAGCAGGAGACCCAAATCTGTCAGAAGTTTGATGAGGAAGAGCACAGTGGAAGATTTTTGGGCTATTTGAAGATTACACACAGCGATAAGCGGGGCCTGTCTCAAGAACATCCTTGTCCGAGTCTTATTTTTGTTCAAACATTAACTTTAAAGTATGCGACATGTTATTATGCTTTCTAAAAGTCATTATTTATTTATTTTGGCCTGCAGTGTCCCTTATCTGAGAAGCTTTCAAGTTTGTAAAGGCAAAATCTCGACATTACAATTCTCTCTCTCTCTCTCTCTCGCTTTCTTCCTCTCTACAGCTTAACTTTATTTTTAGACTAAACATTTAGGTCTGTCTTTCTGAGTATTCACATAACCTTTTTCTTCCATGGGTGATAGTAGTTGGATATTTATTCGCCCTCTGTGTCTCATTATAAGAGTAAATGCACTCTCTCTTACTTTCCTTGCTCTTAATCCATGTTAATGTGCATTATCAATCACCCTAAAACACATGAGCATCCGCAGTGAAGTACAGTTTAGAGATGAGACTCCCACTTCACACAAGGGGAAGAGTGAGCAATAGCTAAGTGACTGTGGGTCTGCAGATGGGCTTGCGTCCAAATACATTCTGTTGCAGCCCTCTACCTAATTGATGCTCCCTTTGACTATCATCATAATAAATTGGATTTCGTTCACGTTTGATGGCATTAGAGCTTCACTCAGAAGCCCGACAGTGCTCCATTAGGACATGAGCCCATGTCAGGAGATTTAGAGCTGTGATCTAATGATTGTCATTGGCACAGAGGACTGAACTGTGTGCAGCATCAGTGAGTAAGGAGTGGCAGTCTAAGTCATTAAAAGCAATGACTGGTGAACATGTACAAGATGTGACACAGCTGATGATAAAAGAAAAACTGTCCTTAGAGGATAACAGTAGTCTGGGATATTTATTTATTTACTTAGGGGCAGTTTTAAAGTTTAAAAAAAAGAAAAGAAAAGAAGTACAAAGTACTTTTAATTCACAATGCATAAAAAAGATAAACCTCAACCGCCTTTGCTCGTAAAATCAGTCCGCAGGAAAGAAATTGCATCCTCTTTCAGTTTTAAGGTTTTACGTATAAGGACATAAGATTAGATAAATATAACCTCAGATGAAGTACAGGACATGTCATGAAACGTAAACGTCAAACGTGTGATGTCATTTGCATGCGACACAACAATGGAGGACGTCCAGGCGTTGCTTTTTGTCACACTCGGGGACCATGGTGCTGATCTTTGTGCAGCCAGTTTCAAAAATAGCAGTTTTGATTTTTGTGAAGAAGACGCTCTCACAACTCATCGAGTGACACCATTGACTGTCCAATCGGTGGGTTGCAGTCTGCTGACGTCACAATTTTGGATTGGGTCAGCTCACTTGGAACCCCGGCCATGCAGACACTAAGGAAGTACCTGATATAAGGTACTGCCACCTAATAGAAAACCCTAAAAACTGAGTAAAGTTAAGCCGAGTTGAGTAGGTACAAGTGGAATAGAGCAAATAGTTGCATCTAAACAAATCTCTAGACTTCTGGAACAAGACCAAAGTGGAGAAGTCTGGCCTTAATTCATGTTTACTGATGTTTACCATGTTTACTGAAAGCATAACACAGCATATCCACAACAACACTTCATACCAACTATCAAGCACGATGCTTTAGAGTCAAATAGCAGACCATCTGTCTAATAGTTAAAGCTTGGGAAAAAGTGTATGATGACACTAAGAACAGCAAAAAATGTACAACAAAATGGCTACAAAAAGAGTCAAAGTACTACACCGATATTTTTCAATGGCCTGTCTCTACATTGTACAGAAGAGTGGAACAAAAGAAAAAGAGACTATCGAAGTCATACACAAAATGATTAACTCGAGTTAACGCTGCTAAAGGTGCTTTTTCTGTTTTTTACAACATCTGATGTTGTCATTTTTTGGATTATGTCCTGATATGTTAAAGCTTGCAGCTAAAAAGCCCAGTCGTCCATCAAAATGTATATATTGATAAATCTCCTATTATAAAACATAACTTTTCCTGCTTCAGCATAGAGTTATCTACCCAGGACAGACCTCAGGAATGAAAAGAGAGGTTTTTAGTGTATGTTTGGGGAGATGCTGCAGACAGCATTTCAGATTGCTGCTCGCATCTTTAACAGTACTGAACGATGGATCTAAATACCTAAAGTGAAGCATGACATTTAGTGTTATGGTCTTGAAAGCAGTTATGAAAGCAGCTTCTCCCAGTGGCTCTAATTTTGTAACGTAAACCAGTCGACCAAGATAAAAGGACAAGTTTCTCCATCATCTTCTGTTTGTGATCCTAAATATATCTTTCAATAAATCACAAGAGGTTGAAATAAACATTTAAAAAAATTACAGTTACACAGCAAGCGTCACATTAGCAACAAGGTTGTTTTTGATTCATCAATCAAGTGCGTTTCACACAACTACCCATAATCCTCTCTCAGGAGCCTTTTTCTTTTTTTTGATCTGACGCCTTTTTATTACAAAGTGATCAGAGCAATAAGAGCTTATTTGTGCTGTGTCATTTTGAGCTCCGGGTCTGCAGATATGAATTTGACTGATGAACAGAGTTTCTTCTTCGGTTTACATGAGCCGTCACCTGAATAAATTTTCCAGGTCAAATATTCTAAATAAAGCCCAAAGGCGGCAGCAACATGTTTTCGTCTAAAGCCTGGATGTTGCCTGGGAGACCTTAACGTCACAGAGGACATAAGGAAGAGTGTAGCCTGTAGTAATTACCACCCACAATGTGGTGGACAGGAAATGAATACTTAAAATCCTTAAATATGCTAAGGGAGGAAAAACAGCAGTGTTGCCATAGGGCTTGTTGTGGAGAGTTTGGTCGATACGGCAGCATAATAACCTCGGCTATTGTGAAGTGCACCTAGCTTGCTGCATGGGTGGTCTGTTTCTGTTTCTGACTTGGTAATGGTTTGTTAGCATAACACAAGCAGAAGATGAGAGAACAACTGTAATCAAGCTAGTGTCTGTGGAGGCACACAGTGCATCTACCTGCTGAGAGCTGTCATGTTGATGGAAACCATTCTGCCTTCTATGTTCACTTTATCTCACACCCTTAATTTATCATCAATTTGAATTACAAAGCAAGATTGGAAAATAACAGAGGTATTTGTCTGAACACCCCCTCCCCCATCAGTATAACTAGAATTATAATTCAACTTGCTTTTAAAGTTTCATAGCGCCTGGCAGAAACGGCAGCACCACATTATATTGTTGAGCTAATCTACTGTAGATAGAAAGACTTCTGGCTGGTATTTCTGAGGAAGGCAATATCAGCATCCATCTGGAAATTAACCTCCCCCAGCAGTGGCTCCAAACACATCTGATCACTGCTCAGTGCTTCTCGCGACACTGCTCCAGCCACATCTCAAGTTGAATAAACAACTAATATCACAACTTTGGAGGTTGGAGAAAAGGAATGTGATACTTTTTCTTAAGCTTTAGTCACACAAAATAGAAAAACAACACAGAAAAGGCTAATTAGTGTACATTTAAGCACTTGGGAAATCTGGGAAACCCTAACTCACAGGAAAAAAGGTCTCCTCTGCACCAAATGGGAATTTAACAGGGAGATTCTCTCACAAATAATTTTGGCGGGGCAATAAATATATGCATGGAGAGAGGGAGAGGGAACTAATGAGACAGCTACTGGAGTCTAATAAGTTGAATTCATTATACAATCAAGGTCTCGAAGTCAGCAGGGGGGATGAGAATTCTTGGAACCTCATCTAACATAACGCAGATCACAACAAAGACCTTGTTTCTATGTGATGCAGTATGAATGAATCCAGCTCACTTGATGCTGCATTTGGAAGGGACTGAACGCTTAAGGTTAAGCATCGACTCATAAAACCTTTATTGCATAATAAGAAAAGCAGCTGCAGTGCTTGGTGTCTTTCACAAAGTTTTTCAATCAGTTATTATGCTTTTAACGTGCCGCTTTTGTTTGTTTAATATCTTCTCTAACGTTTGACATATTTCATCTTTTTTTTTCAACAAGAAATAATAATAATAACTACAGCGGGGATCAGTTTCAGACTTTCTTTTTGATTTGAGTTTGCTGCCGCTATAGCTTTGAGAATTTGGGTTTCATCAAGCGACTCAGAGGACTGGGTGTTCTTGAGTTTGACTGCTAAATGTCACAGAGATACAGTAGCTGTCACCCTTAAATCACTTTCAAGGCCACAGAACGCCTTCCAGGAATTGTTCTGCAGCAGCTCCCAACACTTGCCGTTCCATCAAAGTTCAGAGCCGCCAGCAGGCAGCAAAGTCCTCATCTGTCAACGCATCCGCGCTTTGGCACTCGCATTCAGTTTTCTTTGGTAGCGAGACTGTGACTCATGCAGAATAACTGGACTTGTTTGGCTCTGGGATTTGGGAGACATATCCTGGGGAATTTTTCGGTGTCTCTGATGCAGACTGACACGGCAGTATCTCCCAGACAATAGCCAGCATTGTTTGTTTGGATTTGTTTTAAACACCCCACTCTGGGCTCTTTCCCTTTTTTTTTTTCGTTGGAAGTGCTCCCCACCATCATCATCCGCCTGACCCTGGATTTAAAATAGCTCCTACTTGCAGACAAATATCCCAGTGGGAATTTCAAAAAATGAAGCAGAAAGTTATGACAAATATAAAAATATCACTTTGCTGTGTCCCTTTGGCCTGCATTAATTACACAGACCAAAATGACAAAGAGGCAACACTAGCCCTAAAGCTGGCACTTTTGTTCCATGTGTGATGGTGATAAATGGTAAAGACACAAACTCAAGGTTTGCTAATGTTTACTAACATATTTCCGTGCACATTGTTGGAACCATTCGTAGTCCATGTGATTTTTAAACAGAAGATTACGGACTCAATGACTCAACGGCATTCAATAAACCCAGCTACTTTACAAGTTTTGGTTGCCCGTGTAAACCTACACTGCCTGAAAATATCACTAATCCTCAGTGACTTTTACAGTCGCGTCAGATCCAAAAGTAGCACACTGAATTTAACGAAGTGGGTAGTTTTACCCTCAGATAACCCCCACAAGCAAAAGTCTTAAGAGGTCAAAGCCCATGCGACTTCACCCCAAAATAGCCATTACAGATACACTGTAAATCACCTGGAGGTCGCAGAGGGCAGTGGTCATGCACACCTTCACATAGTGTGGCCAAGAATACCTCAGATGAGAATGGATAATACTCCCCACTGCTTCCCTTCCAAATGCTAATGGTGTTTTGGCAGCCAGTTTATATAGCCTGTTAGAAAAATCTTAAACCGCAAGAAACGGTTTGTGAACCGTTCCAGCGATCGTTATTGGAAGTGTTGGTTGACTGGCCATCGTAGTGATATTACACCTCATTAATGAGGCTGTCCTGCTTTTGACCCACATAGAATGAACTCACCTCAGGTTGCATACGTTTGGCAGATTTTTGTGAATAATAACTTCCTACTATGTCCTGAAGTGCTCCCTAAATGCCATTTGAGTTCAACTCAAAGCTCTAATATTATAAGTTTGTGCTAAAAGCCCCGACACGTCTGCAAAACGCTTCTGTTGAACTGATTTCCTGAGACTGTGAATGGATTTATTATCAGAATGAAGAGTTACCTGCTGCTGTTCACTGATAATATGGCGGGTGCGATCAAGCTTATTTAAATATATTCGTCATTATTGGCGAGAAGGATTATAGTGAAGCATTATATATCGTGGTGAATTAAAAATTACAGTCATTTGAGCCATAATGACTCATGGATTATACTTAGGCTTTATATAGCGTGTAATGTCTGCCAGCACGGTGAGCACATATGCACCATGTTTGATGCTACAACACAGACAAATGTTTACACACGCATTGGTTGCGTGACATTTTCTTAAAAGCCCCTGGCTCAGTGGTAGCTGACTTTAGAAACAAAGCCCAATCTCCCGCAGACACACACCTCTTAATCCATATTCATGCATTTTCTGCTTAGTAACAAAAGGCGGCATCGCTTATATTCTCTTTTTTAACAATATGGACCGCCACAAGTTAAAAGGCAAACCAAAAGGAAGGCATTGAGTAAGGATGACCTACAGTAAAGATTTGCACATGAATACTCTCGCCGAGGACCCAGTCTATCATTTTTTAGTGTGGCCGTCCCAGTGCCTTTATAAAAATGATGATCTATTTGACGGAATGGCATTTTTATAATGGGGGTATTGTTTGAGGATTTTGTTGCATGTACCTTTTAAAAATTAAAAGGTGTGTGTAGCTGTGGTCTACCAGTCAGGATAGGATTTCCCAGGCTACTCAAGTCTGCATGTCAAAGCATTCTTTAGCAAGACAGTGAACCCTGAGTTGCCCCCATTGCATGCAAGTGACTGTGAGTATGTACATGAATGTTAAACAAAGTGCTTAGGTATAGAAAAAATGTTAGTATGAATGTCTGTGTGACTTGGTGAATGAGACATGTTGTATATTTTTTTTAAAACACTTTGAGTGCTCAGTTGGAGTAGAAAAGACCTTTAGAAGTCCACGTGTTACAGGAAATCCTGCAAAAAAACCACATTTACTTTAAGTAATGCTTTACCAATCCTCCCCACACACACAAACACATAAAAAAAATTACATCTAAACTTGGAGGTTAAATTTAGCTCTTTATATATGTGCACTTTGACATTATTTCATCCTTCAACTAATGTCAATGAGAAAGGTTACTGTTTTGTGAGATCAAAGTGCGCATAATCCAGAAATTGTGTGCTCAGCTGTTGTCAGTCTCCTTATCTGCCACTTCTCGTTGACACTGATGAATTTATATACCATTACTTCAACACGCTCATTTTATCTGGTGATAAAAGCTTTTTCTCTTTCCTGCATGGTTGAGCCAAAGTGACAGAGGCTCTTCTGCACCTCTGGCTCTGTTATCATCTGTAAGCGTCTGAATTGAGCGTTTAACCCTTTGTTCACTCCAATCGCATCGCAGCTGTCTGTCACAGCTGCTCCCTCTTCCTGTAACACCTCTGAGGAAGGGAGGTCAGGCAGGCATACGGTTACATATGGAGGCTGTTAAGAGCAGGAGACTTCACTGCTCTCCATTTCCCCAATTATTTGGGGTGATTCCTATTATGAGGTGAGGAAAATGTAGATTTGTACCAGGACTCAAACCTGGTGCCGTCATTAAAACTGCAGGATTCCTACCACAGTAGAAATAAAAAGCTGTGTGTCTGCAAAGGAAAAACAACTGAGTTCATGACAACAACAACTTGCACTTGCAAGTTATTTTTAATATGCTCCTAAACCAAATTTCTTCGCTGCTCTCAAACGGGGTTTTGGTTCCCCGTGTCACACATTTACTAAGATTTTTTTTCCCATGCAGCTCCGTTTTGTTTTCTTTCTGTCTGAACTCTAAGAGTTTCCTCTCTCTGCTGCTTATTTACAACACTGTGAAATAACATGTGCTTTTATATGACAGCATAGGCACAGTGCGTAAAGACACAGAGCCTCTCTTATCTTATATTTACTGTGCTCGCCGAAAGTTGCTGGAGTGCAGTAATTTAAAATCATCGCACCTCAAGTGGAAGTAAATACACATGGTTTTGTTCGCAAAATCTTTAAATGATCTGATGGTGATTAGGTTTTGAGTAGATTACGTTTGATTTCACTGACTAAGCTTCCCCTCAGGTTTATGATACACTGGATCACACATTGTAATCAAATAACAACACAGATTTACGTGGAAAGATGTTGATCACCACAGGTTTCCACTTGTTATTAGTCACGTAATAACACTGATCCACGGTTGATGCGGTGGAGAGGCTGAACTGGAGGTTAAACTCAAGTCGATGAAGCATCCATGTGCTTTAGTTAAAGCACAAGAGCAAGGTCAGAGGTCAGATGCTGCTGCACCAATTACTGAGAAGTATGAGGTCATGCATAAATGTCAATAAGTCAATATTAAGATTACCTCTGAGAATGAGAGCTGCGGTCCGAGGTTGTTTTTCTTTTGTCCACTCATACCAAAGATCTTCCCATTATTGTGAATTTAATATCTCTTAAAAATCTTGAGGGAATTTCTTTAAAATTGGAGCAAATGTTAAAAGATGAACGCATGGGAATGTGCTCAAAGGTCACTGTGGCCGCAGGGATGCAAGTGCTAATTAAAAAAAATACACAGATGTTTACTCGGTGGTGTGATGTCCATTGTTTAATCGATGATCAGACATCAGACTGGTGACACAATTTTTTTTTTTTAGTTATCATATTATATGATGAGTTTAAAAGCCAAAGGATATATAAATATCTATACTGCAAACCCTCAACTAAGGTGTCACAGACTGACAATATTACAATATAAAAATTCTGGCTATTCTTTATGTACAGGAATAAACATGCACAGATACTAATTTGAATAATGACTCTGCTCAAGTTAATATTTTCCCAACCTCTGATTTCCCCAAGTATTCCTTTATTCTCCTGTGAAGTATCACTCATCTATGATTTAACTGTTTCAGCTGGATTAATGCTCAAAGGAGTCTGCATTAATGTGATTTCTTTCTTCCCTTTTGTGTTGACCGGAGATACACTCACATACACAGAGCAAACACTGCATTAATATTCAAAACAGCCACTGGGTGAACCTGCTTCTGAATTTCAACAGCTTGTCTCTTATTCGATTATTCTTTCAGCCTCTAATTTCAGAAGCTGCTGAAAAAAAAGAGGAAATGCCTTCCTGATGCCAAACGCCCCCACCCCCCTTGAGGGAGGAAAAGACAAAAAACAATACAGAGCAACAGACCTCAAAGCAAAGCACAAATGTGAAGGAAAAAAACTAAACTCACCCCTTCATATTAGTGCTTATAGACAATGATAAATGTTTAATGGGCCATTTTGCCAGTTGCACCTATGCATACGAGTAAAAAAGTGCATGTTTATGTCCACATAAAGGGATCGGGATGCAGATAGTTACAAGCAAGCTACTAATATTAGCAGTAATATAATAAGACTTCTGGCTTTCCGCCCTTGGCATTGTTACAGAAGTGAAGTACAACAGGGGCCACACAGAGGGAAAGTGAATGCATACAGTTGATGAGCACAGGCCATGTTTTGCCCTAAAGGCCTCTGCTTATTATCTCAGTGGTGATTATTATCTCCCCTGCATATCAGTGGATTCTGATATGGAGGGGAAGTCGGACATGCAAGGGCTCAGTTATGTTGTTACTCACTCAGCTGTAGAAACGTATACATGCATACTTACTAACAAGCGCACAAAAACAAATGAATGTGGAGATAAAACATACATAAAAACACTGTGCACACATACACAGAGGCAAAACGGGGCAGGGGAACTCGGCGTAAATCATGCAGAGAGATTTATCGATGACAGACCGGATTAACCAAATAAATGCAGTTTTCTGCACCACAGTTTGGAAAACAAGACATTTCTGAGCTCACAGAGTGACTACGTGTTGCTGTTTATTTTGGGTTGGACAGTGTAATTATTTGGCTGCTACTGCTGCATGCTGTTTGCAATATTAATCAGTTATACTCACAGCTGGAAAATGTTCGTGATTTTTTTTTCTTTTTTGCAGGGTGTGTAGTGGATAAGGGCATCGAGTCCACTTGGAACATCAGATCGAAGTCTTTGTTGTTTTCAGCGTGCAAGTAAAAAGTAGATCAGTGTTTTGGGTTAGGTGTTTTTTTAAAAGCCGTATTTAATTTTAAATACCACTGAAGTGAAATGATTCAAATAGTAGCCAATCAAAACCAGAAGAAAATGTCCAAAGGGATTTTCATGCTCGAGCGTACCTGAATGATGTGGTCAGAAGTTCCTTTGGGTTGAAAGTGCGGTAAGATTGGCCTACAGTCAGAATGTAATTTGACTTCTAATGAAAGGATTGTGTGCACATCACTCTAACATTAAAATTGGCTCTACTAAATTCTCAGTGAAATAAAGACAGACCGTCTCGCAAGCAGTATTCACATTTACTACTAACAATTTGGTAATCGTTTAACCGTCGAGGCAAAAATATCAAGACAGCTTCTAAAATATAAAAATGTGATGCTTGGGTGCGTTTGGACAAAGTATTCAACAAGTTAAATCAGGGATTATAATCATCATTGCTTAACAGTAAAACTGTAACTTTTTACATAAACATACAGTGTGAAAATAAACCTTTTTTTCCCCATTCTTATTTTATTTTTTGTGGCCTGTGTGTGCGCTTCATGTGGCCACTTCCACCTGCAGAGTGTTCTGCCCACAAATGTCAAACAGGCAACAATGTGGTTTGTAAATTGGCAGTGATGTGGTTTGTAGCTGCCCTTTAGCAAGAAAAGTATAACGGAAATTCACCTCAGTGTTAACGCAAACATTGAAGTTACTTCAAAGAGTAAGAGGGATAGGGTTGATCTAACTCACAGCTGAAACTACCAGTGAAAGTTTTTCTTTTCATTTTTTTTCTTTTGTGACCACAGCTTAACTAAGGTAAGTTTCAATCAGTCCCATTTACTCTTTTTTAATTTTGCTGTTGTTTTATCAAACATAGCAAGTACAAAATAATGAACATTGTCCTAACTGTGCAGGACAGCTTCTTTTTTTGACCCGTAGTTCATGACAAGCTGTTACAGTTGCCTGTAAACCTAGAGTGGTGCTTCTTTGTGCGTCTGTGTTGTTCACTTCAGAGTTTTTTTTGCTGTTTTTTTGTCTTTGCACATTCAGAATATGTCTATTTTGGAATTCAGGTTGTGGGAAGCAATTAGAAGATATTCGAATAAGATTTATTATAGAGTTTAAATTGTGACATTCTGTATACTTTTCTCAATTATTTTAGGGTCATTACTTTACAATATAAAGCTCCGTGAAGCGTCTCTTGTTGTGATTTGGCGCTACAGAAATAAAACTGAATTGAACTGAATTAATGGCAAAGAACTGGTAAGTAGCTTCTTGGCTTATATTAAGTAAATATTACCCCGTATTTTATGCTCAGTGCTCAATGTTCAAAGCTGTCTTCTGTTTAGTGGGAAATAAACATCAATTTCGTAATGACCAGAGAGAGACTCTGAAACGGCGTTTGACTCTGTGTTTACTTCTAAATAACCTTCTCTGTCTGCACTCTGTTATGTCTAGATACATGGCTGGATTACGTGTGCTGTGAGGACGGTCGTATAGCTGAGGCTTTGTGCCTCATCTGGACCGCGATAAGAACCAGCGTCCGTAACACGGTGATAACCACAGTTGTATTAATTTCAGCTCAGCGCCTCTGACTTTTTATGTCTGAGACTCAGGCACCAAAAACTCTTCCTCTGCCAAAAGATTGTCTGCATCTGGTGCCGCCAGCTACTCTGCAGTTTCAACGCCGGTCTGATCATCTGTTCTGAATTTGAAATGCTCCTCACTAAAAATTTTCACCTTGAGGGCTCCTGCCAAGCCAGTGGTCACGACGCCTCTGCTGGCTCCACCTCTGCTGATGTGAGCGCATGTATGTGTGTGTCTACGTTTGTGCACGGATGTGTGTATTCAAGTATATGCCTTGGTGAGATAAGAGTGTGTATACTGTACGCAGCATGCACGCATCAGTACCCTTTCAATGTCAATGACTTTTCTGAGTTGGGACAGTCAGCTGGTCACCGATGGACTCAGCATGGCTGTCCCTGTGAGGCGCAGTGGAGTGGCGGGGTGCGCTTGAGACAAGGTGACAGAGGAAATTGTGCTCAAGTAATGACTGACGGTCATGGTTATGTCCTGTCCTGCCTGTGGAGGAGACTGTGTGTGAGTGACGCAAACATGTGAAGTCCAGGACTAAACACAAAGCTCTAGTGTGCTGCTGGGCAATCCTTTTTAAGAGCAAAATGTTTCACTTTAGGGGTTTCTATATAAACACACCGCTTTCCTGTCACTGAAATGAATATAAGGTAGACTTTGGCTGATGCAACAGCCCTCCTTTTGTGTCAAAGCACATACACGCACAGTCCAGACCAACTGCACTTTCATGCCTCCACCTGTGTTTACACTGTGAACACAATACTTTGTTCCCTGGCGTCTTCCCAGAATACATTTTTAATCAAACTGCCCATCAAACCCAACGGCGAATATTTAACAAACTTCATGGCTCATCGGCTCCCTTAAGCCTCCATCAGAGCCCCTTTGTTGCCACCAGACAGAGACCAACCTTTGCATCTGAAGGCACACTTCTTCTATAAGTGCCGGAAAACAGCAGCAAGAAGGTTTTGTGACAAATAGTGAGCAGTCATATACTTTTCAGTCATATATTGTAAGTAAGCAAAAGCTAAACAAAGCCAGAGTCCTTGGGGAGCCTATTTATTTATGCAAATTATGAAACTGCTCATTCTTAGGGTACAGAAATTACCCAAAGGTACCCAATGATTCACAGAGTAATCACAATATTTGGAAGGGAGGTGTTGTGTTTATGAAAATAATTTTTCTGCTTCTTTTGTTTGACTGAATAATTTCTTCCACTCATGGAAATGAAAGGTGAGGGCTCACTTGAGAGACTCAATACATCCAGTCCACACTAGAACAAACGCGCAGCCACACACATAGCACGCGCACTCTGTCTACGCACATACCCTTAAGAGTAAACACACTTGAACAATGTTCACTGTTGAGCAAAATCATAAAAGCTCGCAACTGCTGCCTGTGGGCCAGGTTTCAGACACCCAGGCGAGAGCAGGATTTTTCACAGAGGAGCAGGATTTTGTGTGAACGAACAAAAGGAATCTCCTTCCTCCGCTGCTCCTTCCTCCTCTAAATCCTATCGTGTGCCACCATGTGTCTCCCACACGCCTGTTTCTAAGTTACCGGCAGCGTCAGCTGCCAATCCCGCTTAATTGCCTCCTGTGTAAAGTGACAGCTGAGGAGTGGCGATGAGAGCGAGCTGTCCTCGCCTTTTCCTGAAGCTCAGTCTCCGCCACCTTGCTAACGAGAGACTCCACCTGAGAATTGTACTGTATGCCTTGGGGAAATTACACAGTAGTTTTGACCTGTAGTGACACTTGAGTATCCAACCTGGGGACTTGCTTTATTAGAAAGAAATATGACTCAAATGTTTCTAGGCACTTTTAAAAAAATAAAATGTTCTCAATTTAGAAAAATGCTCTGCAGGGACAGTTAACTGAAGCTCTAAGGGAGGGAGGGAAATATTTTGAATATGTCTTGTTAGAAATGAAACTAAGTAATAGACATAGAACAATAATAGCAGGCACTGTTTATTTCAATAACAAGAAGCTTCCCTTACCAACCTTGCTTGAGCCTGGAGAAAAAGAAAAGATCTTTTTGCTCACTCCCGCTTGCAGAATTTGCCACCCTGTTGCTCCTTGTTCTCTCTTCCTTTGTTGCGTCTTCCTCACAAACAGATCCTCCTCATCCTCAGGACCAGGGCTGGAATTAACAGCTCATGAGGGAAGCCAGGCGGAAGAGAACGAAAACACACCAGAGAAGAGAAGAAACACACACTTCTCACCCCTAAGTCCTCCTTGGCGGTGTATCCCCATCCGTTAGAGCTCAGCGACTGAGAGTGTGGTGAGAGAGAGAGAGGGAGAGAGAGATGAAATGATACTAAGTGGGCGAGTGAGAGAAAAAGTGAGAGAGGGAGGGAGCGAGAGAGAGAGCCCGTGCGTCTGCACTGGAGGGTGATCTTCTGTACTGTATGATTCCTGTTTATCTCTCTGTCTGTCTCCTCTGCGTGCATTCCTTCCCGACAGAAAGGCACGAGGTCAGCTGTTTTTACAGTAACAACACTTGGTTTCCTCTTGAGGGAGAAGACTTCCTGTTAGTTCTCTGCTCAACTTCTCTCATGGGTGAAATTACTAGCAGTTTTGTGCTTTTTTTTTTAAGAAAATCCCCTCTCTTCTACTTCCTCTCTCCTTCGCGCATAATCTCCCTCTCTATTCATGACTCCAGATTTATTAGCGCCCGAGCAAGCGTTAATCTAATCTCCTCTCTCTAAACATCGCTTGTCCAGAGGTTACTCTGTTGACAAAGAATGCTCTGCAGTTTAATTTTGGACACACACAGTACCAATACACAAACTAACTGCATGTTTGGCAGACAGCGCTCCAATTTGGCTGTATAAAGAATGAAAATGTGCAATTAACTGATATACTGCGTGAAGACAGAATTGCATGATTAATATACGATTCCATCATCTGATACTGCTCTGCATTCAGTCAGTTGTACTGACAAGGCTAAAAAAAAGAAAAGAGCTCATTTGTAATAATGCAAATATTGTCATTAGTCAACATGATAACTGAAATCTCTGGGTTTGAACAGATAAACCGATGAATAAATAAAATACTTTACTTTTTTCAACTCGGTCATCACAGATCCAATTAATCACGGGATCACGCAGTAAATTGATAATGTGGGGCTTCGTTGGGGTTTTTTGTTTGTCTTTTTCATTATAGTCTTAATGTTTAAACAAATAATCAGTCATCTGCAAAAGAAAGAAGACAAAGACCAAAACATTTATTTAACTCACCAGTTACCAAAAGACCATGCACTTCCTGTTTCCATCTTTTAAAATATTTTTTAAAATATTAACAGATTCATTAAAGATAATTAATTCATCAACATTCTCATCATTAGCATTAAAATGTTAATAAGGTGGTTCAGTATGCATCAAATTACAATTGCAATTTGCCATCTTGATAATGGGCACAATATCTTCCTAAGACCCAGCCATTCATTCTTGTCCTCTGTGGGAGGACATGCTTTGAGAGCTCTGCCTCAAGCACAATTTATGCGATGTATTTGAGCCTTACTGTACTGACAAGAGGACATCCTGGGCTTTCTAGTGATACCACATCTGAGGGGGTTTGACTAACACACTCCATGGACTTTCTTTTCAAGGAGCAGCTTCCACATTTTATTGCAACAAGGGAGCTTGCGATGAAAAATTTGCAGATAATTGGGTTTTATGAAATTAATGAGATTGATGAAATTGGGTTGAAAATTTTTTGAACATGACTCATGAAAACAGGACGACGTTGCCCACAACCACCGGCAGGAAGGTGGAAGCTCAAAGGATGAGATACGAGCTTTCGAGGAGCCCGAGCAGGACTGTGTGAAGGCACCTACCATCTATAATAAAAAGAACTGTTTGATGTAGAGCTCTGAAGTTTTCAGGCATTATGATCTCTAGAAGGAGAAACGAAAACCTCTTCAGCTGAATTCACACACATACACACAGTCAAACACACACATAGGATGAAACAGGACACACAACCACCAAACAAAAATTAGGCAACCGGGTTTTACAAAACCATGCTAGAGCTCACAAACCAGATGGTGTTGCTCATCTCTGAAAGGAAAGTAGCACTAATATCATACTGAAACTGGGTTGAAATTGGTTTTTTTAGCATGAAATATGAAAGCAGGATAACCACCAAATGTGGTGGTCTGATTACATCAGACAGAAAATAGGGTGCTAGTTATAGCCTATTTAATAAGTTGAGGCAGATTCAAATAATCTTCATGTCACTGATATGCAGGAAGAGAAGGAAGACCACTGGAAAGTGGGAACTCTGTTAAAGAGGCTGCCGTGAAAAATATGATTCCATGTGGGATTGGTCAAGAAACATCTTCAGAGCTCTAGCTTACACAATACTTCTTATCCATACTGGACTTTAGGTGTCGTCACTTTGGTCCTGTGAGGCTTCTCAAAACCTGGTATGCCCTCCGTCTGAACCTTCACCTTCTTGTTCTAATGCCCACTCCTCCTCCACCTCATCTCCCGAAAACTTGACTCAATTTCCACAGTTCTGAATGAAATCCTGTGTGCCTCACTCAGCCGTCATATCATTCTGTGATCAAGCGAGATCTGATGTCCACTTCAAGGGACAGAAGATGAAATTTAAATAAATTCCAGTTTAGACATATTATTTGATGCATGTTTCTAATAGTTCACTTATGTATAAGAAAATCTAAATATCAGAACTTTACTTTCAACCCTGTTGAAAATGGGTTGAAATGTGAAAACAGGACAAACCACAGTCATCAAGCCTAGAGGCTCTCTGCTTACATAAAATATAACACGGGCAACCAGGTTTCTGAAAAAACATGTCAAACCACAGGAAGGTGCTCATCTCCAGAACATTTGTTGTTTTAAGGGTGGAAACACTGTTCAGAACATATCTGCTTATTGCAAGACTCAGTCTAGGATCCAGATACACTGGGTCCTAGTTATAGCCAGTTCACTAAGCTGAGACAGATTCTTCAAGATGAGGCGGCCCATCAAAGTAATAATTGATCTTGATGTCTCTGACATAAAGGAAAAAGAATAATGCCTTCCAAACAGTATTCAGATGCGTTTCCATCAGTTCCTCGTTTTATTGTTCATGCAATAAAAATGCTGTAACGTTTTTCTTTTAACCACAATACTTCAATTATCAAAACAATTTTTCCGGGCCTCAGGAGGATATGAATCATTTTTGAACTATTTCTTGGCACGTTCATATTTGATAGTAGCAGACAACCAAAACTACAGTTCAAGGGACATTTTGGCAAGCCCAGCTTTATGCCACTAAACAATAAACAAGTAACAGGTGTTTGTTTTGTTGTGTGCATATATTGTCATATGTAAAGGAAAAATTATTTTGTTACTGAAAACTCGGTCGCAAAATGTGCCGTTTCTGTGATACTCTGCTTGTCTTTTAAGCTTTGCTGGTCCCTGTTGTGTGAAGGCAGCCACAGCGCTTAAGTGTGTCCCCATGTACAGTGCATACTGGGTCAATACGCCCATGAAGTGTTGGATTAATCAGGTCACAGACATCGGTGAAAGGTGATTCAGGGGACAGCGTAACAGCTTTCTGAGTTATGTTGATAAAGTGTCAAAATGTCATACTGGGAAACACGCCACAGGCAAAGTGACAGAAACGCTCAGTTACACCACTGATGAAGTGATGGAGGATTTCTCAAAAGCGGGGAGTCGAACGATATGAACATATGGCCGCGTCGTGTGGATGCTGCACGTTGGCCTGTTGACCGGGTAAGCAAGAAGTGCTCCTATTGAGCACTTTGGGTATTGTGCTGTTGAGAGTGGTGGGTGTTGCTCCCAGACACGTGGCCACATGCAGCCGGAGGAGGCAGCTGTGATAACTGCCAGGTCCTATGAAAGGGAGGATGAGCCTATGTGGACGCCTGAAGCAGGATGTGTGGTGATTGGGCTGCATGATGTTCAGCCAGGAGGAGGTGGTATGCACGGGAGAGATATAGACTTTGCAAGTGTCGCTGGTTATTTCACCGCATTCATCTGCATGCCATCTTATGTGCCATTTGTTGCAACTGATGTTAACTAGTAATATGCCATCACAAAAAAAAAAGTAAAATAAAAAAGCATAACAATTGCTGGATAAATAAATGCAAAGCAAGGAAGCTCTTTGGATAGTTTGCTGGTGGCACTTGGTTACAAAATAATGCCTGCAATGTCAGTCAACCAGCCAATGCACTGCAGTCTTTTATTCTGTAAATAGATCAGTCATTTTTTTCTTGCAGCGGTTTGACAAAGGTGCTTTCACTTCCAGGTCTCTATCCACTGGACGGTACTCAGAGAGCGTCAGTGACCGTAGCGAGGTGTCAGGTTGTATTCACGACAAGCTCCTGGCCTTAATTGCCTTCCATGCAACTGGGCTCAATAATAATCAGCATGGAGGCGTTCATCACCCCCATCATACCTGTACCCTCTTACATGTGGAATTTAATTTATCTGGTGCAGTTTCCTTTTCTGTTCAGTGTCCCTCTCGCTTCAACTGCAAGAATCAAATGATACGAGTTATTCTGTCTAGCTTCGGTTTCCTTCCTTTCAGCCAAGCTCCAGATTTCTTTGAATCTTTTTAGGACGCTCTGTAAATGTAGAGGATCAGCTTACACGGTCCACCATTAAACCTAGAGGCTATTTGATACTGATACAGTGATTTCCAATCTTCAAAAAAAAAAAGGGTGGGGTGGGGGGTGGAGGAGTGTTATTTCAACTTAGCTTTGTATTATAAGGACTGAGAGCAAGAAAATGACTATTTAAAAATGCTTTTCCATGATTCTTCTTATTTCACCCTTTGAAATGCCATCCTCAAACGCAGAGTTTTCTCTCTTTGGAAAAACAGAGTTCAGGTTCTTATGCAAAATGCAGCCTGGCACTAAACCTGATTCCTGCAGCTGATGCTACTTTGTCTCCTGGCTATAAAGTGAGTGTATGCTGTTGTCAAGCACTTCGCAGGGGCACTGCTTAAGCACACCACATAAAGGTCAGACAACAAACAGGGAATTGTTTAAATCTCTACAAGTCATTACATGTCCTCTGGTATTTATATAGATGCTATAATAGAAAACGTCTGATGACTCAGTCAATCTTCAAATGAAATTGGGGCGCAGTTCTTTTTTGTTTTGGTTTTAACTCAAAAGGTTAATGAAGAAAAATGAAAACGTGGCCATTTAAAGGGTAACTTTTAAGGTGGGCTGTTCAGCTGGAATTGGCTGGGGAGGAAGAGGCGTGACTCTGGAAGTCAGCAGTGACACAATGATCCCCAGACCAGAGGAAAATGGGATCTCGATGCCGCAGACGCCTCTTTCCTCCCCAAATCCCCTCAAGGGGTCATTAGTATGGTGAAGGGCCTCTGCTGTACCCATTCAAGCTGTTGGCTCCAGGTTCAGTAATTCCCGAAGGCTGAGTTCTCAGAAGCAGTTTAAGTGCAAGAGATGGGTCCAAGTGTCAGCATAACATTAGCAGTGGTGCTGCTGTTCGGGGACCGCGCTGCCATCTGAGAGGATTGCCAAGCCATATTAGAATCTGCAGGGAAAAAATGCCAAAAAACACAGAAAGAACCCAGCTCTCTGTTAGCCAAACCCATAATGGGTAGCTGTCCATGTGATTTCCCTCAGTTAGTAAAGTGTGTTCTCTTAATTGCCTTGAAGGCAGCATTGCCTGTTGCAAAGCTGTAAACCCCATCTTGAAAGCAATGGGGTGTCACTTAACATCAGAAATTACAAGATTCAATCATAAACTGCTCAGCCATCTGAAAGGTATTAAGATAATCATCTTTTCCTCCTCCAGAAACAACAAACCTTATGAACACAATAATATGCTACTGAAAAGGTGAATACTTATTATCCTGAGCTGTATCTCTCAGCACATTTAACATCTGCAGAGTTGGGGAAGGAGGTTAGATGCGTATTTACATGCAGAGAAATTAACTTTCACTGTGCATCATGTAACTTTGGGCAAGACCATAATTTTGTGGATATATTTTATGGGATCGTGATGAAGTAAAACCTCAAAATAAGCATTTTCAACCTTGATCTTTTTAGCCATACTGACGGAGCAGAAAGGCTCTCTGACAGGTTTTAAATCACTCCTCCAAAGAGTTTTGTTTTTTCTGTAAATCACTCATATGTTCAATCAATGCCATGTCCAACAGCACAAGTGACAAATCAGTCCTGGTATTTCAGTCATGGCACTGAAATAGTTTTGCTCTCTCTGAATCCTTCTGCGCAAACTTTGAACTCTTGCAACTGTCGTCACGCTTCCAAGCTTCACTTCAGCTGTGGTGCTTTTTCTTTCAGCTCTACCATTACTTCACCATCATCCTCTAATGATTCATATTTGTGTTAAATCTCACAGTGCTGTTGGTAAGTATTCAAAATTGAATATCAGAAATGATATGACATTCATTAGGAGGAAAATATTCTATCATATACCTGTTAATCGAGAGAGAAAAACAAAGATTTGTGTAATCAACAAATCATTTCAGTTATTTTTTTCTGTAATAGTTTTGTAAGTGAAATTATTGAATATTTAACCAGCTGTTTTACCCCCAGGGAGTCCAGAAAATGAGAGGAAGTAACAGGAAAAGAGTACAGATAAAAAGCAGACACAGGGGAAGAATGAAAATATATTTTTTAATTAAACTCAAAGAGATTGTCAAGATGCTATTACCCCCTAAAACAAACAAGATCATTAAACCACTGCGATTGTTGTTCAATGCTTACACTTTGGACATTATTATGGATGTAAAAAATTACTTTTGAAGGATTTGAGCTCTCCAGTAATTACTTTACATACTTCAAATGATAAGGGCATGCGTCTGAAAGGTCTGTGATGTACCAGAACTGTAGCGATTATCCTGAAATTTTGCTATGAGGGCAAATAATAAGGCATCAATTATTTTTAGTGTCCTTAAAAATCCCTTTTCTTTTTCAACATATTCAAAGTATGGAGAAGCTGAGGGAATTTTTAGATGACAGAGGACAGCTCCATAAAATATTTAGCAACAGGCAATGGTCCCTCTGCTTTTTTCCTCCCCACCTGTGTGTAAACAACAAAGTCTCAGATTACTGTCACCTATTGTGATACTTCACTCTGAAGCCCCAGTGGGGGAAAGAAACCATCAGTCACGCTGACAGAGACTCATGAAACTGGAGATCCATCTTAAATTTTGCATGAGGTTTTGTGTTAAAGCTTTAAAAAGGGACTTGTGTGACTGTCGGCATTAATGGCAACGTGAAAACTTACTCTGGGATAAAAAGAAATTGAAATAAATAAAGCGCTTTTCACAGTCGCGGTCACCGTCACAGACGAGGAGTCGTTATTGCTGTCATAAAACACAAGAAATGCTTTGGTGTTTGTAAATGAAGATTATGCATCATTACAGCAATAAGCCCCCCGAGATGAAGTTGTTTTTTTTGTGCAAAGTTTAATAGCATTTCACCTCAACAGCAACTGTGTCTTTCCCAGTGATTGATGCTTTCACTCTTGATTTGGTCCAGGATAATTAGTGAGAAAACAATGTAGGGATTCTTGGAGCACAGTTTAATTCTCTCAGCTAGAAGCAGTGGCTGCAAAGGATTTTTTTTTCTTTCCAGCATAGATAATGGAATGAAGCACTGCATCAGGACAGCGGGCTGTAAAAATGGAAGTTACTGTAGCATAACTGATGAAAGCAAGGATGTAAATTAGCAGTTTTTAAGGATTCACTGACAGGTTTTAACAGTAACAAAGACTGAGAGTCTGACATCAGACAAAAAGAAGGGGGAAAGGAGAGCACAAATTATAGAGCATTCAGCACAGAGACGTGTGCAGTTTTCAAGTTCAGAGTTCCTGTAAAGAACTGGAAGTATCTCATCCTGACCTGCCCTCCACTCTTGGGCACCAATAAACTTAGAGAAGGTTAAAAAAGAAAAGGTCATTGAAACAGCTATGTAAAGATTAGTAAGAACAAATAATTCACGTTTTAATGAAAAATGCAATTTAGTTCTTTTTAATGCAATGTACAGTACTAGAGACATATTTGAGGACAAGAAGTAGGCTGGAAGTCCTTCAGGTGTCGTCTTTTATGTGAAGTACTTGAAGAACTTTCTGCTAATAAGCCTAATAAGCCTTTTATAGTTCAGGCTCCTGTACCATGCCAAATCTGCTGATAGCTTCAGCAAAGTGGGGCTACAAATTAAAACCGGAGAAGAAGTGTGGGAGGAACAATCCAGCAGTATAAACTGAAATACAACTCATTTTGGCATTAACTCCAAAATGGTTTTTTTTTTTTTAAAAAAAGGTTAAAAATGTTAAAAACAGCAACATTAAACTGCAAATCTTTGTGGCAAGAGGCTTTTGTTATGTCTACCCGAGTCCAATCTAACACACCTGGAAGTCTGGCTCCTCACATCTCAGGAGTAGATTCATGGCTCTTGCAGGCCTGGCATGCTCCCAGCAAGGAAAGGCAAATCTAACTCTTGAAAATGACCTCTTTTATCAAGATTGGATAGTAAAAAGTCATTTTAAATCTTCCACAAGCAACGCACAACCATCCTCAGTTCTGATTTGTAGCAAAAACTGATTAGGCTTTTAAAAAAAAAAAAGTTTTTTGTTGATGATTTTTGTTTTCTCGTAGTATATTAAATATAGCATACAGTCCTGTGAAAACTACAATAAGTAAACGCCACATGATTCAGTAGCTTGCAGAACAACCTTTGGCACAAAAACCTGAATCAACTGTTTCTGTATGACTTTATCAGTCTCTCACATCATTTTGGAGGATCTTTGTCCCACTCTCCTTTAAAACGCTCCTTCAGTTCTCTGAGGTTTGCTTTATGCATATTCCTCTTAAGGTTCTCAAACAGTATTTCAATCAGGTTGAGGTCAGCACTTTGACTGGACCATTATGTTCTACATGTGCTGCTGTGCTTAGGATCATTTCAGCCAAGCTTTAGCTGTCAGACTGATGGTCTCAATTTTGAGTCTAGAATATTTTGGTATACAGAAATACTCCAAAACAAGCCCAAATCATTACCCCTCCACCACCATGCAAGACTGTTGTTATGACTTGTTTGTGCTGGTACGTATGCTACAGTCATTTCTTTGCTTGTTTGGTTTTTGTATTTGTTTTTGTTTTTTTCAAATATGGAGTTATGCATGATGTCCAGAAATCTCCATTTTCATCTTATCTGTCCAAAATACATTGATCCAGCAGTCTTGTAGTTTGCTCAGACGCAGCATTGCAAACCTGACCTGCTGACCTGCGCTTCTTTTTAGGCAGACGAGGCCTTTTCCTGGCAACCCTTCCAAATAAGAGACATGTGGTCAGTTCTTTTCTAATTGTACTTAACTTTAACACAGTTTTCTTTCCATTTCCCTGTGTATTGCACAGTTTGACTCGGGATGAGATTATCCCACTCCTGGGAGGATTGCAGCATTGTGTTCAAAGATGTTTGAATGCTCCAGACCAGCAAACCGCCTAAGTGCTTGCTTTCACACTTGCTCATGATGACTGAACCAACTGCATTTGGCTTCTACTTACCCTCTTAACTCCTACTGAAAGACTACAGGTGTACTTAGTTTTTCACAGGACCTATGAAAACTTTCTTTTTCACGTTTTCATATGACTATATCCTGTTTATAACAGGTAGCTGTTTAGATGATTGAAAGTGGTCTCTGCATTGAAGTGTTGTTTTTATATTGAGCACAAACCTTTTTATTATAGGAGAGTCGTCATCAAAAACACAGGCTTTCCCAACCTTGTAACATCTCATCCCCAGTTTGTCTTTACTCACTTCAACCCTCAATGTTCAGATTTTACAGATAGCCTTACACATACAGACAGTACATTAAAAAAAGCATCTTTATTTACCTGTAGCATGCATGAAAGCAACAAGAAGAACATTTGTTCCAATTTTGTGGACTGGACATAATGAATATATGGATTTACCTTTTTTTGTGTTAGATACGGATTTAAATAAAGAAAATGAATACAAAGTTTTATATATTTTTTGTCTTAATATGACTATTTAATTAGAACCTGTGTCAGGAGTGAGGGGTCAAGAGTTTGCTTGTTTAATTTGGTGGTCTTCTCTTGTATTGTATCAAAACCACTCCCTGTATATGAAAATGATCAATAAATAAGATAGGTGAGGAGAGTTTGAATTATATATTGTCCCTGTGTCTGAAATGGAGAGAGATCATGAGGTTTTCTCTGACGCAAACAAGAGCATCCATTCAGGCTTTAAAGAAAGTCCTCCAAGTGGTCTTTTACAAGAATAACACACAAAGCCTGTCAGCATTGAACATGGCTCTTCGTATTATGTTTACATTTGAGGCTTTTAGACACATATTTATCCAGAAGGATTTAAAATAAGTTGGTAGTTAATAGGGACAGCCACATGACAGCTGCACAGTTGCTGTGGGAACCAAATCTCTAAAGGTTCCTCTGTAACTACAACACTGCGACCACAGTGCCACCTTTACTGGACATATTTATTGACAACAGAAACTTGTGACACAAAGGATTGTCACCAACCTACTCACACTGTGTGGCCTTACCCTCTGCACTAAAAAAAGGTCCTCAGTTTATTTATATAGCACAGGTATTGGTGCACAGAAGTCAGTAGAACAAAATTACAAAACAATAAGGGAACACATATTAAATCATAACTTAACATAGTTAAAATTACTAACCTACAGAAAGACACAGCTGTAAATTAAATCTATAATAAAAAGTTTAAAGAAAGAGAAGAGGTTTTAGTTGCTACTTGAAAACTGTTAGTGAGGCAGTCAACCTGATCTAGACGGGAAGGCTATTCCAGGTTTTCAGAGCTGCAACCTATATATATATATATTTATATTTATTTATTTAGGCTATCCCATCAAAGCATTTAGAAGTAAACAAAAGTATTTTGAAATGAATCCTAACTTGCACAAGTAACCAGCATAATGTTGCCAAGATAGTTGAAATATGTTGACGTTTCAGACTAATTCAATTCAGTTCAGTTTATTTATACGGTGCCAAATCACAACAACAGTCGCCTCAAGGTGCTTTATATTGCAAGGTAGACCCAGGAGTCTAACAGCAGCATTTTGGACCAAAGTAATCACAATAACAGAGCCTTGCTTCAAATGTAACCCTTTAAACCCCCTATGGCTTCATATTTGTAAAGAAAAAAAGTCTTTATACATCCTTATACATACTTACATCACAAAGTGTTTACTTTTGGACAGGGCCAAATAAATGGTAAGAATTAATTAGATCCCCAGGAGTTACAATTCTCTTTAATGTAGAGGGTGCTTACTGTTCTAACATAACTACTTTGTCTAGTCTTAATATTACTTTTAGCCATAAGTCTACCATATAGAAACTTAGGCAGACTTTTAATAGGTTGGGTTTAACACCATGTGACAGTCTTCCCTGAGTGAATTTAACCTGTGTGTTCTCCTCAATGCCTGAAAACTGCCCACAGTCTTTTTATTAGAAATAGGCCTGTGGTGGCTGAAAAGGTAAAGAACTGCAATAACTTATTAAACAATTGATAAACAATAAACCCTCGATTTCAAGCTGAATTTGGAGAAGCTGAAAATGGCAGGGGGAAGGGGGTGGGATGGGATGGGCCAAAGGTCTTTCCTCCGAAATTGTTGCTGATTAGAAAGAGAATAATGATCATCACTTTAATTGTCAATCAGCATAAGGGTCTTTTCATGTGATTGCACACGGTCATTAGATAGTTATTGAATTGCCTTCAAGAGCACACTAGCATAGCTGTGCTTTTAAAGAGGTCCTTCTGCATAATATCAGGAGACCTGGGGGATGTGAGGGGAGCTCACGACCCATGACTGATGAGATGACCTCTGACCTCAATAAACTCATGATATTAAAAGACAGTACCAATACATTCACACACTTAAGTCCGAGCTTGAGAATTCTAATGCATGATGATGCAAAAAATCTGTTTAATCGATTTTATGAGCTTCATATGTTTTGCGTAAGATCAGTGAGATAAATTACAGTTTGATGTGGAAAATGAGCACAGAAAATGATAGCATTAACAAAGTGTTGCTGTGGTCAGACACAAATCTGAAATATATAAGTGGCAAAATACAGAGAAATTTCATATTATGATAACAGAAGGTTAGGTCAGTCAGGGTACTATAGTTGCTTTTAAATATTTTATGGCACTTCAGTGGTGGTTACATAGGAAACACTTTCAGCTACGGTAGGTGAAGGTGAGTGTAGCTCAACAGCCAGGGGAATATGGTGTGAAAGACTATACACCATATTACTCTGAATAATTCATCTATCTACTCACAAGGCTTTCTTTGCCCTACTGACAAGCTTCAAGGCGGTGTGAGTGCACATTTCAGGCTTTCATGTTATCATGAATGTTTCTTATCTGTGTTGTATAGATAGCTATGTGCTTTATAGATGAGTGCTGACCTCTGTGTGTTTTCAGGCATGACCGTCAGTCATAAGCAGCCTGATTGGAGTTGCCATCTGCTCGGTGACTCGTTGAAGGCCATGTAGCCTTACACAATGGATGGATAAATATAAACTGTTCAGTTGCTTTTTCCAATAAAAGAAACCCAGTATGTGGATGTACTGTCATTTTTAATGTTGGCATAATCAATAAAATGTCATTTCTAGTCCTCCTGTAAACTAAGTGTGCAATCATAATTTCAAAGCAGCTATAGAAAGTACTTTTGTTTGACTTGCAAATGTTTCCTAAAACTTTGAACAGGAAGGTGATTTAGATTCTTGGATGGACTAAGATTAAAAATAACATAATAATTCATACAGTGGTGTGAAAAAGTATTTGCACCGATGTCATTGTTGCCCAGTATCTTTTATCTTCTATCTGAAACAAGTATGACCAATATGTAAATGCAATGATCTCAGTTCAAAATGAAGCAAAACCTTTAATAGAAGGCACAGTTTGTTTCACCACTGAGAGAAGTTGTTATTCACAAACCGTTTGTTTTACAGCTTCCCATTTCTGCAGACTAAACAACAGACTGACTGGAAATGCCTTTACAATTCATCATATTCTTAAGGGATTCTGCCAGTGCATTACAACCCCAGTGGCCATCAGGCCTAAGCTGCCCCGCAAGGTATTTTCACACGGTTGTTTGTTTTGGCACATGTATTCAGCACCCTTTATTCTGTACATCTTACTAGCACTGGGTTGAACCCCCTTTTAACTTCATGGCATGGATTCAACAAGATTCTGGAAACATTCCTCAGAGATTTTCGGTCAATACTACCATGATACTATTATTCAGTTGCTGCAGATTCATCAGCTGAACATCCATCATGTCAATCCCCCATTCCACCACATCCCAGAGGTGCTCTACTGGTGGAGCTCTGGTAACTGTGGAGTTCATGAACTCGCTGGCGTGTTCAAGGAACCACTGTGGATCATTTGAGCTTTGTGGCATAGTATATTGTTCTATTTGAAGCACCCATCAGAAGTTGAATGCATGGCAGGCATAAAGGGATGGATATGATCAGAAACAATCCTGAGGTGGGCTGTGGTGTTTAAATCATGCTTACTTGAAACTATATCCAAACTGGGCCAAGAAAATATCTTGCAAACAATTGAATTACCACCATCAGCCTGAACAGGTAATACAAGGCAGGATGGAGTCATGGTTTCAAGTTGTTTACACCAAATTCTGTCCCAGTGGGATTCAAGACTTATCAGACGAAATAATATATTTTTAATCTTCTACTCTGGTGAACCTTGTTCTTACCTGACGGGAGCGATATCTGGTCTGGTGTTCTTCTGCTATAGGTTCGATGTGCTGTGTTTTCAAAGATGTTCTTTTGCATACCTTAGATGTAATGAGTGCTTGAGTTACTGTTGCCTCCCCACCAGCTTGATGTAGTCTGTCCATTCTCTTCTGACCTCTGGCATCAATGAGGCATTTCCCCCAAAGAACTGGTTCTCATTTTCTCTTTTGTGGTGTGGATATAGGTCCTCTGGAAGCTTGGGGCCTGGTTTGCAACAATAATTAGATGGGTGAGAAGGACCATAAAAAGCTATAGAGTGGACAGAAATAATATTTAGCCTGCTAGCAGCATGACTGTAGGAATGTTTTGACTGGTTTGACCACTTTGGCCTTTACTGAAACATTTCAATAAATACGCTACTGGATAGACTGTCATGAAATCTTTTATACAAATTTGTGGAAGAAGTTTGAGAGTTTACATAAAAGAATCAGCGTTGCTTAGGATAACCTCAAAAGTCTCTTGATACATTGGTCTGCTGTGTTTAACCATCTTAATAAAAATATTATTAACCTTAATAAGATTTGCTTTAGTGCACTTAATAAGTTCTGTCTACCAAGTGGTTATTTAGAAAAAGAACACTTTCTTCATGAGTGAGGAACAAAAACCCCGACCAATCTACCATCTTTCCAAATTCCAGAGAAGAAGAGGGATGGAAAAAAACAAAACAATGGATTTTAATTTTGTGATTCTTAATGCTGTCACAAAAAAGCATTAACTACTACAAGTAAGGGCAGAGAGCCAAGGACATCTGCTGACATTCTGCATTTGTCCTGCCTGCGCAATCCTTGATTACTGGTGTCCTTGGCGACTGGCTGAAAATAATGCAGTAAAAAGAAACAGACTCCTCTAATACATAAACCTTTGTTTTTCCATGCACTGCATTGGGTTTGGCTGCACGAGATAGCACAAGAGTGACTCATCACCTCGAAGACCATTTATAAAACTAACAATATAATTTTAATAGCTCAAACGAAACAACAGGGAACACAGAGTACGAGAAGGGGAAATTCTAAAAGTGTTAAAACAACATGATCATAATTTTGTGTACCAAAAAATATATCCACTAGATGTGCACTAAATAACTACTGCAACTGAACAGATCCCAGTTACTTCATCCTTGCAGAGCTAAAACAGGCTGTACTCTTATCACGTTTTGCGCTCAGTGGCCAATTATCTTCTGGTAGTTATGCAATTTATCAATGTCCTTGCTGATCTAAATCCCACAGTCAATGGTCTTCTGATACTAGTCACACACTGCTAATCTAAGTTTCCCCAATTTGCTTTGTTGCATTTAAATAATCACTCCAAAGAAACCAGGAGAGACCCCCAACAAGGAAGATAGATGGGCAAGAGATTTATTAGCAGTATAGATCTCATTGCTCCCGGCAGACCTGCAACACAGCATTGAAAAATGTTACGAATGTAAATGTGATATGAGCTCTGTGCAAAGTCTCAGCAAATATCAGTCATCTTTTTTTCTCTCTGTGCTGTGACGTTATTTGAGTTATCGATATTTATGTGAAAACGACAGTGCTCAGAGGTTCTCAGCTGCTGTACTAAATCTCCTGCAAGGTGTCCTGAGATCACGCTACATGGTTGAGAGGATAATAAATGCATATCTGATTTGGAAATATGTTATCCCGTTCACTATAAATCTGATAAATCCTTTGTGAGTGCTGTGAAATGGCGCAGTGAAATGATGGCATTTCATGACCTGAAGGCTTCCACCAGTGGTTCTCAAACGAGACACAATTAAAATCTAGCAAACGAAGGTGGAGGGGTTTTCATTTCACTATCAAGGCCTTTTGGCATGTAGAGAAAAAAAAAGATAATAAAAAAGATTGCAGCTACTTCCTGTCTTGACTTGGTGCTGACCTGCATTCTTTCCTTGGGATGTGAAAAAAATTCTGTAATTCCAGTCGTAGCTATGTATTCACAACCAGGCCTATGCTGAGTAAACAGTGACACTGTGTTTTGAGAGATCGCCTTAAGAAAAGGCAAGATTAGCTTTGATCATATCCACACACACACTTGTGCGCGCACACATACATACACACACAGTAACCAACAGACATTGTGTGCCTTGTCTTTCATCTGTTCTCACTGTTTGATTCCATCTGTCAATTCTTCAGACTTAACGCACATCAGGGTCTGTGTTTTATCTTTCCTGTGTGTGTGTGTGTGTGTGTGTGTGTGTGTGTGTGTGTGTGTGTGTGTGTGTGTGTGTGTGTGTGTGTGCGTGTGTGTGTATACGTGCATCCCTTTGAAATTGGTGGGAGGAAGAAAGAGACAAACTCTCTTGCCCTCTCAAAAGCCTTGCAAAAAGCAGACAAGGTGATTTCGATTTGATTTGTCATGAATCACAAAAAACATTAATTCAACATGACACAAGACAGACATTACACACAGGCACTGACCGAACACTCGGAAGCCTTTTGCATTTAGAGGAGCATCCACTGCAGGCTGACAAAGCTCAGTGCTTTTCGGGCTCTTGTTTCTTTCTGATTCACCACCACCAAGATGTCCAAGTGTATTGTATTCTTATAAGTCCAGTTCACTTAACACATACTGTTTATATAATAATCTGAGGTATAGGTTTCAGATACATTTTAATATTATATAGCTACTCGTGAAATATTTAAGCTTATAATAATAATACTTTTATACAAAAGCCTTCAGTGTTTGAATCAAGTAGTTCATAAAAAATAAAGTGCTCCAAACATCATTTTACTACTATTATTTACATTTGTAAGATACACAATTTCACTCATGTATAAAAAAAATGTGCACAGACTGACAAACCACTTGAAATTGGGATGATGGTGAAAGAAAACTTTTATGACACACCTCATGAGTTTTCCTAAATTATAACTGATTTTGGCAAAAAAAAAAAAAAAAAACAGGTGCGGGGGAATAACTGCGTCCTCAGTTATAATAATATTGGATTACTCTAGGCCGCAGAACGTTCAGATTTTATTTTTATGCTCAGCAAATCTCAAAGAACAATTACAACATGCACTGATCATTAAACCGTAGGAGGGTTTGGCAAGAGCTCTGTTTTCTCCCCTGCACTGGCATGTAAACACACACGCCTACATGCGCATGCACAGATGCACCTGAGCGATGGATAAGAAAAAGAAGTTTGACTGTTCACTGAAGAAGGCAGATGCGTGTTGACAGCATACAGATAAAGACACGCAGCTGCCTGCAGCTTCGTAGAAAACAAGCGACCAGGCGGAAATTAACAAATAGAAAGTAATTTAATTTGATTGCATTAACATAGCGAAAAAAGGCCCCTCTTCTGTTGCAGTTAACTGCTGTTGACTTAAGTGCTGTCCATTAAGCTTGTTAAAGTGGGCAATATTATTACTGCCACATGGTAAAGCAGCCTACAGTGGTGTAATTTTCTCTACCATCGCTCTCATTGCTTAATCACTTTCTGAAACAAACAGTGGTTTCAGTGGTTATTACTCAAAACATCCTGTATGTTTTATAATTAACAGCCAAATTACATCAAGCATATTATTGACAGAGTGAATCAACACTAATTTTGCTGGGAAATGACTCATTCTTTTAACTATTGATGAAAACAGGATTGTCAAGAATTTAGAAATCTATACAAGAAAATATCCTTCCAAGAGTACATATTATCATATCGTTTTAGGTATAACCCTAACCCACATGCTTAATCACTCACTCATCAAATTTTACTCTCCAAATTCTGACAGGAAGCGGTTACTTCTTGTAGGATGTTATCCTAAATCATAAAAAGCAGGAACATTTGGACAGTGCTGTTATCTGTTAAGTGCTAGATGTGTTTTATTTTGAAACTTCAGCTGGTACAAAAGTAAATTTTGTGTCATGTCTGTGTAGTTTCTCGGTCATCCAGGTCATGGTAGTAAAAAGAGCTTAGAAATAAGGCGGCTGGACTTCTTTAAGTTTCTTTTTTTGTTTTTGTGTTTTTTGTTCAGCTCTAAAACCAAAAGATGGAGCATTCCAGTTATTTAAACCCTAGTGGGGGTTGTCCCTCAGGAGGACCGTTGACCCAGTAATAATCATGTGTGCCATCAGATGAGCCAAGGTATAAAAAAATGTCAGTAGAGGTTGAGGTGCCTATGATCCCTTCCCAGGCATCTCAATCCCCATTCAAATCTTGCATCAGGCGACTTCAATAGGTCAGGCGCGTCTCCACTGTCACTCAAGATGCACTGTATTGAACTGCTGTTGACAATGTTAGTCCAGAATTTCTGTCACTATACCAAGTTCAGCATGGGGGTGCAGAAGAACTAACATCACCTACCTATTTATTTTCCCTGGTATTGTCTTTAGTTTGGATATATGACTAAACACAAATTTGCAACTTTTTTGTAATTTTACACTTTCTGAGGTAGACCATTCTAGTCCCAGTTTGAACCCATTTTGAATTCAGAAGTGCCATTAATTCTTCACAATGGAGTCCCAGCAATGTGCTGGGAGCATTCCTCAGAGATATTGGCATGGTAGCACCATGTAGTTGCTTCTGATTTGTCAGCTGCACAACCAATATGTCAATCTCCCATTCCATTGCATCTCAAAGGTGCTCTACTGGTTTGAGGTCTGGTGACTGTGGAGGCTATTTGAGTACAGTGAACTCACTGTCATGTCCAAGAAACCAGTTTGAGATGATCTGAGCTTTGTGACATGGCACATTATCCTGTTGGATGTACCAATCTACTCTGCTCATAAAGGAATGGACATTTTCAGCAACAACACTGTGTCATTTAAACAATGCTCAGTTGGTATTAAGAGGCCCAAAGTGCGACAAGAAAATATCTCTCACACCATTACCACACCATTACCCACCCTGGGGCGCCTCTGTCAGTGCGCCCCAGGGTGGCTGTGGCTACAATGTAGCTTGCCATCACCAGTGTGTGAATGTGTGTGTGAATGGGTGGATGACTGGTTGTGTAAAGCGCTTTGGGGTCCTTAGGGACTAGTAAAGCGCTATACAAATACAGGCCATTTACCGTTTACCATTACACCACCAGTAGCAGTCTGAACTGCTGGTAGAGTGGATGGTGCCAGATGGGTTGGCACCATCAACCATCTCACATTCAAAGTCATGTAAATCACCTTTATTCTCCATTCTAATGCTCAGGTTGAACTTCAGCAGGTCGTCTTGTTCATGTCTAAATGCAAAGAATTTCTCCAATTTGATTGGCAGATTAGATATTTGAGTTAACGAGCACTTGAACAGATGTACCTAATGAGGTGTCAGTTAAGCCTATACACTTGGAAGTCTATACGACCCTGTGACTTTGAATTGTTTGCTTTATGTCAGTAGAAAGTAGTTTAGTGTCTCACACACCAAACTGGAAGAGTGCCAAATAAGGTGGCCAAAAGAGGACAGATGTGGGACAGCAGGGCCATTTCCTGAAGCCAGGCCTGAGGGAGCCGGCCAGACTTGGAGCTATGGGCCTTGGCTTTCAACAGGCAAGGAGAGGAATGTTGAGCAGCACCAACAAGATCCACAGGCTTGAGCTTTCCCCCTGTGCTCAGTGCTGGCTCTACAGCCAACCTCCACAGTCAAGACTGAGCCCTCAGTGACAACAACAGGTCCCTAGTACTGTGAAAAACAATAACATCTAAAAGTTAATTTGAAGCACCTGTAAATTTAAACAAACATAATAAGAAATAAAAAATGACTATATGAAGGTAAACAGGATTGCTTGTAGCGATAAATCAAAGCAGAACGCCCCACCCAACCACTTCTACCCCACCTCCACCTCACTCTTCCCTCTACCTTAAAGGACCTACAGATCTCTCAGCTCCCTGTTTTGTTATCCACGCTCAAAGTTTCACTTATTTGATTCACTCCCGGGCAGCTGCTTTGAAAGTTTGGAAAATGAAAACAACCAACCTCCCCCAAGAACCGACTAAACACTACCTGCCGAGCACAAGAAACTGGTGAACATATTGATGCACTCAGCAGCTACAGAGTCAGGTGTGTCCCTCAACACAGGTTGTAGAGTGCTAAGAAGCAAAAGGGAGATTGGATCTAGGACCTATGTTAATCTACTCTGTCCACAGGACGTGTAAACAGGTCACCGTTTTCTAATTGTCTTGTTTTTCATTGCCCCAATGCTCAGCTTTTTGAGTTTGAAAATGCATTAAAGACAGAATAACAACTGGGATTCACCATGCTCTGTGCAGCAAATCACATCTGAGTACCCCGGCGGAGGCACGCAAACAATTAAAGACTTAACATTTCTTTTGTGATACACTAAATGTCTGATCAGGCTGATGAAGCAGAAATACATCTGTATACTTGACACACTTGAGCTGTGTTTTGTCTGCGTGTCACTGTTTTAAAGTTGTGCTTCTCCTAATCCGGCAATAGGCTGCTTTAATACTGAATTTCAATTTTCAATCAACCCTCATTTGTAACATAGTGGTCTGCAAATGGAGTTACCATGCAGCACGTCGCACATGTAGAGAACAGCAGAAGGGGGAGGAACAAATAAAAGGATGGATGTAATACTTGTGTCACTCTCTGCTGTCCCCTTTGTACTGTTTGAGCGTGTTTGCTCCTTCAAACCGCATATTATAATGCTTGATCATTACGTGACGCACCGCAAACAGAATACAGCGTGCTGTATTGGTGTGGACACTCTCTGATGTTAATAAAAAGAAACATTTGAAGAAGAAGGGGAGACGCTCACAAACAAAGACCAGTTGCTATGGCAGGGCTGACGCAAAGAGAGGACCATCCACACTCCCTCCACACACACAAACACAGAGACACACACATACACAGATCCTGGCTATTTTAAGCTCCACAAGACTGTAATTTGAGTGCTCCATTTTTGACCATTGTAACTCAGGGTGCAAATGGGGAAAAAAGAGAGGGGGACAAAAGGCTCACAGGGCTGTGGTGAGAGCCTAGCGGGTGAGCGCATTATAGGAAGACAGCCTGAAATGCCAGCAGGCAGGTCAAGGGAGGCACTTGTTATCCCGTCCACCTGTGCCCCTAAACACACATCTGTTTTCAGAGACAAAGCCCTCCTGTAGACACATGGATTGCCTGTCAAATTGCAATGTAATCTCAATGCGTTTTCACAGTAAGAAGCAAAGTTTTGCTTCTGTCTTGCTTCTAAAGTTTAAAAAAAAAAAATAGTAAAAACAAAAACAAATTGCTCTGTTTCATTTGGAGTCACAGATTCTTCACAATCACACATTTTCCTAAACACACCAAGGGACCCTAACCCCTTGTGTGACAGGAAAAAACAGAAGCTTTAGTGACTCATCCATGTGTACTATTCTCTAGTCATACATCATACCCATACACTGACAGGAGAGTAAAAGCACTGGACAGATGCCACTTTGGATTCTTTGCGAGGTGAGTGGGTGGAAGTCAGATCTATTCTTGGACCTTGATGGGTTTGCTTTTCAGACATCAATTAGTCTGGGAATAGCAGCGAGTCAGAGAGAATATTACCAGGATGATTCTGAGAGGAGGCAGACACCTGTGCCTGGCTGTTTGTTACGGAAGTTCCCAAGCAGCTGTCCTGCACATCTGGGTAATGTCACAAAAGCTTATGTGTTACTAGTCTCCAAGACTTTGTAAACCACTGGCCCTCATTTGCTTACTATCATTAATATTGTATCATCTTTTTTTCACCATTTAAATTAGAAACCAAACTGTTGGATATATTTACTTCATGAGTTTTATAAAAGAGTGATCTAAAAGCTTAGGCATCAGACCACTGTAATGATTTTTGTTTTTGTTTTTTAATTATGTGCTGGAGAAAAGGAGGACAATTTGTAACACAAGAGTTGCCCCTTGTTGGTCATTAAACAAAATATAGACTTCAGTTACTCCCTGTCTAACACCTTTTATATAGAATATATGACATCAAGAAAAAAATTGCTACTTTTTTCTGTCTTCTACATTGTTGGACTTCTTTTTGTAACCACACTCAACTACCTATGTTGGCTTTAAAAAACACAAAGCAGAAGCCTAAGCCCATGATTAGTATACACAGTATTTTAAAACAATAAAGCAGAAAAACTGTTTATAATTATTTCCCACACATTTAATATTACCAAAGAACAATAAAACTAGTCAACTAAAAACTTTCATATGTTGCATTTGTCATACTTTATCCATTACAATTATTGCCACTTAATCATCAAACCATTGTAGCTATCGACTCATTTACCTCAAGATTTATCACATACTGCAACATGCATGCAATATTATCTGTAATTCCTTTCTTAAGGAATGCCATTAATTTTGGTCTTTTCTCGATTTAGGGTCCAGATAATAATATAGTTAATGACCAGGAATTTAACCAGGAAGAAGTTTTGCATCTCCGTTTCTTGTAACGCAGCTCATTATTTGCACTAGACGTTAGAAAGATAATTGGATATGGTGAAATATTTTGGCATGTACCCAGAGTGAAGCTCTGTTTTGGATGCAATTCATTCCATTTTCAAAGTCTTGTATGCTACACTGCATAATTGGCTTGTTGACAGCAAGCCTGTCACAATCAATATGAACGTATAACGTTGTGACAGTGTGGACATCTAGCAGTACTGGGTGAGTTATGAAGGCTAAGTGAATACCAGACGAAACGAAACCATAACCCTCTGAATACGGCTGCGCAGCAAGGAATACTCATAAAACATTCATATACAGAGACAGCAGTGAAGATGTGGACAAAAAAACCCAAAAACTGTAAGCAGTTTTATTGTTTTGTTTTTTTAACTGACAGCTGACATATACATTTGAAACTTTATTTCCACCATCAGGGTGTACACCCCACCCCTGGCATCGTTGCCCACCTCTCAATTTTAAATACACGTAGACATTGAGGGCTAGCAGGAGGGACCATGCGCTTACCTGCTGCTCTCTGGCAGGTAGCTCCAAGCCCTCCTGGGTTTTAAATGCACCTTAGAACACACATGCATCAACATTACAATGAGCGGGTGGAGGGAGGTTTGGAGTCTTCTCTCACCCCCATTCTCTGCGACCTGCTGGAGCAGGGGGGCTAGGACTAGGAGGAGGAGTTGGCCGTCCGACTGCGGTCTGGAGTGTGGAGCCTTCCTGCTGCTGCGGAGTCGGGGCGGTCTGCCTCCCCCCACCGCAGGGAAAAGGGAAACACCACCTGGGTCTGGGTGCAGTTCCCCCCTCTAGGGGCGGGGGCACCTAGACCCGGTTTGTAGAGTACGCTTGGGGAGTGTGATCGTGTGTACAACGTCTCTTTATGTCTGTCTCCACGTTGGTTGAGTGTGGAGTAAGTGCATATGAGAGCATGAGGGTGGGAATGGATGTTTGTATCTGTGTGTGCCTGTATGTCTGTGTCTATATGTCAGGTTGGGTGTCAGGCGCCACCTCTCTGGGGACATCTCAGGCCCTCCAAGGTTTGGAGGCCTGTCTCCCCCTACCACCACTTCCCCTGCCAGTGGCGGACCCCCTCAGACATCGGTGCGTTGGTGGTTCTTTGTGTCCGGGGATGGGCGTCCAGGTACACACCGGCTCACTCCTTGGCGGCCGCTTATCGGGGCCTGGAGCCTGGGGCTCGCTCGGGCCACTTCGGAGGTGGGGTGCCCCCGGCCTCTCGGCCTGGGGCTCGGTCACTCAGGCGCAGCTGGCTGCCAGCGGAGCTCACGGGCGCGTCACTGCAACTCCCCCTGGCTTCTGCTCCGCGGCTGCTGAGTGAGCCCTCATCTGGGACTCTCCTCAGCTCTTTCCGGGACAGTGGCGCAGCTGCCCCTCTGTTGGTCTTCCTTGGTCTCTTGTGTTCTGGGGGCCTCTGGATGTCTGGAGTTTTGATCTCCTCCACACCTGCTTCACGCCCTGGAGGACGGGGCTGTGGCCCCCCCACACCCTCTAGCAGATTATTACATGAAGGAACCTTTTAAAAAACAAAAAACAAGCGCGTCCATGCTCACAGGTGTACACACGGGTGATCACACCCACAAACTACACCCTTTTTGGCTCCTACCTCAAAGCACACTGTGTTCTGTTGATCTTATGTGCTGCACAATAATGTTTAATATTTAGTATTTACTGTCATATTCCCATATATCATTGTGATGTTGTTTATTCTATTACTCTTGTTCTCTTCTGCTTGCTTTCTTTTTTCTTTCTTAGCAGGTGATCCAGGTGATTGATATATGCATTTTTTTTTCTCTGCCCGTTCTGTTGGTTTTTGTCTTTTGCCCTTCTCCCCCGTCCCTCTTCTCAGCTGTCTCTCTTTCCCTCTTTCTTTCTCCCCTTCTTTCCCCCAGTCAGGTCTGTCCCGTATTCAGTAGGTGAAAATAAAATAAACAATAAAAGGTGAATCAAATGGACCATTACGGCAAGGCTGGGATGGTCAGTTTGGTAAAGTAAATCCGTTGGGCATCTTTCTTTGCCTTTAGACAACAATTCTGATGGCAAAAGAGCCAAACGGGACAGGCAAAAAAAAAAAAAAAAAGAAACTTTATTTCAACTGGTATATGCAGCATTGCCCCATTCAGACCAGACAATGTTTTTCCAAACTTCTGTTGTTCAATTTTGATGAGCCCGTGCAAATTGTATTAGGAAAATCCTAGTAGATCATATCAGCACATCAGGTATTAACTATCATAGATTTTTAAAGTCACTTAAATCACCTTTCATTCTGATGCTTGGTTTAAACTTCACCTGGGGTGAAATGGGGCTACATTCTTTAGGGCGATGGCTGTAACACTCTGCGTATTGCCTTCATATTAAATCATTTTTGTGAATAATTTTTTTAAAATATTTCTTCATGTCATTATGCGAGCCGCAAGTAGGGGTGACATGGCCTGCGAGATTGAGACACAGACATTAGAGCCTCTTAATGCGTGTTTTGTTTGTATTCTGTAATCTGTAGTGGAATACATTTTAAAAGTAACCTTCCCAACACTGTTAATATTACACTTTGACATGACCAAAACCTTTCCCTTTCTCTAGGCTTCTTAATCACTATGGCTCTGCTTCAATCAAAATTAGCAGTTTATTAACATCTAGCAGACAACATGGCTGTTTTCATTCAGTATAAGTATTCCTCTTTGCTTTGGACACCCTTCCACTAATCACTGTGATCCCAGTGTCTCCGTGAATGTTGCTCCTGTGACATGCATATTAATTTCTCTTTTATTATCAAGACTAAATACCAAAAGAATATAACATCTAGCATAGGTGCTTAGAAAAGGTGTTATTTACTGAAAATTGATAGCACTCCATAATTAAGTCGCATCACTCCCCTGACAGTCTTAGTCGCTTTCTGAACTGACAGTATGCTTACAGACTGTGTGTGATGAGGGACCTCAGTTTCATTAAAATACTTTATGCAAACTAAACGAGGTAACAAGGGCTTGAATCAAAAACGAGTTTTTGCACGGGAATGCAAATCATCCTTAGTTTGCAAATTGTTGCCACTGACACAAAGGAAGAGAATGAGGGAGAGAGAAAAAGAAATGTTTCAGTAGGAGTTCAAAGGCAACAGCAAATACGAACCATCTGTGCGAGCCCCAATTTCTTGGTTGTAAAATAAAGAAAAAAAAATTTTTTTTTGTATATTTTTGTTTCTAATAACTGGGCAGAGCGCCTTGTGGCTTTTTGCGAGGCACAGATTTCACAGAGTTCACTGGCGAACAAACAGTGAAACAATTAGTCATTGGTAAAATATACAATATAAAACAGTTATAATGCTACCCAGGGGTCACATTTAGTTTAAAGTTGCCTGACATTCTTGGTAGCGGAAAAAAACAAACAATCTGCCCACAGTTCTGGATCTTCAAACACTGGTGGCAGCTGATAGAAGAAACAAAAGAAAGTGCCCTTCACAAGTTTCTTTCCATTGCTTCTTTTATATCTCAGAGTTGTAAAAAACTGTTCTGTGTCTTATTTCTCTCTGTCAGGAACTGAGCACGTTTCCATGGCGACCACACTGCCGTTAGCCAGCTGTCCAACGTGAGATAATGCAACAGACAAAGTTGAGAGGGAGTTCTATAAATCCCATAGATTAGGTGCAGCCATTGTGTTTGTAGAGGTGGAGGTGTGAGTTTACCTCATACCATCATACCACTGCCTCACGTCAGCTGATTTTAATCTGCTTCACAAGGAAAGCTCTCCAAACTTTTTTTTTTAGTACATTTGATACATTATACTACTTAAAACTGGTTAGCACTAATTAGCATAACTGTTGGCAGAAGTTTTCAATGTATTTAACACCCTTCCTGACAAAGTACAGCTGTACGGTGCAACCACATGCCCTATGGCAGCGGTCCCCAACCCCCGGGCCTCGGACCGGTACCGGTCCATGAGTCGTTTGGTACCGGGCTGCGAGAGTTGAGGCTCAGGTATGAAATGTATGGTTTTCAGGGTTTTTATCGGTTTTCAGCGTTATTTTGTTATCGTTTTTATCATTAACTCGGTTTTCCTGGGTCTTTTCACGTGTGTTATGAATAAATCTTCTTTTTTTTCGGTACCGGTACTAGTTTTATTTTGTTGTATTTATCCGCGACACCTTAAAGGCCGGTCCGTGAAAATATTGTCGGGCATAAACCGGTCCGTGGCGCAAAAAAGGTTGGGGACCGGCCGCTGCCCTATGGCATGAATGCATCAGTTAGGCCACCATCTGGCAGCTTGTGCAATATTTTTCCTGTTGTGCTCTGCAAGTGCTCTCACTGAAATGGCAGAATTGGTAATGTAGAAACAGCTTGTCTGAGACATACAAGCTTTATTTACATGGCTGTCCTTAAAGGAAAAAGCAAACTTGCATGAAACTTATCATTTTGCATTATGGAAAGGAGGTTGTGCACGTATATCCATATAGATTCTCAGTGAAGATCGTTGCTAATGTTTGAAGATGCCATGCTCAAAAGTATGCATGCAGAGATACTGATGAGACGTACACCATATAACTGTTCAAAAAGGCCAATAGGACTGAAAAATGTGCATCTGTCTGCTCTTGCAGTGTCTAATAAGTTACCATGACAACCAGAGAGTGCAGAGGATGCCCTGGTTGAGCTTGAGCTCTTTTTTGCCAGAAAGGTTTCCCTGTATCTCCCGTGGCCTTCAGTAAGCACCTCTCAATAATCTTGAATATATAATAAAGCAAAAAAAGAAGACGTCTTAAAGGCGATCAATTTAGGAATATCCACACTGACTCCTGAGCTTTTGTTCCCGCACTTGATGAGCTCCTGCAGCATCAGAACTGTCAGTTCTTTGATGAAATAGGTTTTCTCCATTGGGGCTTTCTGTCCCTGTCATTTTCTATGTGAACACTAGTCGGTTTTATCTTATCTTAGCGTTGTCTTTCAGCACCTTTCTTTTAGAGATAGTCTTAGGTTGTTGGGGATTTGTGCGTTGTATAGAAAGACTTGTGAAACCATTTACCTAATATTGGAAAATTGACTAAAAAAACCCCAAAATAAATAATAAATAAATAATGATTTTCATTAGCTTCTGCAGCAGTAGTGAGGAAACACTCAGTGAACCACTCATGGCATTACCGTAATCAACACTCCTACACCTGTTGAAGAGGATTAGCATTTGAGCCCATTTTCGCATCTTTAATCCCCGTTTTATATGCACTTCATGTAATAATGAACTGCTTGACTTCTCTGATAGCACGGCTTGAATCTGATTCAAAGCCACCCCGCAGCTTGTAGAGCTCCTTATCTGCCTCAGCAACTAAACTTTCTTCCGGTATTTTGTACATACCCTGCTCACCATCACCACCACCCCACCTCCATCTCCTCTCTGTCTTTCACTGCCTGCCAAGGGAGCACACATGTCGAAATAGCTACTCATCTACCGGCTGATCTGAGTAGGCTCCAACTGACAACTGAAGGGGCACAGTTCATCATTTTTGCTGTGGAGCGTTGCGGCATGCATGCTCCACAGCAAAAAGGCAAATGAATTGGGTCACGGTAGCTCCTTGTTTGTTTTTAAATCTCTAGTATTAGGAGCCTTTGATGAGGATTTTATGTTTACTGGTTGGAGAATTGATAGAAAATAATAGTTTTGTTTACTATTATCCCAATATTAATTAGTCTCCCAATTAGGAGTCTGACAAAAATGTAAAATGTAAATAAATAAATAAATAAAATTCAGTTTCCATGGGTCCCATTTTCAAATGTCACTGCTTTTTCTGTCCAATTAAAAGTCCAAAACACAAATTAATTTTATAATTATGGAAGGCTAGGAAAATCACAAAATATTTACATCCAAATGAACTTCTGGCATGGTTTCCCAGTGTCATTTTAACACTTTAGTGAATTACTTGTCACTTTGAGATGTAAACATGTAAGGACAATAAACACTTGTCCACTCAAGTGAAACTTCATCATTCTGTTTTAATGCAAACCAACCAGAACAGCAGCTGAATATTGCATTCACTAATGTCTTTTCTTTTTCCAGAAGCAGGACATTCACAGACTTGGCTTCTTGTTTATCTAGACGTACAGTATTGAAGGATACCTGAAAAGTCTGACAGATGTTTCTATCGTCTCTCTCATCTTCAGTGAATCCCCAGACCATTTGATCCGCCATTCTTTGCTTAATCATGAGCCACCGATTACAATTTTACTCATCTTGCATAACGTGCATCACAGCATTGAGGCACTCGGAAAAACACACGGAGACAAAAGTGCAGAGGCTGACATTTCAGTATTGATTCCTAGCTTTAGCAAGGAATTGAACTGTGTTGATTGCGTCCACAAGAGAGCGAGGAAAATTCGTCAAGGTGAGCTTGTGATAAATGAGAATGACAAATATTGTGACATAAATGCTAAAGGTCATGAGTGACATTGGGCACATAGTGTACTGCTCTAACCAGGAGAGTGAGCCATGTCATTATCTCCTCTTCCAGCTCAAAAGGGGGGACCAGCAGGGCAACGGCCAGCTAAATGTCACATCTGCACTGCCAATGCATGCCGACAGAGCACGCTGACAGCCCCGTGGTGCCACAGGCTGCCACTTGCTTTGCCAGTTCATTATAAAGTACCCATCTCAGGACTGGCACACAATAGCTACTGTCACATTGTCACCTGAGTGCCTCGCCTCTAGCAGACAATGGCCGCGCCGCTGTTGCTCGGGTGGGAATGTGGGTGTTCTCGCATGTTTGGAAAGATAACTGAGTGTAGCCTGGACCTTTTTCTCAGCCCACCGCAATCCTCCTTCACCTCACTCCTCACTGAGCTCTCTGATTTGTTGGATCGTACTTTGAAAAATGCTAGAAAACCCTCTTTGTTCAAAGAGGGATTCACTTGGTTATTTCTTGGACTGCAAGATGTGCTATTATAAGCTGTCACGAAAGAGCAAAAAACCTGCAAGCTGAAACCTTACTCTGAATGACAGATGTCAAGCTGTTTGTGTGAGTTGAAAAGTACACAGTTCTGCTGACTGTAAAACACTTCAGTCATTCTTTTCACTTTGTGGCAGCTTGATGGGAGTATGCAGCTGTTGTCTAAAGGCATTATTGTATGATAAATGTGTTTTCATACATGTTTGGGTGTATATATCACTGGTACAATTTAATGCATCCATTTTATTTTTCTAAATTACTGGAAGAAGACTTGAAAGCCAATGGGGTAAAAGAAGAAGGAGGGGATGTGACAGTTATTGAGGGATTATGCATCATCATTGACATTTGCAGAACATTTTTATCAAGCTATATTCATTATCTGGTGAATTACTCCCTTTTTAGCACCTAATCAGCCCGCCGCGGATTAGCTTCAGCTCATGTAAAATTTATGTCATGCTTTGGCTTCCATGGAAGCAGGGTGCGAAAAACTACTCAGACCAGTGACTGTGCTGCAGGCAATGTAAATAAATGACACATTGGACAGGTTGAATATTATATGGAGTTTCATTAAGCATATTAAGTGATCATTCCTAAATTACAAAACACATAATACTGTTCCACTTGATACACTACACTACAAATTTATTAGAAAAATAAATAACTGGTAAAAACATTTTCCAGGATTTCAAAGAACTGCATCTCTCCAGCCTCTATGCCATTCTTTCTCTTTCATGTATCCAGACGAGTTGCAATGTGACCGACCTTTAACTAGTGAGAGAATTAAGTTATCCACTAGGCATATTTCTGTAGAGAACAGCACATCATTAATATGTTAATACTTGCCGACGCTTCCCTGCTTCGCATTTAAGAAAGGAATATTTGACCTTTGCTGACATTCTGCCAACAATGTCAAGCTGGCCTCATTTATGAAAGTTGTTTAACTTCAGTTGCCCTTTGCTCCAAAAGCACAGGGTAATACACTGATGAGCAAATGACAGGCGTGAAAAATGTCAGTGGGACCAGAAATGCTGCTATGATGTGCAGGAATGCAAAAAAAAGAAAAAGAGTAAAATTATATCATGTCTCTAAACTTCTAACCTGTTTTCATTGTCACAATATGTACATTAATATACAATATGTATATTAAATTCCCCTCGTGGCTGCTTTTTTGGTGTTGTATCTGTGTGCTGTCAGCAGGGGGCAGTGTTATGAATATGTGGCACAACTGATAATGTGGGATATTGTCGTTTCTGTTGGTGATACTGTTGGTTCTTTACCTCAGTCCTTGTGGTGGAACAGACAGAATTCCGAATTTAAAAAGAGATTTACTTCCCATGGATGGATGGGTTTCTGTTCGGCCCAGCTTTTCAATCAATCTGCATTTAAAGTACGCATAGTATTGTTGTGGCTGAGCAACACACTCATGGTGCTTTGCAAGACAGTATATAAGTGTTTCTTTATACCCTCTGGTTGTGAGATTTTGATAAAATTTTACAGAATCCTTAATCCACAATTTCACAAACAAAATATACTCTGCGCACTCAGTGAGGTCTGGAATAAGTTACGAGTTTTAGGTAAAAATGGCCTGGTAAATGGCCTGCATTTGTATAGCGCTTTTCTAGTCCCTAAGGACCCCAAAGCGCTTCACACTACATTCAGTCATTCACCCATTCACACACACATTCACACACTGGCGATGGCAAGCTACATTGTAGCCACAGCTGCCCTGGGGCGCACTGACAGAGGCGAGGCTGCCGGATACTGGCACCACCGTTCCCTCTGACCACCTGGTGGTCAGAGGGCCCACTTGGTATCACTTGTTCTTGGTCTTTAGTAGGGAAGGAACAGATGGATTGGTGGGGCATCTGCTGTCACGTGTACACTGTACCAGTCTGTTGCATTGATGAGAGCTAAATGTGAAAGCAAACCTGCCAATTTACTGTACAAATTATGTTGACATTCTCCAGGTCATGAGCTCTGGGTAGTGACCCAAAGAATGGCACTGCTCACACAAATGGCAGAAATTAGGGTGGCTAGGTTCTCTTTTAGAGACAAGGCGAGATTACTCTGCTTGGACATGACCTGGAACCAGATAAGTAGCACAAAGCTTGGATGGATGGATCGATGGGTTTCTATAGTATTTAATCAAATTCAAACTAAATATGGGTTGTGTTTGCTACACTTGTGCTCCTTAACATCTGTGTCACAGACCACACAGCTGATATTTTATGGGGACCATTTTTTCAGCAGGAAGCAGCTCTACTGAAAGCTACAGACATTGTGTTATTCTTTTTCTCATAAAGATTCCAAGGTCAGAATCTCTGCAAACAAACATTCTCTAATTTAATATAGAGTTTAAGGGGCTGTATATGTGCACATGGAAGTGCAATGCCTGCACACACTTACACAATGATCTCAAGAGTTGGATCAATATGAACTCAAACGAACATTTCTCCTTTAAACAGAATATAGTCTAGTTGAATGCCGATTGGCTGCAACATTATCTCTGCCAGAGATGTTTTTATATCCCCACACTGGATACACAAGAGCAGAGTTTGACAAACACTAGTAGTGCTCCTGAAACACCAAATAGGCTTCATTGATCCATGGCAAGAGTAAATTACGTTTGATTTTTTTTTTCCTCCAGTGCCTTTAGGTTGACGAAGCCCATGAGGTTTCTCCCATGTACAGCAGGGACAGTGACAGTGACCCTTGGACGATGGCGATTTATCATCAGGCTTCTCTGATTCTCTGGGACTTCAGCAAGCTATAGGCTCAGTCTACAGTGGTGTAGTGTTAAATACACACTGGTGATCCACTGGGCCAAACATCAAGGATTTTGTGGTAGCCTGAAATATTGGTAGAACTATAAAGAATCACAACCAAAGGTACAAACAGAGCCAGACAAATGTTACAAATTCTTGCCGTTGTTCCCAGGCTGTTGAGCTTATATCCATCCATTTTTGTCCAATAATTGTTGCAGGTTGGATGACTGCCGTTTCTGTAGGTTTACTAGGATCCATCTGTTCCCCGCCTGGTATAGACTACGTTACTTTCTCTTCATGTTAAAGAGATGGGAGAAAAAGACAAAGGAAGAAAGACCACGGTTTTAGCCGCACATTAGTGTGTCGTCACGGAAAAAGCAGCGAGAGCTGCACCTACACAGTTTCACTGCTCCATCTGTGCCATACGGTATGTGTTATAGCAGTTGGACAGCGATACGTTAGGCATGTGCCACGTTTCATGTAATGTAATCTAGCAGCTATGAAGACAGTTCTCCTGAAATCTGTTAATTTCATTTTTCTTATTAAGCTATAAGATGAGAATTCCCTATATTAACTCATTCACTGCCATTGACGTCTATAGCCGTCAATGGCAGTGAATGAGTCAATGGGTTTAACTCATTCACTGCCAATGGCTGGCAGTGAATGAGTTAAATATTTCATAATAGTCCCCAAAATATCAAAAAATCCACACAGTTATCATAATTGCACACATGATGCACTAAATTTCCTGTATGTTATTTTATGTGCAAAATGTGAAAATATTAGTGCAAACTACAAAAATCTGCATTTGAAAATTATTTTGTGGTATTTTGTGCAAATTAAAGGTACAAACCATACTGTCTTTATAAATAGAGCTGTGACTTTTGTTTTAAAATTCTGATAGCAGAAGTATGATGATTATGATGACTGAACAATTGGCTGGCTTTTACATGTATAGCGTTTTAAATAACTGCACAGAAACCTGGTAGCAGAATTTCAGACAGGGTTGACATAACCTTTTGTTTGAACAAATTGAATATTAAAACTTCATGTGCATTTACACATTACTAGAAGGACTCCGTTTTTGCCTGCTCAACCTTCATCACCTGACTGAAATGTCTTTGACACAGGTGCACAGCTGAATAGCAGTTCACAGTGACGATGTGGTTAAATTACCAAGTCTGAAACTCAAGTTTGAGCTTTGTGATTTCAGCAGCACAGAAGGCCTTCCTGCAAAGAGTCGATATCTGTAAAAGATCTCAATGACTCAAAGGTCAAACTTAACACACTTTTATTGCAGAAGGAGAGCTGTGAGTCACATTCATGGAGTTCAATCTATCTGACAGTGTTCAGGGTGACTATTCTAAAGTGGAGAATATTTTTGTTGAATTTTACCAATTCTTGATAAAAGCAGAGCACTGTATGAAGCAGAAACCTTTAAAGACAATATTCACTTACTATCTTTGTTTTAAAGACTTCTCAGTGAACCTGTTAAGAGGCAGCAGATCTTAAATGTACTCCTATTTCTGAGAACAGACATGTTATTGAAATACCAGTTTTATAAGTGAGTTCATTAGACTGTCTGCATAACACTGGACAGAGGCGCCTTGCAGCCATGGTATGAAATGAATGGTAGTTCAGCCCACTGAGCGTTTGTTTGTGTCAGAGCACATAGTTACTGACATTTGTGTTTAGATAGAGCAATAAATGGAGATAGCACTACTGTGCCAAACTAATAGATGGTGTCAGAGTTTGGTGAGGTGGCTGGCAAGTGGGACTCAGTCTCTTCTCACTTTTAATGATCTCCCTTGTGTGTTTTGGCAGATACGGAGTTTGAGCAACGTTCCAGCAACCGAGGTGATTTCATTTCACCAGACTGTTTAATGTGCACATCGGTGTGAAGTTTAGACCAAGCATACCCAGGGATGAAACAAGCTTTGGGCTTTTTTAAATTTAATTTACTTTGACTTGGAGGTGCATTATGTAATGCCTGACTTTCTTTGACCTCTTCTTGGAACTAATGGTACACGTATCAACATCATTAGAATTTACTTCTACCCCACACAAGTTTCCAGTAAAGCCTCCCCCCTAACTCTGGGAGCGTAGCCTGCAATTAACATAAATAAGTCAAATAAGAAAAAAGAAGTAAATCTCCGTACAGAAATGTTTAGATTCGATATATGCAATTCTGGTGAATATCACGGATTAATTTATCTTTTATCAGGTTCTGACTTGGGCTGTGAGGTAATATTTAACCTGCTTACACTTGACTGCTCTGGTGGAAGTACAGCAGGGGCTCTTCTGACAGCCAGATTCTGTTTGCTTTGCTGGGAGTGCTGGCTGACAAAACAATTAATGCTGCTGTGCCTTAGAGATGCACAGCTGTCCAGCTGCCAGCCTCTCGTCCTGTCATGACACTGTTGGAGCGCGACATACTGCAGCTCCTCATGTTTAGCTCTATCGTTTATACATCAGATTCCTTATTTAGCAAACATGACACTGAACTTTAAAAGCATATTGTAAATGGTTAATTAATTATGAGCTGCGATAGGAGGACGATGCCTGCATGTTTTTCGTGAAGGGGATCCTTTAGAGAATCAAAATATGACAGAAATATATTAACCTAAATGCCATTTTTTTTCTCACTATGACACTGCATACTTAACCGTTTAATATTTCAGAGTCTTCAGAATATGCTATGCAGTGTGCTTGGCCACACTATAGAGCAATCCAACGACTAAGACAATGTAGCATTTGTCAAAGTTGGATTTCTGAATGTTATAGTAAATATGGACAATATTTGAGTTTTGCCAGAGATAATATATGTGTAATTAAAGCATGTTTAAACAGTTACCACACATTACCTAAAGCCTTAAAAATCAAATCACATTGTGTGTTTCAGCACTGACATCAGTAAGATGACATCTATAATAACAGTTCCAGGTTGTAATTTAATGTTTGGTTTTGCATGGATTACACTTTTGATCTATGTCCACAACTTCAATGTCAATTGCCCAAATACATTGACAGATTTGACGGGATAGTGATGCAGAATTTTGTTAAGCTAATGAAAATTTACATGTATGACATTAACAATAAATATTTTGGTGAGAACCTTTGCTCTAAAGGAGAGCAAACATCAGTCAGTTAAAATCGTCTTTGACAATGCCTGAAGAGAAACACTGGGAGGCTAATTATTAGGGAACTCATTTACATTTTTAAATCCACTTACAAAAATTAATCTTTTGCTTCACAGAGCAAATCATTGTCATTAAGGGAGCCTGGAACTTAAATCATCCCCAGTGATCTAAGACTGCTCTGTTAAAACTGACCACTTTGAATTTAAATGTATGTTTTTTCAAAGACTAAAAACACAAACTCTCCTCTTTCAAAGTACTATGGGTGCAGTCTGCATGTTGTTCTTACAAAATTCTGGCCGTTCAGTTAATTTCCCAAATGGCTTTATCAGCAGCCATAGAGCGAAGCTCCCTGGAGACAGAGGCTGCTAATTTAAATGGCATTTGTTGTTCCCTTCAATACGTATTTAAGTTGTCAGCTCAAAAGCCTCTGTTCAAAATCACAAAGCCGGGAAACTGATGGAGAGATAGAGACTGAACAAGTAAGAATGAGCTTCAAAGCTGCCTTTTGTACAATACTGAAGATTTGTGTCCTTTGAATTTAAAATAAATAAAGTGGGAATGCTGGCCTCCGCATTTCATTCTATGTTTAGTTAATGAATCATTTGCATTCTCTAGAAAAATCTGCTTCTGTCATTTTGACAGTGTAATGTGGCAACAAAACTTTAGCCTTAAACAGGCTCATTGTCAAAATTATATGACAATGCACAACAGTTGGGTTTATGTTTATGTAGGTGAACTTTTACGGCTGAGGCAATTAGTGCATGTAAAAGTTTCCTAACCTTTCAGAAGGCACACTATATATTATATTTAGTGGATCTTTTCATACCAAATTTTCTAATAAAAATTTAAAGTTGTGAACGAGCTGTCTTTTTTTTAAACCTAAACCAATTAGTGTGGACACCTAAACTATGACTGACAATACATTTTTTGTAAGTAATTTTTAAGTTATAATAATAATAAGTGAGCCAAGTCTAAAAATAACGACCCCAGTAAGTCCTGTGGTCCTTGATCGGTTCCTCCACCAATCCCACTTCCTCTGAACCAGCCAAAGCATAACTAATTAACTCCTAAACTATACTGTAAAGTAGTTTTATGAAATGACTTAGTCCTGAAAATGAAACTACATTTGTATATTTATGCCTTCATTAGTGTCAAAATTTGTGTGAAATTGGGGGACCTTTACCTCACCGAGGCAACCAATGATTTCATATGAGAAAAATATAAAACAGGTCTGAATTCTTAACTAAACACACCTCCGATAAGAGCTCTATTTTACAAAGGGAAATCTTAAACATGAATTAAAGTGATAATAAACAGATTCCCAGTCCTTGTATAGTCAGCTGCCACTCCACACTTTGATGCCACTGTTCCTTTCTAACCGTCAGAGGGGATTAGTAAGTCCGTCAAATGCCTTTGATCAACAAACAGGCTTAAAAGGGACAAGACACTCCGCTTCCCAGCAGCTAATTATCTTGAGTGAGCTACCAGGACAGTGACAAAGCCAGTGCTGAAGCCATCAGCTCTATACTCCATGCTTATCATTTGCTGCCACTGATAAAATACCATTACGAGGTCGTAGCTTGGAGTCACTGTGTTGCACTTGGTTATAAATAATGGCCTGTTCATTTGAAGGTTCCAGCTGACATTTTTGGTTTAAAGTGAGTCAGTTTCGTCTCTCATAATACAAACACAAGGACAAATTTTCAGCTTTTTAAACTTAGATAAAGAGTAAAAAAGATTTCTGCTGCCACATTACACATATACCTATTATTGCTTGGAACAATATTTATACTACCCCGTTTAAAATTCAGCAAATTTAACCTAGCAAATAAAGGATTTCTAATTTGATAAATACATGTGACCTTATATATAACCTTATATATAATATGCTTTAACTTAAGATTATTTTCAAATTGGTAACCTTTTTGCTTCCACCCCTGCTAAATCTTCCTAAATCTGATGTGTCCACTTACATTTGTGTCTGTTAAAAAACAAAAGAAACATCCACTAAATGGCCTGCATTTGTATAGTGCTTTTCTAGTCCATAGGACCCCAAAGCGCTTTACACTACATTCAGTCATTCACCCATTCACACACACATTCACACACTGGCGATGGTAAGCTACATTGTAGCCACAGCCGCCCTGGGGCGCACTGACAGAGGCGAGGCTGCCGGACAAAGGCGCCACCGGGCCCTCTGACCAACACCAGTAGGCAAACATGGGGTTAGTATCTTGCCCAAGGATATTTGACATGCAGCCAGGAGGCAGCCTGGGATCGAACCACCGACCTTCTGATTAGTGGCTGACCTGCTCTGCCACCTGAGCTACAGCCACCCCTGTTTTACTAACTAAAACAGACACAACAATGAAACAGAGATGTCCTTTCCTCAATATGACACTCGATCCTATGCAAAGTAAGGTTAAACCTTGCTCTGAGAAGCCGTGCTGTCATCACCATAAATGTGTCCTCCAGCTCTTACTGCTGAGACACAAGAGAATGGAGGATGGTCTTTAGCCTCAGTGTATATGGCACCATTACAGCCATCCAGTCCGTAGGTTGGCTGTGTGCATCACTCTGTGTTATTGTGAATGCGTGTGCATTTCCATGAAACAACCTCCCCATCTAAGCAAGGACATGTCCTTTCCATCATCAGCATCATCTCTATCAAAGATGAAAACGTCACATGTAGAGGAAGCAACGACCAGAGAACAGTTTAGAACCAACAAAAGCTACAAGCATTGATTCTGTTCATCTGGTCGTCCAGATGAACAGAATCAACCTTTTGGGATTTACCTACATGGATGACTGAGCATGCATCAAGACATAACTGATGCATATTTGTTTTTATCAAAAGCATAACTAACTGCTCTGTAAGGTTGTACTTGGGTACAGCAGTGCTTTGAGTTATAAAGTAACCAGTAAACTACCATGGTTTGTGCAGATGTTTAGCAGCTTTAATGCTCACCATTTTCTTGTGGTAGAACACAAACATGAAATATTGCACAAGGACATTTCTTACTTAATGATGGTGCTATAATAATCCTGTTTTGTCATTTTCTTAAAGCTGCTCTTGAGCAGTTTCTGAGCTGTGGTTTGGCGCACTGTCCTGTGGTGAGAAGCTGCTGCCATTAGGTAATGTCTTTGCCATTTGGGGTATATGTAGCATACAACAGTGTTTAGGTGTGTGGAAATTAGCATCAATATAAATGTCAGGACCCAAAATTACATATATAAAAGTTTATCACATGCATACAGCAGAATGTCAGATTTGTTTTTGACAATCTTTCTTAATTAGAAATCATACAGATCGCCCAGAACATTAGTCCAATCAGAAGGTACATGAACAATAAAACCCACTGAAATTCAGATTTTTTTGGGTGGGAGCCCAAGGAAATAAGGAAACCGCCACAGGTGCTCTCATTTTAAAATCAATATCCAAGCAGGGGAAAAAAGAGGCACAGATGAAAAACTGATGTGGAAAACAGTTCGTCTCCCCTTTTCATCATAGAAGATTATTGGTTTGCTTTTCATGCATCTCTGAGAGGATTGCCCTTTGAAGCAATCACTATGTAAGTAAGCTAGCGAGACAGAAGCTAAGTTCGTTGCAACATGGCAATTGCCTCAACGCTACCCGAAATTGAACCTCCCCCACCCTAATTCAGATCTGGCCTTTGGAACTATTTTGGTGTTCATGTGAAGTATGACCCTGAAGGTAAGCGCGTCATGGACAAAAGTAAAACAGTATGTCGAATGTGCCACGCAATGCTCAATTACATTGGTGGGTACTAGTGCGTTAGCATAGTTAGCTTATTAACGCATTGACGCCGTCCAGTCCCACGCACGGGGCGATCCGCAATAGCTCGTTAACCGAGATTTTCCGTGTTGTGGCGTTAACGTCATTTTAGCAAGATTAACGCTGACAGTACTAGTGGGAATACAACGAATATGACTGCACATTTACGCCGACATCATTCTAGTGCAAAGACAAGTGGAAGCAGACAAGAACAACAAGCATGCATGCTACAAACTTTACCCGAGTCATTTAGACAGCCGTTAGCACATGATTCTCCTTATGGGGACCTGATATTTTTAACGTGCTGCTGAGAATATAGCCCAGAAGAAGCGTATAGTATAGCTTTTATTTTGGAAAGAGCAATTTCTCTGTAATAAACTCTCTTTTCCAAAGATGAGTGATTTCTCGATCAGATAGTTTTAATATTACTCTTATTATTCTTTCTGGGTCACAAAATAAACTTTCATATTTTCAGGTGAGAATGTAGCTGTGTAAACTTGAAATATCTGCTCAGTTTATCAAGACACCACATATTTTCAAAAGCAGAGACGTCTGTTACCCACCAGCTCGATAGCTAGCCAGGGTTCAAGGCTCACTAGAGCCGGTGAGAACACCAAACTCCCGGCAAATCGTTTTCAACCCCACCGCTGTCTTTCACTACTCGGGTTAAACATGATATATAAGTCACTCAGATAACTTAAAAATGTTATTGTTTGGCTTTTTCTTTCAGTATTTTATTTGTTCCTGAGTAAATCAGTTTGGCTGAGATTAAAGTTATTGTTTTTACACAGCTGAATAAACGTCAAGCAGACAACTGATTATAAGAAGTGTGAGATGCTCGAGAATTTACTCCGGTGTGCTGTTATATTTTAGATAACAAGGAGCAGACGGCTGAGTTTATTAAACTTCACCGAAACAATCTGCAAATTTCATTAAAATTTAATAAACTATCATCTTGTCTTTATTTTTTAGTTTGCACATACCTTAAACACTTAAAGCTGTAAGCTAATGATAGTTATATAAGAGCAGATGCTGCTGGTGCAATAAGCTGTACAATGGACGTCCAGTGGATGCACGATCTGATTAGTCGACTAATCGCAAAAATAATCGGTCACTAGTCGACTATCAAAACAATTGTTTGTGGCAGCCCTAATATATATATATATATATATATATATATATATATATATATATATATATATATATATATATATATATATATATATATATGGTGTTTCGTTCCTGACGGCAATCATGCCTACACAGGCATAAGTAAATAAATAAGTAAATATATACACATATATATATTAGATCTTAGGGTAAGCCTGAGCCTGAGTACTCTACAATGAGATCCTGAAATGTTGAATTTATTAAAAACATTAATAACTGATTTGATTCTGGTCATGAAATTTGAGAGCATGCTGTTGGCTGACAGTACATGAAACGATGTAAAAGAGGATCCCTGTCACATCCCATCTTTGTCAAATACATCTGCAGGAAAGACAAACACCCTAAACCACTGTAAGTTAGGGTGTTTGTTAAACTGCCAGGAACAACAATGACATGCAACTTTTAAGTGCTGCTATCCTGATAGTGACATTTAAAAGCTAAATTTAGCAACTGGCTGCATGGCTGGATTATCCTGTAGGGGGCCCCCTGGCAAAATTGAATTGCTGGACCCCTTTCAATCTTCCTCTTGCTCTCTGTGCAGTATGTGCAATGGAGCTCAACAGTTAGGTGAAATTAAAAAAACAACCATCCAACCCAGACTTGCTACAAAATAAAACATTGTCAAATGATGGTATGTGCTTCTGAATGAGATCAACCTTGTTTTATTAAGAACCCATTTTATTTGTGATGCTGAAGAAGAGTACTACTCAACCACTAAGTGGTAGAGGTAGCTGTTACCATGGAAATGTTTAAACCCATGAACGGCAGGATGCCTGTGTAGGCATGATTGCCATCAGGAACGAAACACCATATCACAAGGATCGCTGCCCTATGCTTTATTACACAAACTACAAAAACGTAAACCAAGATGCCATTATACAATACCATTATTAAAAATATAAACATTCTGATAGCAGAAAGGATTAAATTAATTCTAACTGTAATCTGGGAATGGCACTGGGCTATGGGATGAGTAGGTTGAGTAGACTGTAATTATGTACACAGTCTTGTACCTTTGCCTTTTTCCATTTTCCTTTATTTCATTTTATTTATTTATTTATTTATTTATTTATTTTTAAAATCAAAAAATCAAACTGCTTGACCAAGAATCTTCTGAGAGGATTACATTATATATTGCTATTATTAAGAAATTCACTTCCAGAACTTGGAGACCTTAGCGGATGATTTTTTTGTCCCAGCATTGTTCCAGAGCAACTAAAATTATCCAGAAAAAATGCCATTTCTTAGCTTTTCATTCTACATTTTCCTAAAAATGTAGGTAGGTCACATTTATAATTTCTGTATTTTATTATGCCCTACTGATTGGCATAAAGCAGACAAAGCTTCACTGAAAAAAATGCTATCATGAACTTGCTCAGGATGAGATTCGGTAACTTATGATTAACAATGTGATTCCAGTTGAGTTTGCTTAATGTTTAAATCTTGATAAATAACACCCAAGAATGTTTTTCATACCTGTGTGAATAACTTTTTAAAACCCTTTCATCAACCAGACCAGAGAATTTTTATCTGTCACAATTCTTCTTAAAATGTCACAATTTGTTCAAAAAAAAAAAAAAAACAAGTTAAAAAATGTTATTAAGGAAAATGACGAGACACCAAGCACATCACTGCTAGAGCAGCTATCCTTTTCCATGACCAGTATCCTTGTCTGTCCTTGCTAAGAAAGAAAGTGAGAAAGTTTGTGCCAGGTTTATACAATCTATATTTATGTTTGGAAAAAGGCATGCACATGGGTTCTGATGTGTGTGTCATCCTTTATACTCTGACCTCTTTAGTTCTTGCATTAACAGTTTGCCTCCTTGGTGCAGGCTTGACTGGGGGCTGATGTGCAGTAGCATCATTGTGGTCTGCTCGCTGCATGAACGAAAACTCTGCTGAATATCAGCCATATTTTACTTTTCTCTGATGTCTTCCTGCTCTATTAAGGCGATGTTTTTGCTACCGATGTACACAGAGCATTTCCTGCTTTTGTTGCTTCACACTAAAAGCCTTTCATGGTTACCAGCAGCAAGTTGGCAGAGATGTTATAATAACAGAAATGTGCTTATCACACAGTAAGTGGAGATTTATAAAGGGTTCAGGTAAACCAACTCTGTGTGGTATGCTAAAGAAACACTCATGGTGAGCCAGAGCAAATGGATTGACTGTGGCTGCTCAGGACCACCCTACAGTGGAAAAAAATCAATTAATAATGCTTATCAATTCACGTTTTTCTGGGGAAAACAATTTAGAAATGTAACTTATTCTCTTGATTATTCCAAGTTAAGTAAACCTGAACAATGTGTATACTGAAGGAGGGAGACTATTCAAATGTTGTTAAACAAAAACGAAGCAGCCATTCACTGCTAACTTGGCAAATTGGGACAGCTATTGTATTCTTTGCGGTAACAAGCTGTTACAATGTCTTCTCTGTTTCTCACTGAGTCCTAATGTAGGCTATGTCATTTTTTCCCCATCTGAGGATTCCTCCAGCCAAAATCATAATAACACTTATTTATTTCATATTCACTGGCGAGGCTCTCTTTCATTTGGCTATGCCGGAGGTCTTCCAAGAGGCTCCATTAGCAGACTTCTCGTCACAGTGTTTACTTTGGTTCTGACACATATGGGGGACGCAACATTCCTCGTGCTCGTCTCTCCATCACATGCTGGATAAATTATTCACAAGTGATCACATTCCAGAAGTATAATTATCACTGTCCGACACAATCACCTCAGCAGTTTCTTAGCAACTGCTATTGGCTCCTTTCTTTCTTCCACAACAGCAAGATTTTTATGTTAGTTGAAACCAGACTCGCTGTTTGTAGAGTTTATAGAAAAAAAATATTGCAGGGATTGTCCTCAATATAAATGCACACGCTGCATCTTTATCGGTAACTCCTAAGCTAAAGTCATAATCGTTTCTTCCTTTAGTTAGAGTGACGTGAACGTATCCTTGGAAACACTGGTTCTTGATGGGGGAGTTGAAGACAAAGGAGAGAGAGGGGGAGAAAGAGACAGCTCCATACACATTGGTTGGCGAGATGAAAAACATAATGGACGACATCTAAGTCATCCATTATTCATCCACCCTTTAGAGCTGGCCTGTGCTGTGCATGTCAGCATGGATGGCAGACAACCACCCCGGGCAACATGCAGAGGGAGTCAGTCTTGGTCTCCATGAGCTGGTGGCTCAGATGGCTGTGTGGATGTCAGCCAAGACAAACAGAAGGGAGGTTAAAAGAATGGAGTAGGGAAATCATTGCGGTTTTGTTTGGGAAGGTTTTCGAATCAGTGAACTGGTGCTTGGAAAAGTTAGCTTGTTGGCTGTTTTGACCAGATACCCCCAGGAATTAAAGTCAGGACCCAAACAGGAACTAGAAGTTACTTTTCTGTGTTTAGAGTTGAACCACATGTTAAGAAATGTTAAGCACTACGGCAGCTTTCTTACATGGAACATTTTTGTGCATAATGTGCTCTCATCCATCCGAACAAGCTCCCATCTGACTGAGATATCGATTGGATGTGGTAAAGATGTGCATCGCCGCCAAACAATCCCTGACCCTGCTGAGTGTTTTGTGTTTATTATTCTGTTCATAATGCACCCATAATAAAGAATTTAGAATTAGACATGCCTCACCAGGCCAATATATTAGCAGATTCTAGCTTAACCCATTACAAGGAGCATACATGGAAATTTGAAAACGTCGGTGTTATTGAAGCATATTACAAGACTTTTTTTACTTGTGTGACTTTTTTCAAAGGTTTCATTTTTATAGCACAAATGCAAGGTCAATTAAATTTCCATATATGGTTCCTCACGTGTTTACAATAGACATTTTTCTAAAACGCATGTTTTCTAAAAACTACACGAATAACATGTTCTTTCTTTATTCACTCTAAAAATCTTTACAAATATAACACACATACTAAAGTGCAGCCCTGTACAGTCACTGTTTCATGGTACTTGTGAAACTGCTGTAACATGCCAAAAAAAAAATCAGTAATTTCTAAAAACACAAACAACACCCATCTCAATTTCTAGAACAACTATTGAACTAATAACACTGGGTTTCATCATCTTACCACTGTTAGGTTTGCTGTTATGACCACAAGTGTGGGAGTGGGAAGGGGTGAAAAACCCAATTTCTCAAATTCTGGAAGAACACGGAAGTTCGACATGCTCCAGGCCATTACTGACTGGTCAAATGCAATAATGTCACGATCTGTCACATAACCTGGTATTTGCTGATTAGTTGTGAGAAATGCAAGTGGTTCTACAACCTCACAATGAGCCATGGGGAGGCTCCTTGCCCAATAAATGGTTAAGCAGATATGTAAGTAAAAATGGTCTGTATTTATATAGCGCTTTGGGGTCCTTAGGGACTAGAAAAGTCCCTAAGGACCCCAAAGCGCTTTACACATCCAGTCATCCACCCATTCACACACTGGTGATGGCAAGCTACATTGTAGCCACAGCCACCCTGGGGCGCACTGACAGAAGCGAGTAGTAGTGTACCAACTGTACATCATCATTATTCTTTTAAAAACAAACAGAATAAAACCTTGTCAAATCATTTTTGTATCAGCTAAAATATTCTTCTTGGAATCTCCCTGACCAAACAATGAAAATAAAGATCGTTAGAAATCCTGGTCTTCCCCAGCTAGCCAATATTACTAAAATAACTACGCTAACACAAGGCCCAATTTGCCTCTCACACACAGCATTGTTACATATTACATAAGGCAAGGCAAGGCAAGTTTATTTGTATAGCACAATTCAACAACAAGGTGATTCAAAGTGCTTTACAGAGACATTAGAAACAAGAACAAATAAAAAGCATGATTTAAAATTGAATAAAACAAGCAAATAAACTAACTAATTAACAAACAAACAAACAACAGTATATAAAATCAAAACAGATAAAATCAGAACAGTAGATAAAATCAGTAGTTAAATGTAAGTTTTGAAATTTAAGCTTAAAGTGTGGATTTGGTGCTTTATTCAAATGCAGCTGAGAACAGGTGAGTCTTCAACCTGGATTTAAATAAACTGAGTGTTTCAGCTGATCTGAGGCTTTCTGGGAGTTTGTTCCAGATATAAGGAGCATAAAAGCTGAATGCAGCTTCTCCGTGTCTGGTTCTGACTCTGGGAACTGATAAAAGACCGGATCCAGATGACCTGAGGGATCTGGATGGTTCATACTGGGTCAGGAGGTCATTGATGTATTTTGGTCCTAAACCATTCAGAGCTTTATAGGCCAGCATCAGAACTTTAAAGTCTATCCTCTGACGGACAGGCAGCCAGTGTAAGGATCTCAGAGCTGGACTGATGTGGTCCACTTTTTTGGTCTTAGTGAGGACTCGAGCAGCAGAGTTCTGAATGAGCTGTAGTTGTCTGACTGATTTTTTTAGGTAGACCTGTAAAGATGCTGTTACAGTAATCAAGCCTACTAAAGATGAATGCATGGACTAGTTTTTCCAGGTCCTGTTGAGACATCAGATCTTTTATCCTTGATATATTCTTGAGGTGATAGTAAGCTGACTTTGTTATTGTCTTAATGTGTTTTTCTAAGTTTAGGTCTGCATCCATCACTACACCCAAATTTCTCGCCTGGTTTGTGGTTTTTAGATGTATAGATTGAAGTTCTCTGGTGACCTGTAATCGTTTTTCTTTGGCGCCAAAGACTATTACCTCAGTTTTGTTTTTGTTTAGCTGGAGAAAATTGTGGCACAACCAGTCATTGATTTCCTCAATGCATTTACCAAGAGCCTGTACAGGGCCTCGGTCTCCTGGTGACATTGTGATATATATTTGTGTGTCATCTGCATAGCTGTGATAGTTTATTTTGTTGTTGTTTATAATCTGTGCCAGTGGGAGCATGTAGATGTTAAACAGAAGGGGTCCCAAGATGGAACCTTGGGGAACTCCACATGTGATACTTGTCTGCTCAGATGTGAAGTTACCTATTGATACAAAGTATTTCCTGTTTTCTACGTATGTTTTGAACCAGTTTAGTACAGTTCCTGAAAGACCTGTCCAGTTCTCCAGTCGTTTGAGTAATATGTTGTGGTCAACTGTATCAAATGCTGCACTGAGATCCAGTAAAACTAGGACTGACATTTTTCCACTGTCTGTATTCAGACATATGTCATTAAACACTTTGGTCAGAGCGGTTTCAGTGCTGTGGTTCTGTCTAAAACCTGACTGGAAGGCATCGTAGCAATTATTCTGTTTTAAGAAGTAACTGAGCTGTTGAGAAACTGCTTTTTCAATGATCTTACTTAAAAACGGGAGATTTGAGATCGGCCTGTAGTTGTTCATTTGTGTCTTGTCAAGATTGTCCTTTTTCAGTATAGGTTTGATTACAGCAGTTTTTAGTGATTCTGGAAACACACCTGATAATAAAGAAAAGTTGACGATCTGTAACAGGTCTGACTCTAAAGTCTTTGAGACCTTTTTGAAAAAACTTGTTGGCAGGACATCTAAACAGCAGGAGGAGGAGTTCAGTTGACCTAAGATGTCCTCCAGGTCTTTGCTGTTAATAGGTTGAAACTGTTTCATGGTGTTTAAACAGTTTTTTGGTGGACACAGTACATATCCTGGATCTGCTGTTGATGTACCAATTGCTTGTCTAATTTTTTGGATTTTTTCAGTGAAGGAAAGACAGACAAAAAATTATAAATATGAAGCAGTTTTGTTCGTCTGCAGCTGCAGCAAACATCAGGTCCTACAACTGGTACAGCAAATTCCCTGGTAGCAAACAAAAAACTGCCCAAAAACAAAAAATGTTGCAGTCAAAATGAAGCCACAAGTACAAAACAAATGTATAAAGTTTCCCTAAAAAGCTCAAGTCAAAAAGGATAATTGCTCTTGCAGCTCCTGGAAAGTTAAGGTGATCACAAATTACGACATGCTTTTTGGCTGCACTACAGGGAGGCGATGACTGGGTGGTGATGTGTTCTAAATTTAACAGTTAGCAATCTGTCTCTGGAGGAGGCAATTTATTTCACCCAGTGACTTTAACACAGTTGTCACAGCACGGACCATGTTTGACTGAAATCCAGATTGTGAGGAAGCAACTTCCTACACTTTGTCAGACTCTATCTATTATCAATTGTTGCTATTTGGAGGAAGCTTTCAAGCAGGAGCTGCTGAAACAATCACCACAACAGCCAGTCTCCTCAATCTGCGTTTCATTTCGCTGCGGATATTAAAGTCCTGTTTTCTTATCAGTGTACAGTGAGTACTTGGCTGCACTAATACTGATATTTAAAGCGCTCCTTTACAAAAAGAAAGAAAAAACATATCATAAAGATGACAGTTGATCTCAACTGGCTAAATTGCCTTTTCACAATTTTTAGTGAAGATTTATGAGATGTTGACTAATTTCCTCAAAAGCTATTTGCTTTCAGCCCTGTTCACACAAAAGGTTGACTGAGTCCAATCACAGCAGGCCATTGGAAAGAGTGTTCAAACTGAAATCAATTAATTACTTTCCTGCTTATGTCTAATTCTGAGTTTGACATTTTAACGTAGTCTGAGTTTGCTCACAAAACAAATTATCATCTGTTTCAAATAAAGTTTGGGAATGCCAGGTGACATAGAGCTGGGACATTGTGGTTTGGCAACATCAAATAAAGTTGTCAGTTAACCTTGTTTACACTGAATAAACCCCATCTTTAACCTTTTACATATGCTGCTGTGACAAGTCAAGAAGCTGTCAATCTAGTTGTCAACAATTTGATCAGACTAAAACGGTGTACTGATTTTTGTACTAGGCTATAGATATGCTTTTAAATGAATGTGCAATTTAACGTTGGAGTCTGCTGGGATTAACTTGCTTTTTGAGGCGGCCTGAAGTGGCCTCTAGAGGAACTGCAGTTTTTGTCACACTGGCACAGGCCTCATTTCTAAGCTCTGACTTGGACCTCTCTGCATTGAATCATACTTGTTATTAACCTCTGGCTGTCTTCCACAGCATGTCTTTTATCCTGTCTTATTTCTCTCTTCCCAACCAGTCGCAGCAGATGGCCCCTCCCTGAGCCTGGTTCTGCCGGAGGTTTCTTCCTGTTAAAAGGGAGTTTTTCTTTCCCACTGTTGCCAAAGTGTTTGCTCATAGGGGGTCTTATGATTGTTGGTTTTTTCTCTGTATGTATTATTGTAGGATTTACCTTACAATATAAAGTGCATTGAAATCACAACTGTTGTTGTGCATTCATCAGAAGTAGTCCTGCACAAAACTAAAGCAGTTCCATTATTTGCACATTTGCAAACATTTTGTCCCTAAAACTAATTTCAAATTGACAATAGCTGTAAAAAGTCTAACAGACATATTTGTTTTTACTAACCTCTGTGTTTTTTATTTTGAAATCCTTCAGAAGTAACATGTTACAACATAATGTTTACATTTTGGTGTTTGTTATGGCTTAAACCTAAGAGACAACTGTACATGTACTACAAAACGCAGTAATTACAGATCTCTAATGCTGATCAGGGAGTTAGGAATGCAAAGGAAAGAAGAGGATTACAGGCTCCCTTTTCAAGGAAAAAATGCATTTCTGCTTATTTTTGTGTTGATTTCATAACTTGGCTTCTTTGATATTAACTTGCTTGTAGTGATTGGAGTGGGGGCTTTTTTTGTTTGTTTGTGTTTTTTTATTTAGCAATGTGGAGCAGAGAGGTTATAGTTCACAGATTACAAAAACTCCAGGCCAGATCAAAAACTAAAACAAGGAGACAGCTGTAAAGTATTCACCTTCATCAACTTTTCCCTGTCAGCTCTTACTTTCTTATTCTGGGCATCCACTGATGACAGCCCTTACTCTGGTGTCTTCTCTTCTCTCCCTCCCTGCATCTCTGTAATCTTTAATTGGTTGTTCATTTGAAGCAGATGCCATTGTAGCCTGCTATTGCTCTGGCCAGCACTAGTTTACCTACCTACTAACAGACTGTTAAGGTTTACTGCATTGACAGTAATGGAAGCAGTTGTCATCATCTCATGTTCAATTACATTCACTCCATCTCTCTGTCCTCTGCTTGTTTAGCCCCTGTCCTTGCACACACACAAACGGTGAAATGATACAGGCATGGAGACACATTGTCTCTCCCAATGAATGAGATTCTCTTAATAACTTTATTCTATACTGAACGCTTTGCATTAACATATATGTACCTTTGTCAATCTGTAATAGTAATAACACATTTCAAAACTGACTTCACTGTATTTTACAGTCATAGGAAAAAGCGAGGTCTGTGTACAACACTGTGAAAAACTTAGAGAACACCATGATTCAGCAGCTTGTAGAACAACCTTTGGCAGCAATTATTTGAAGTAATCGTTCACTGTATGACCCTCAGCTTCTCACATTTTTAATGGTCATTGCAAAATCAGACTTGACAGGAAGGAAGAAATAGCGTAAGGAAAAATGGGAGACAAAATAGGTGAAAAGATAAGTTCTGAATGAATTTTGATCATGAATTTTGATGCTTTACTTCATTGAAGTTTGCAGGCATTCATTTACATACTGCTCTCTTAAGGTCCTGCCACAGTATTCCACTCAGGTTAAGGCTTGGACTGCAACCCTCTGATTATTCAGCCGCTCTGTGGTAGTTTTGCTCCTGTGGGTTAATTGTCCTATTGCATGACCTAAGTTTGGCCAAGCTTTAGCTATTAGTCTTATGATCTCACGTTTGACTGCAAAATAGGTGCCCATGTGCTGCAGCTGCAAAACAACCTCAATCATCAGCCCTCCACCCCTATGCTTGAAAGTTAGTATGAGGTGGTTTTTCTGATTTGCTTTGTTTGGCTTTTGAGAAATATGGTAAACAAGTGCATTATAGCCAAACATTACCACTTCGATGTCATCCGACCCAAGGACATTGTTCCAGAGGTCCTGCAGTTTGTTCAGATGCAACTTTGCAAACTGAAGCCGAACTGCTATGCTCTTTTTAAAGAGAATATTTAAAATTTATTTCTGGTATTCTAAGCCTTTATTTGACAGGACAGAGTAAATAGGAAAGTACTGAGACAGCAGGGGGGGATGACATACAGGACATGGTCTGGGGCAGACTCAAACCGAGGACCCCTGTGGTAGCCTTTGGGATATGGGTCACCAGCTTAATGAGCTATAATGGTGTCTGTACTGTCGTGAGCTTTAACATTTAACATGCGGAGGCCTGTAGAGTCTGAGATGTAGTTTGTGGCACTTTTTCTGAGCACCGCATGGTGAATCTGCTGGGATGCCCACTCCTGGGGAGCTAGCAACATTGTTTTAACACACACACACACCTGAATGCTCCAGAACAGTAAACTACTAAAGCTTCTGCTTTTATAGGAATGGTCGTGCCTGCTCTTGATGACTTAGCCTCTTAATTCCTATGGAAGAAGTAAGGTTGTACTTTGACATGAATGTATACTTTCCTTTCTTTTAAAAGCAACACCAGCATGTACTCGCAACAGTTTTTAAGATCGACTCACAAACCCAAGGTAAAAATGTTACTGAACTCATTCTGGAAATGTTGAGTGACATTAGTGTTGAAAATGATTACATTAAGGTTGTTTTGTTCAACAAGATTTCCTCAAAACACATCAGTAATATACAATACAAGCAGAATTATGGCCAGATGGTGTTGTTGATTCACAGTTTGCATCTATTACTGGTCATACTATTACCAACTGCATGGGTTTCATTTGATCCACATTAGTTTTACTCATCGCTAGCATTTGTTACACAAGCTTTCAGAAGTGTTTGTTATGCTCATTACCGTCTGGTAGACAATATTTCTTTTCATGATATAATAATTTTTAATATAAAGACACTGGTAAACAAAGACATTGTCTTAATCAAAATAATCTTAGTGGCAATCTTATTAAGGTTTCTAATAATTTCTCATTGGGGCAAAATAGTCTAGACCCTTTTTTCTCTTGTTTTCTGTCTGGCTTTGGAGTCTATACTGACGTTTGCTTCTTAAAAAGCTAGATCTTGCCTCGAAGATAATGTTTTCCCTTCCATGTTTAGTAGGTGGAATGAGAACCCATCTGACAGGAGATTTGTCATGGATGTTGACCATGCACTGACGCTCCAAAGCTCCCGGGTTTCTGCGTGGGCATTTGTGACCTAACGGGAAACAAAGATCAGCCTGCTCTTTGGGAAATATTCACTGCTCACACAGGAAACAGGTAGAAGTTTGGGGTCCTGCTGGTTCATTGACATTCCTCATAAGTCAACATTTCCTCTTTATGACAGCGCTTGACTTACTGGTATTGACACAGAAGAGCTTTGTACAGCAAATGTCAAAAACGAGTAGTTTCATTGACTTGTCTCCAACCCCCACAGTTCAAGTTGCCGCAAATAACAATGACTCTTTTACTTACAAAAGATCATGACATGCTGAGTCAGTTGGCTGAGTTAAATGGCAAACCTGTTGGAGGCATTCAGTGGAATGTTATTCTCAGCTAATTTTATGGGCGCAAAAACAAGTTTCCATTTGAAGACAGGACCAGTTACTGAACTGTTCAAAATGAGTCCCAATTATATTCTCTGTAAAACACATTTCATTTTGTTTAGCAGGTCATCTTACATATTGTGTAACTGGTCGATCAAGTTTTGTATAGCGTGTGAGACCTGGAGCCACATTCATTAACCATTTTTTTATGCTAAAAAGCTACTGCCTTACTAAAGAGGCACGATGCCACTTTTACAACTGAAAGGCATGGACAAAAGTGGTTTTGTGGCTAGCCTTAATGCATATATATTTGTAGGACCTTTCCCTTTGAGGGTGCAAATTTTAGGAGAGTATTTAAATTAACGCACAAACTTAATTTGCTAAGGTCTGCAGCACACAATTAACTGGAAATTGTGCTAAATTTAACGATGTGGCTGTGATAGTGTTTGCTAGCAGCATTAATCAATTTGGAATGCCAGGAGGCGATATTATCAGAATGAGTGCGTAACTGGCACAGATGGACAGCTGAAAGCTGCGAGCGCAGTGCCAAAGCTTTGGCTGTCTCCTATAACTCCTCAGTGAGTCCTCAATAATACCAGTATTTTGAAGAAAGAGCAAAACGTAACAGAACTGAATGTGAAGCATGAGAGGTTATTACATGCTATTACTGGCAGCCAAGGTTTTTTTTTTTTTTTTTTTAACAGCTAGCCCGTGAGTTTGTATTGTTTCAAGTTTTTACACAGTGAAGCCTCTATGCTGCACAAAGGCAGCCTCACATAGCATCCAAGAGAAAAACAGTCAAAACAAGTATGTGCATTAATATGTATGTGGGTCAACATCTCACAGTAAGTAAGCCTTCCTTTTCTTGTTCTGCCATCATATAGGTCAGCTGTTACACACAGGTAAGCAACTGCTCTACACATTTGACCCTTTAAGTGGTATTACACCTGAACCCCCCCCAAAAATCTACAGACAACATATTTTAATGTATACCCTGTCACTTGCATATACCCTCATATTTACTACATACTCTGTGCTGTGCACCAAAAGCCTTTAAAAGGAAATGAAACACGACAGACATAAACATTAATTTACATCATGAAGTCCTGTTCTCAAAAACTGACATGAAGCTGAAGCTGGATTTATGAAAAAAAGTGCTTAAAATGTAAGTTTTGAGAACATGTGCAGTGCCACCTTCTATCAGTATCAATCACCAAAGTGCTTTTCAATAAATCATGATACAGATTAAAAATATATATATAAAATACATAAAATATAAATTACAGATATAAATAAAATAAATAAAATATAAAATAATTACATAATCTAAATGCAAAGCCAAATGTATTTTACCCTAATTAGCCTTGAATGCCAGGTTAAACAAATACGTTTTTAGACGTGATTTAAAAGACTGAATGGAATCTGATGCGCGAATATGAAGAGGAAGAGTATTCCATAAACTGGGTGCGGCAACGGCAAAGGCACGGCCTCCTCTGGTCTTCAGCAGAGACCTAGGTTGCACTAAGAGCAGTTGGTCCGATGATCCTAGTGCTCTCTGAGGGTTATACAGACAGAGGAAATTAGCTAGGTAGTCAGGTGCCAACCAACCACATGACGTCATGTGGTTGGTTGGTTGGTTGGTTAGCTGTTTGTAAAATACCTACATGTTAGTTTATATTAACTAACTAGTAATAGAATCGATAACTCAGAGAAAAGGACACTAAAACTCAAAATCACTTTAAGGGGATCACATTTGCGCTGCCCCTTGCTGCAACAATGAGGTTTATGTTGATAAACAAGGATATAGTCCACTTTCACTGTCTGTCTCTTTAGCAGTAAATAAATTATATATTCATAAATATAAAATATAGATTAAATCTACTGGGAGAAAAACATGCCAAAATTACTCCACATGGAAATATCAATCTTCTTTTCACAACAGCGGTCCTGCCTGAACTTGTCTTTGTCACATCTAGCAAAGTGATTTCTACTGCACACATTTTGCTTGGCGCAATCACCACTCTTTGCCACAGTAATTTAGAGTATCCTATTCAGACAAGGAAGCCTTTATGTTATTGCTCTAGTCAATCATCTCAGAGTGCAGATAATTAAATGTGACAAAGCTGATGGGGCGCTTAAAAAAAGACAAAAAATAAAGAAAAAAAACACTCCTCTGTATTTCTGAGCGAAAGGCTTCTGTCTGCCAGTGCATCACACAATCTGGGTATAAAAAAAAGTATGACTACTTTCTCAAAACCAGCTGGACCCTAAGGAGACTCATTTAACTGCCAATAAAGGAGCATAATTGATTCTGACCTCTAAATTTGATTTGTGCGGACGGAGAGATGAATTGCAATTCCAGTGGCTCTAATGACTGTTATGTTTCATGGGGGCAACCGCTACAACATCAGTGGGGAGCGTACTTGCCGTGCTATATTAAACATTTTACTACAATATGAATTATGCATGCTGTTTCAATATTATAGTGAGTTAAGTGCCAAGAATAACAGAAATTAAATTTACTGAGAAGAAAAATTATGTATCAAGTGCAGTGCTAGTTATACTAATATCTGTCTTTTAAAAATAATGGCTAAATCCTGCCTATATGAATATTAAAGACTGTATTCTGTTTGCTCCTGTTTGATTATTCTCACTGCAAAAATTAAATGCAATTTACAATTACATATTATTTATATGGTGCCAAATTAGAACAACGGTCACCTCAAGGCACTTATATTGTACAATCAGAAAACCCCCTATGAGCAAGCAATTAGCGACAGTGGGAAGGAAAAACTCGCTTTTAACAGGAAGAAACCTCTGGCAGAACCAGCATGGGGCTATGTGACAAAGTCGGTGAGAAGACCATTTGTCCATATTCTTAGTTAACATTCTTGTTTTGATTTAACCATATTTCATATGTAGTCTGCAATAGGCAAACATCTACTATCTCTGGTTTGTTTATGTTTTGCACTTTTACAGATTATATAATATAACATGTTGGTTTAAATCAATTCCTACAAGTTTGTTAAGTTAACATGTTATTTATTTCAACTGTTAATTTGTATTGTTTAGAACTTACCTTACCTACCTGACTTCCAGAAACAAAAGGAGGAAATGTAGTTTTACTTCCTGCTTTATACCTTCTGGGTTCATCTGAGGTCACAGGATGAGACCAAGAGCAGAAGGGGAAGAATTCTTGTAATTTAATAAAGTTGATTTTAGAGTGTTTATGGAGAAATAGATTTATTGTTGTACTATGTATTGATTACACCATAGAGTTTGTGTTGCTAGTAAAGAGTGGCAGCAGAGGTTTGAATATAACCATGTTCATCTTACCTACCTGCTGAATGGAATAGTCCAGAGGAGAAATTGTTTGGTTCAGTGGACTATTTAAGCAGAAGAACTCAGGTGTTTGAAGAGAAAGGTTCAGGTCAGTGTAGCTGTGTGCAGTTTGACCTTAATTTCCGTTGATTTAAGTTCAGTTATGTTTATTTGAACAGAGTTAATTTGGAGTTGGGTTTCTTATTTGTTTCTTTGTAAATATTGTTTGGGTCACAAAATGGTGAATAAATCGGTTGCTACACTGGACAGCATCAGTCTCCTGCACTTCTTTGACCGCTTAAGTCAAGTCCTACCACAGGCTATCTAACTGGTTGGGGATTAGGGGAGGAAGCGAGACAGAGGTTAATAATAAGTAACGATCGAGTGCAGAGTGGTGTATAAAGACATAGAGAGTGAAAAAGGTGAATGAAGAAGAAACACTCATGAGGAAGTCCCGAGCAGCCTAGACCTACTGCAATGTAACTAAGAGCTCAAAACTTTCCTTTTGTCAAAAAGGACACTTTTAAGCCTAATATTAAAAGTAGACAGGGGGTCTGTCTCCAGAATCCAAGCTGGTTCCACAGAAGAGAGGCCTGGAAGATGAAGGCTCTGTCTCCCATTCTACTTTTAAAAATCCTAGGAACCACAAGTAAGCCTGAAATCTGAGAGTGAAGTGCTCTATTAGGGTAATATGATACCATGTGGTCCTTAAGATAAGACGGGGCATCAAGATCTTTTACACAAATTCCATCCTGGATTTAAATCCTGGAAAAACTTCTAAATACTCTTCTAGCCTTTGTTCATAACCTGTTTGCTAAGTGTATTTTGGTTTGTTTGCGTGATAACAGTGTTTATATATTTCCATTAGAAATAACTGAAACTTTTTTTCTTTAATAATTATAGAGTGATTTCAATCTTTCCCAGTATAAAAATGTATATTCATAGAAATGTATATCCATCTAAATGACATAGAAGGGGGAAATCGTAGCATTAAAGAGAAAAACATAACAGAAAAACAACTTTTAATCATATCTTTCATAAATAATAACCCCAGTGTCTTGCATATTTATGCTGTAATAGTGCACATATTTTGAGCTCAAAATGAAAAAGCATAATAAACAAAATGACAAAATTTACATTGAATAGCTATGTTTGTATCTGTTTCTTGTAAAATAAAGCAAGTGCATCCCTGGCTAAGGCACCAATTGTTTTTTAATGACCCAGCCGTCTAAAACAGTCTCCGTGGGCTCAGCAGTGGCAACAATAGCGACCCAATATTTGGCAAGGACAACAATTCTTTCAAACATCTTTCCTTGCTTTGCAAGTTAAATTAGGTTGGCTCGTTTCAATAAGCTTTCTGTATTTTGGTGTGTTTGCAGACATCAGTATGTTTCTTCATCCTATAGTTCCCAAACAGAATACTCACAACTATAAATATCACCAAGGGGTTTTGATCAAAGTCAAGTGGTTCAACTTCTGGGGAGCATGAATGTCTTCCAACATGTTACACCAACCCAAGTTTTTCTGTCTAGACCAAAGTGGCAGACTGACTGATCGGCCAACACAAATATTCCCAACACATTAATGTAACTTCCACTTGCTTCAACAGCTCTGACTTGAGTGAAACTTATTCTCAGTTATGAAGTTTTCACTCTTGCTACTACTCAGATTTTAGCATGTGGAGTTCCAAAAACACATATGGCACTATAATAGTGCAAGCAACACCAGAACCCATTTTTAGCTGGCTATATAACAAGTGGTAAGACAAAGACAGATGAGACACAGCATGCAGAGCGTGACACAGTGGATATAGAAGTTGTCTCTTAATAAATTCCCACCTGATGTCCCAACTTCAAAGTCCTGCACCTTGTTAAAATTTCCCAGCTGAGCCTCGAGAAAAGTAGCTTATATCTTACTTCATACTTTGCTCTCACTCTGCTGAAAAGCCTCTCAGCAGTAACATGAAAGAATACTATCAGAGACAGCACTACAACAGTGAATAAAGATCATATCCCATGGGTTGACCAGTTTTATTGATTTTTAAATTTTGTATTTATATTTTACATTTCTTGATATTTATTTTTTTTCCTGGCTATTCAAACAGGTTAAATTAACTACAACTGACTGGATTTCACTGCAGTAAACTGGCGTAAATCTTTCTAAATGAGCTTTTACTGAATCACTGAAACTGGGCCTCTGCTGCTGCGCTGACTTACCTTCCAATAATTCAAACGCATTCATTTCAGGTGACATTTTTCCATTAAGCCACACATGTTGAAAGTAAAATCACAATAATTTTGGATATTAACTATCTTGCAATTATGAACAATAACTTATATAATAAAGGTCCTCGTGAAAGCACCAAGTAGCTTAGCTCTATTAATTAAAACTTAAAACAATAAAACATTCAAATTGGCACGATAAGATCCTATTCTTTGTCTTTATCATTTTTTGTACCCATTTAGACATTTAATGTTGCTCATTTCCTCTGACTAATTGCTTTGACCAGGTTTGGACCTACTCTCCCATTATAATAGGATTTTAAAAGAGCCTTTTTCTAAGGGATTATATGGCTGGCTGGTATAACTCGCTGGCTTCAGTACACGCTCTTCTTAAATTCTGTTTCATTTAAGAAGGTCAGAATACCTTGGGGGGCTGGGTTCATGGGAATAAAATGCTTTTATAACAGACTATACGTTGGGGATTTCAGTTCATCCCCTTGTAAAGCTAGTTCTACAAATTGACTCTGGAAATATTCAGCAGTGGCACATCTCTAATTTCTTCCATGTTGTGGTATTAAATAAAGATATACATGTATATGATTAATAGTGTAAAACTTATTGAAGTCACACTAGGCTAAACAGAGGATTACATCAAATTGCAACACTGGAAAGGGTGGGTGTAGGGTCAACACTTGGTCACACTGTAATTTTTAATCAAGTGAAAGTTCTTTGTGAAGTTTGCTCATGATTAAAGGGGCTATATAGGGACGCTTGTTAAAATACACACTATCCAAGTTTGGCCTGAGAGCAGGCAATAATCTTGTCAAAGAAATCCAATTAAAAGCACCTGGATCCTGGGGAAACACAGGAGACTGGTACCTTTTGATAAGTTATTTCTGAGAGCCGCAGGCTACTCTAGGCTACAAGGCCTCGGCACCTAATAGTCTGAAGCAGCTATGGTTTCCTTTTTTGACAACCGCTACACTTACGTGTTTATATGAACGTGCAAACATGATGATACTATACACTGACTTCAATAACAATTCCTATACAGCATAAATTTAGAAACTATCTGCCAATGATATTCTGGCTACACAGAAGAAGCCTCATAGCACAACAAGAAACTGAAACGTTCTGTTACGGACATCCTGGTTACATTGCAGTTCCACTGTGCGAATATTCACACATTCAGTCTGCTGTGAAAATTAGAAGGGTTGAACCAGTTTTACACAGGAGAAGAATTAAAGACATGGCATCTGAGAACTGGACCGTGACGAGTTACTAAAATAGAAACATCGACAATTAAATTATGTTAGACAAATTTTAAATGGCTTGGTTTTCGTTCAACCTGTGTAATATTATTGCTGATCATTTCTGTTTTCATTTGTAGATATTATGTAAATTTGGATCTCACTAAGCTAACTCGTGAGTTGGACTGTATATTTAACTGAGCCATGATGCACTTCCATGAAGTTGGATAAATTCTTTAGCTTTACCTTTCTTACTAGCTTGTTACATCAATTCTTTCATACTTTTCATACACATACTGTTAATTTCCAGTACAATGTTATTAGGCAGCACGGTGGCACGGTGGTTAGCACTGTTGCCGCACAGCAAGAAGGTCCTGAGTTCAATTCCACCATCAGGCCGGGGTCTTTCTGTGTGGAGTTTGCATGTTCTCCCCGTGTTTGCATGGGTTCTCTCCGGGTACTCCGGCTTCCTCCCACCGTCCAAAGACATGCAAGACTTGTGGGGATAGGTTAATTGGATAATCCAAATTGCCACTAGGTGTGAATGTGAGTGTGAATGGTTGTCTGTCCTTGTGTGTTAGCCCTGCGACAGACTGGCGACCTGTCCAGGGTGTACCCTGCCTCTTGCCCTATGACAGCTGGGATAGGCTCCAGCGACCCTGAAAAGGATAAGCGGAAGCGAATGGATGGATGTTATTATGCACTGAGGGAATTGTCTTGAGATTGTGTAAGTAATTAAATGGTAAATGGCCTGTATTTGTATAGCGCTTTTTTAGTCCCTAAGGACCCCAAAGGGCTTTACACAACCAGTCATCCACCCATCACACACACATTCACACACTGGTGATGGCAAGCTACATTATAGCCACAGCCACCCTGGGGCACACTGACAGAGGCGAGGCTGCCGGACGCTGGTCAACAACCGAGACTGTCCAAGCCGGGGCAACTGTGGGGTTTGTTTGACAGCACAATTAATATATCCTGTTGCACTAAAGTATTTTTGATTTTTGTTCTGCTGTTAAGCTTGTATTGTAGAAACCATATCATAAAATCAACAGTATTAAATAGTGGTATCATTGTAATAACTGCTGCTCATTATATGTAATGTTTACATATGTATATAATATATATATAAGCACATCTATCTGCCCATTTTTGCTAAACAAACTTTGATTAGACATAATGAACTCAAAGGGGGAAAGACACAGGTGTCTTGCTTAAAATAGGGATACATGATAATCAAATCCTAACAATAAACGATCCATCTATTCATCTGTCCATTTATTTTGTGTTTATTTCCAGGTCCAGGTCATGAAGGACAGCCTAAAAAGAAAAGCCCTGACCTCCCTCTCCTCAGCCACATCCTCCAGCTCATCCAGGGTAACACTGAGGCATACCCAGGCCAGCCAAGAGACGCAATCTCTCTAGATTGTCCTTGGTCTGCCGCAGGGCCTCCTCCCAGTGGGACATGCCCAGAACACCTCATCCAGGAAGTCTTCAGGAGGTATCTTAGTGAGATGCCCAAACCATCATAATTCAATGTGGAAGAGTAGCAGGTATCTAAATCTCCATGCAACATTGCAGAGAACTGTCAACCAAGGTAGCCCCGCAACATCGAGAGCCCTAAGGAACTCAGAGCGGATCTCATCCGCCCCATGCACCCTCACCCCAGTGATGGGTGAGTCAGAGTCATCAGACAGAGCTGTCCCTAGACTCTATTTCCTCCCTTTGGAAGGCATGACAGTGGGATTGAGGAGGTACTCAAAACATTCGTTCTTCAACTGACTATATCCTCGGTCAAAGTCATCAGCACTCCACATGCAATATACACTGTGTGGCTAAAACACCACTCTCCCTTCTTTGTTACTTACGGTTTGCCAGAACTGCTTCCAGGCAAACCAAAAGTCTTGTTACATGACCTCACCTAACTGCTCCCACACCTGAATCTTTGCTTCAGCTACTGCCAGAGCTGCACACCACTCAACCTGCTTGTACCTGTCAGTTGCCTCTTGAGTCCCACGAGTTAACAGAGCTCGATGGGGCTCCTTCAGCTCTTCTCTCTTCAGTCCACCATCCAGTTTAGGGATTACCACCATGACAGACAGCAACCACTTCGTGGATCACTCTTCGTCTGGCTCCTCACCCAGGATCAATTTCCATTTGAAGATCTACGGGACACACAAACCTATCCACCATGGTAAGGTGGGAAACAATGAGCTAAAATAAGAATAAAGAGAGCATCTAAAAACAAACAAGAGACAAATGCCAAAACTCAAAACTCTGGGACAAGAATCGTGAAAACAGCACAGTAATTCAGTTTTAACGCTGCACAATTTTTTTTCCTCACGTGTTCCTTCTTCCTCGCATTAACAAACTTCTGTTAACTTTAACTTTGACAAACATCACCACAAGAGGTAAATGTTCTTACGTTTCAAGCGCATTTCTTATTTATGTGCACTGACTGAGAAGAAAATATGCAGTTCACCTTTGAAATCATGATGTTTCTACAGTGTAACAACCATAATTATTACCTTCATCCTCGCTAAAAGGACTAATCGTCAGTTTAATGCTACCGAATATGTTTCATTATGTACTGGCTATGCTATAAAACTAAGATGGAAAACCATTAAGACTGTAACCTCAAATTATCTGCTATTAAATGACTTTTTATAACCATTTACTCCTCATATAACTAAAATGACCTCAAAGTTCACTGGCAGTCAGGTACAAAAATCATTTTGAATGAGTTTAAGTAAAATTTCTGCACATTTGCATCCCCAAAACTATATTTCAGACATTTGTAAATTAAATTCATGGAACATTAACATCATGCTACACCTATTTTGATGAAAGAAAATCCAGCCGTATTTAAAACATTTTAAAAATACAGTTGTTAAAAATAGCTTCTTTATCTCTTTAGAATGGCGTGATTACAAAACACGGATACGATTGTTACAGCTAAAGACTCGTTCAGTTCCAAACACGATGGACTACCCTTCGACACCCTGTCACAATCAAACGAAAGAAGACGGACAAAGAAAGGCAGATAAAAGACCCGAGGAGACCGTTCACCTCTGCCTGAACAATTTTCAACGTAATTGAGGCTGAAATACAATCACAATAGCCGTCTTCCGAGTCAGGGTGTCACATGAGGCAACTAATTGGGGGCAACCCCTTGTACGCCACGCAGCGATTAAGAGGGAAATGGCATTGGAGGATTGTAACAAGTTTAATTGGGTGTGTTGAATAACTTGATAACTTTTGAGGTTTCTGCTCACTCGTGCGATCGCTACATTACTGGTTCTCTTCCAAGAATAGCGGACGTATAGCTTCGAGGAAAAAGGGCCCTTACAAAAAGGTGAAGCAACAAGGATGTCCATAATTGGCCACAAATCAAAGCATCTCTATTAGATTTGCACCTGCTTTTTTTTTTAAACATAGAATAGGCTGTGATGTCTCTGTCTTTGAAGAGAAGCTTGATTTTCCATTTGGAGCACGGAGTTGTAACTGGATTTGTGATAAACAGGATCAAAACAAAAGACCTCATGCAAAGCAGATTGCAAATTGCCCGCTGAACAAAAGATCTAAGGAAAATGATTAAAACAAGTTTTTGTTTACTCTGATCTTGACAAATGTCTTCATTTGCAGTGTGCTTTGTGCAAATTACAGTATCATATAAGTTAAAAGAAAGACATGAAAGCAGAGCAGTTAATTGCACGGTAATATAGAAAAGTAGGTCTGATATTTTAGGAAGCTTTGTCAACTCAATTTATTATGAAACATGTTTTTCCCCCTCCTTGTAAACAGTCTGTGGTATTTAAGCGTACCTGAATTTATGCTACATCTCTATGAGGGGAAATTACCTTCTGTGATGTGATGCCGAGTCTACGCCATTGTCCAACCTGGAAAGTAAAAGCAATTCACAGGGATACAAAAAAGATTCTCACACATTTCCTGAAAGACCCGAGAGATACATTGGAGGTGGGGTGATGGAGAGAAAGACACCGAGAGTGGGGATACGCTGGTTTCCATAGCAATTGTCGGTACTGTCACATGGTTACCTAGGAACTAGTCCTTGTGATGCTGTGCAATTTATTTGTTTATGTTCGGCATGTCTGCAGCTGTCGCTAACATGAAAAACACCCAAAGTCTTCCATTTCATTTCTGACACATACAGAGCTGTTATATGAAATCGGAAAGGTCAGAGTTTGAGAGATTACAATAAATGACAAAAATAAAAATAATAAAATATTATCGGACATTATTCCACTGAGAGAATAAGAGTTAGAAAACACAGGGCCATAGCCAGGTCACGAGGAATATTGAGTATGGCACCGGCTGATCAATGCTCGGTGGATGTGTACAACAGACAGTGAAAGCAAACTATTCATGGGTCACACTGAATGCAGATTAAATGCAAAAGCCGACTTGGGTCATTAATGGAAATACGAATCACTCTTCAAAGCCAGAGTGTCACCTTTGATGAACAAAACCAAATGTATTACTTATCTGAAAGCGTTCTTTTTTTTTCACCCTCTGGTTAACAGAAATGGAGACGCTACAAGCAGCAAGATTACGTAAATCACATTACAACAGATCTGATTAATTAAAGATACAGAAATAAAATGCGGGCTAATCTTATGATTGCTCAGACACAAATCAAAATGAGTCAATGCATTTCATTGTTTTTAATATTGCTGATAATTTAACTGCAGTACTGTGAGTGAAAATGTATTTGCGAACATCTTAAAGCAATTTTTTTTTACGTATTACCAAAGCTGCTGACACAAGTTATAAATCTCAGCCAATGTTGCGTTGATTTAGCAGTGTTAGAAAAATGAATGTATCACAGTTTCATGTACTTACAGTATGAAAGGGGGAAAGAGGGAAGTGCTTTCACGTGACAACAAGGGTGTAATAATGTTTACAGGCTTGACGAGTGGCTTGGAGCTCATCTGCCAAACGAGAACACCGCCTTGATTAAAACCTCCACCCCTGTGATTGACTAAAACCCACCCTTCTTCTAATCAGAGATCACTGCAATCACAAGTCTCTACAGGGTGCTGAAACATGATTACGCAAATGTCACTTTCACTTGAGAAAAAGAATCTCAATTACAAGCAACTACCGAGCACAAGGGACCATGATACGGCAATCACCATCAAATTTGAAAAACTTTTTTTTTTAAAGCATATGTATAAATTCTTCATTTTTCTGCTAAAAAATAGATGACCTTTCGTTTAAAGACTTTAAACATACAAACAAATACAAGTTCTGCTTTAGGCTTTTGTCATCCTCCAGTTCAGCATAACTATATAGTGACCCCTGCTGGTCTGGTAGCTTCACTGCATTGTACACACGGGTGATTAAAAATGCATTAAAAATCCATGTATAAGAATTTACAGTATGTCACTACAAGAGAGCAGAGTTTTGAGTTCTCAATGAATATATCTAAAAGAAAAAGATTTCCAGTGTTAACAGTAAAGACATACAGCAACTGTCAACAAAAACTATCCAGCCATGGTCTGAGTAAACCCCATCACTCAGGTCACTAACGCACACACTCTATTCAGACCATTCAGACTGTTAAGCTGTTGTCTGCAGTCTGTCTGTGTTTAAGTAAGGTAATATAAGTGGCTATATTTTTAAAATAAAACTGACCTTAAAAATGTATCTTTAGCTTTCAAGCTCTGATTGTATTTTACAAGCCAATTAACTTGTTTAAATGTATTTTAAAAGTAAAATTGAGTTAAGAAAAAAAAAGTTTGTTTCAAGCTCTGGTTATACAACCTTACAGTGCAATATTTTCTCTTTTATGACTTCAGTAATATATGAAGGCAAGGGTGAGAATAACACACTGTCCTTTCTTTATAGTACCCTAACATAGATGGCAACATAGTCTGGAAACTACAATATAGACGCTAATGATACACAACTCAAAAAATTACACTGACCTCATGTAACTCTTTCTAACTAGCAAGATCTCACTTTAAACAGAAGATAAGTCTCCGTAGAGACCGTCAAAAATTGCCATTGCCGACTATATTTCAAGTCGTCAAGGCGGGGTATTGGGTAAAGTTTTCAACTAGCAATAATCGCGCCTCGGATAAACCTCATAGGCTACAATACTGCCACTGCGCAAAGCTGAGGAGCTACTTCGCCGACAGGGTAGTCTCTCTGGGCCCTACACCTTTCTGTTAGGGTTTTAACCGTGGGCGTAGCTTTAACATGCACGATTTATAGAGCTGTAATTAAACGTATATATAGCTATAAGCAATATTAGTTGCACAGAATATCCAAAATAAAAAATATACATAAAAATCCTTGCAAATGACAATGTTTTGATCATGAACAAAACACAAAAAGCGCTCATTGTAATCCAAAACAACATCATCACGTGTGAATGCACGTGATGGCTTGTTATCAATGCGTGTAAAATCACGGGCAACCCGCCTGAGTAACTAAATAGCAACAACAAAAACACGCCAACAAAAATTATAAATACAAGTACTGGAGATAACTTGTAACCGGAAGTGACGTGCCCTGGTACGTCACTTTAGGGCTCCCGCATTCACCCAGAAAGTTTTAACCGTGCCATTCTCGAAGTATTCCACACATTTATAGCAATACAACAGTGTGTTTAATTCGAGTTCATTTTTAACAAGAAGATAAGTCTCCGTAGAGACCGTCAAAAATTGCCATTGCCGACTATATTTCAAGTCGTCAAGGCGGGGTATTGGGTAAAGTTTTCAACTAGCAATAATCGCGCCTCGGATAAACCTCATAGGCTACGATACTGCCACTGCGCAAAGCTGAAGATCTAGTCCGCCGACAGGGTAGTCTCTCTGGGCCCTACACCTTTCTGTTAGGGTTTTAACCGTGGGCGTGGCTTTAACATGCCTTGCTTTTTTTTTTTTTTTTTTTAAATCACTTTATTTAAATATCAATATTCACAATTACAAATACACATAATACAAGCGCCATGCACAAATTATTCACATCTTATTTTACATATTACAATAATAAAAGCTCCCACGGCAAATCATTTCCTAATTTCATATCTCTCGTTTTTCTTCTTCTCAGCTCAGTGACAATGTTTTTACATACGGTGAAACTACTTATCATTTTTTGTTCTATAACACATTTAGCTCTTGTTTTCCATATGTGGACATATGTGGCAACCCGCCTGAGTAACTAAATAGCAACAACAAAAATTATAAATACAAGTACTGGAAATAACTTGTAACCGGAAGTGACGTGCCCCGGTGCGTCACTTTAGGGCTCCTGTATTCAGCCAGAAAGTTTTAACCGTGCCATTTCAAAAACTGAGAGGATAGCCAATGATGCAAACTTATACAACACACAGAACATAAGATATTAAGTACGAATTAAAACTGCGATTCACACATTTGCTCAACAAAATATGAATAAATAAGGCATCATACTCTTCGTTATTAAACGCGAACACCGTAGCCCACAATAAAACCATTTTCATACTTTAACTACCAGCTAGCTTCTCGAAGTATTCCACACATTTATAGTAAGAAAACAGTAGTGAATGTGTTTGATTAGAATTCATTTTTAACAAGAAAACTAGTCTCCTTAGAGACCGTCAAAAATTGCCATTGCCGACTATATTTCAAGTCGTCAAGGCGGGGTATTGGGTAAAGTTTTCAACTAGCAATAATCGCGCCTCGGATAAACCTCATAGGCTACGATACTGCCACTGCGCAAAGCTGAAGAACTAGTCCGCCGACAGGGTAGTCTCTCTGGGCCCTACATGTCTCTATCATGGTTGTACGAGTGGGTGTGGTTTATAATTCAAAAGACTAAAACTGTAGAAATGTAGCCGATATCATTTACCACGAACTCACGCAAATGAACACAAACACACAAACACGAGAAAGCTGTGATTATACTGATGCAAAACACACCGAAGCGTTCCCCTTATCCTAAACAATGAACTGGCGGGGCTGGCAAGGAAAACCAGAGCCAAGGTGGTCATTGAGCAAAAAATGATAGATAGCGTTGCTGTGTGCAAAAATATCCTTACAGACCTGAGAAGGAGGAAGACTTTAGAACAAAAAAAGAATAGCCCTTTACCTTGGGACCTTTTGAAGATATAATTAATGTTAATATGTTTGATTAATTTAACTTTTGTATTATTTAACTTTTGTATTAATGTATCTATTGTAAATTATTAAGAGATAGCAAGGGTGGTTAGGAAAAGACCTGCCGTGGGAGCTTTTATTATTGTAATATGTAAAATAAGATGTGAATAATTTGTGCATGGTGCTTGTATTATGTGTATTTGTAATTGTGAATTTTGATATTTAAATAAAGTGATTTAAAAAAAAAAAAAAAAAAGCAAGGTAGTGTTGAATGTAACTGCGGTTAAATACCCAGGGGGCTTATCAGTGTGAATAAAGTCAAATATAAATATAAATGTTAAAAAAAAAAAAGATGAATTAAGAGAATTTACTTTTAAGCGCAGCGGATATATATATGATAATTAAGCGCTATGGATTTAAAAAAGGAAATGACGTAGTCTACGGTACGTCTATCAATGTGGGCTCGGGAACTGAGCAGTTCTCAAAATCATCACAATAAACCAACAGTATAGCTCGCTAACCTTTCAACATGAGCTAGTTAACGATTATAAACACTTAATATAACTAACTAATTTTCTTTAAGGTTCAGAACATTTAAGTTGTACAACAAAAGAAGTCTCCGTAGAGACCGTCAAAAATTGCCATTGCCGACTATATTTCAAGTCGTCAAGGCGGGGTATTGGGTAAAGTTTTCAACTAGCAATAATCGCGCCTCGGATAAACCTCATAGGCTACGATACTGCCACTGCGCAAAGCTAACCTCCACTCAGCACAAGCAGAGGGGCCATTTCGCTGCATGCGATCCTTAGTTATGGTGCTATCGTTCATGTTTTTGTTTTGATAATTTTACGGTCCCTTGATCACAATCACAATCGTTCACTTGTCCACCGCCGATGTTTGCCGAAGTATGCACCATTGGTTGTTTAAAATTATTTAGAAATTGTTACCAAGCCGCAGTGCATCATGGGACATTCAATCCTCCACTGTCGTTTCAGCCCCGCCCTGTCCTTCATTTAGAGCTTCACGCTGCCCAGAAAATGCTTACACGCAAATAACACACCAAATAGCTGTTTTTTTAATTGTTTTTTAAATTAACATTTTACCACGGTTGGCAGCTTCCTTCGATAGTAAACGCTTCAAACGTCCAGTGGGTTCAACAACGTTATTATAAAACACCACCAGATGTCAGTATAGGCACGAATACTTAGGTTTCAGCGAAGGCCTACATTACTGAAAAAATAATACGAATAAATAATAATAAATAATTAAATACACAGGAAGGCCTGCGTGTATCTCCTAATTCCAAAATACATGTAAAATACTGTAGGCTTCAGATGCTATGTCTATTAACTACTGGTTAGTTGAAATCGCATGTAGACCGCAGATTTCAGTTTGTGTTGGCCTGACTGACGCCACCTGACCATCACACGGTTATTTATTACCGTCCAAATACGTTTAACATTATCACGAGGGGATGAACGAGCAAAACAACTAGTGAAAGTGAATGAAGTCTGCAGACATAGATGCTAAACAAAGCTCAACAAAGCTCAAGGCCCACCCTGAAACACACTGAAACTGGTGTTTCTCACCTGCATCCTCCTGCTCGTCGTCTGCCGAAAAATTAAATTTAAAATGGGAGGAGGGAACAAATTTGGCAGTCATTATAGTGTTATATATAAATAAATAAAAACTAAGTCGAGCACTCAAGGTAAAGTAATTTCCTAATTTCCTTTTTCCAATTCCAGTTGAAACGATGCACTCCCTGGTGATCCTCGGTAAAACTAAGTGGAAGGAATGAAAAATGACCAGACCGGAAATTGATTAAACACCTCCCCATCGCCATCACCACCTTGTGGGTTTTTTTTAAGTAAAGATATGTGAGTGTGTAATGGATTGCCTTTCATATTGCTTTAAACAAATTCCATATTTGCAGAAGGGCCATTAATTTTCCACTGATCCAGAGACTATTTTAGACTGTCATCTCTGGAAGCATGGGGCTTTGAATATTTATATCCCTGAGAAAGTTCTAAATACGTAAACTGCACTGTTGTTAGCAGTGTTAGAGTTCAAAATAAGTACCAACTCAACCTGCCGCTGGTTTAAATCCTTCTTTTAAATTAATGCATGAGTAACAATGATCAAATTATATAATATGTGATACTAACACTCACAAGGGATGCACTGCATTGAGTACTTTTCAGTTTTAATACTTTAAGTCCATTTACGTGACAAAACTAATGCACAAAATTCACTCTACAAAGCACAGGTTTGGGGATAAAGACTTAATTCTTGGGCATATTTGATCATCAGTATAGCTCAAAAGCTTAAGTGCAGAGTTTTAATGAAGCTCCCTTGAGTATGAGTTGAAGAAGCAACACTATTCTTTGTTTCATCAGTTTTGAAACCCTCTCAGTGTCGACCACCGGAAGACAGGGTGCTGAAAATCATGAGGTGTATCTCATGCTGTATGTGTATTTTTCATCAGGTTATTAGCCCCTCATAATGGCGCGTACTTTGCACGCTGTGTGTCTGACGCAGTAATTTCACTGTGTGGATATTAGAGGCCTTTTTCACTTGTTGTGAAGCTTCAGTAGGATAATGCAGGTGCTTTTGGGTGCTCAGCAGATAAGCACTGGCGTGCCAGGTGTTAAAGCTGCCTGGGCTGACACATTAGACAGGGATTTTTTCTACTGCCAGAATGTCAGGCCAATGAGGCTCATAGAGGTAGGCTTGGATCACTGTCAGGGACAGGTAAGTACGCAGATAAGGGGATTACACCATGTTTGTGCCAAGTAATCTCAAATGAATCCTGCCAGCCTCTGTTTCATCCTCACCTGCAAAGCTCAAATTTGTCTTTTCTCATCCCAAGAAATACATTAGACGAACAAAGTTCAATTCACAAGATGATCCTTTTAACCTGGCTTTAAATGAATTTGAGGACACGCCGGGCTATGGTCACTTAACAACTGTGACAGTAATAATATCTTCTAATTCTCTGAGGCACCTGATTGCTTTTTTTGGTATTAGTATAGTCCCTTTTATCACCAGCTCTGCCCAGTCAAGCAACGTGTGGGTTTTATAATCACCTGGACTGTGTAATAAAATGAGATCTGTCTTGGTGGTCCCTCGCTGCAAGGCTTAAACTTGACCTGTTGAACAAATAGGAGTCTGTGAGAGTAGCTGAAAGTCCCTTTGGGCTGTGGCTCTCCCCCGCTGGTAGGCAGACTGATGAAAATAGAGTGTACCAGATGGCTTAGCTGTTTCCACCGTTCAGCACAGGCTGCTGGGCAGCCCACATAAAAAAACATGGCATCCAAAAGGGGCTCAGTGGAAAGCCCATAGCCTTCAACAAGCTGAGAGCTATTTTCCTCCTGAACCACCAATCACAAGGCTCATAAAAGAGGAGGAAAAAAATCGCTGTCACATTCAAGTCATGATCTAATCTGTCTTGCACCATGTAGAGCAGCTTGTAGTATTTTAAGAAACGCTGTTTTGGTTTGAGAAAATGAAAGATTTCCAGTCAAATCCACTCTGTGTATGCACCAAGCGGGCTTATCCAGCTTTTTTCACAAAGTGCAGCTTACTCTTTTTATTCCCACATTTCCAGACGCTGTCAAGGACAAGGCAGCTCTTGGATTCTCTGATCAGAGTCTCAACAGGAAACAGGCAGGACACACATATAAGTGCAACCGGTGGATTTATGCATTTGTTTACTTACAAGAGTACGGCTGGACGTAAAGAGGCCATTGTGTAATCTGGTCTGTGTCACATCAGCCTGGTTAAGGACATTTATTAATGCTAAAACTCCCTCTATTAGCTCTCAGAGTGAGGCCACCTGGACCATACAGGATGAGCTGAGCGAGCTGTGATTAGATTGCGATATGAGCAGAAGGAGAAGGAAAACAATGACATTTTTCTTGGGTAAAATGACAGTTCGGCTGGTCTGAAGGGGCATCTGATAACACAAGACAAATGTTTCTTACTATGCCTTTTAGGTTCTGCAAAGACACCTTCAGCATTGCAGTTTCACTTCCGTAGATCAGTAAGTTTACATGATACACATTAACTGTACATATCTATATATTCAACCACATCAGCCTCCTTTAAATATTGTGTTTTTCTGTCTCTCTGACACACACACATGCAAAATAAAAACACACACACACACATGCTTGCAGACTGTTCACACCAACCCACACACTGCTGCCACCCTGCTATTCCCAGCTTGTGGTTATTCCCAGACTGAGTCAGAACAGCACCATAAGCCTGTCTATCCCTTTTATACCAAACCTGATGTCTCCCTGTCGCACATGCTTTTTGCAAAGGATGTGAGCCCTGCAAACAGTAGCCACAGCTCGGTTTACTCGCACGCTCGCCCCTTTTTTAATTACTTGTAAGTCACGCTGACAGCTGGAGATGCACTTTGCTAAGTCAGGAAGCCATTCATATCAAAGTGCAGCCTATGCTTTAAATAACCCTTCCCCTGTCTCCCAGTCGAGTCTCTCTTCACACCTTTATCAATCACCACCATGACAAGATCCTGTGTCTGTGAACTGCTCCATCTGTTGTCTCTCCGTCTTTACGCTAGCAAGCGTCTTTACGCTTGCTACAACAGTATGTCTGCCAACCTTCACCTGGTGATAAAGGGAATAGCAAAACTGAAAGATAGTGACAATACACCTACACAGCGAGAGCACCGGGGCACAATTATGTGAACGTACAGGATGTTTTAACATCCTTATTCTTTACTGAAGAGATGATTGCGATGCACGCACACTGATGCTCACGCGCCATTACAAAAAAAAAGGCCAGGACACTATTACAAATGATTGGTTGCATGGATTTTTGTGTGAAAGCCAAGATCAACTGTTTTGTGTTATTTACCAACTGTGAAAGACTTACACAGTTTCATCTGTGGGACTCTCGTGGTTTCTAGTGAGGAATATAGCCATATGAACTCCATATGCCATCTGTATGGGAGGAAACGGCGTGATAAGTCACACTGCAGTCAGTTTACCTTAAACACAATAAACAATCCAAAAACAAGACACAGTGCCTTCTGTGCAATGTGGATTCATTACATTCATTATATCACACCTATATTACTACTGTGGGTAAGAGACATGCATATGCATATATGAACTAAATGATGCCATTGTAGGAAAAACGTCAAACGAACAAAGCTACAACAGAGACAACACTAGTAATAATGAACTATTTGTGAGTTTTACCGGATTCTTTTTTGTCTTCATGTATGATTTGTACACAAAGACAAGTGCAAGATGTGTAATTCACAGTACTGCCATGGCTAAAACAATCAAACAAATTCACAAGCACTAACCAAACCCCCCACCCCATCCGTTTTCAGAATTAGGCCACCTGGACCATATCTGCAAAGAAACCCTCTTAAATAAGCATGCAACTACTGTATGGTGCAATATAAAGCATTGCCCAATAGGTTGACTTAGGTTATGCTCCTGCTATTTTCAGGTTATAAATTACTGATTAAAAACAATATAAGCCGCAGCCAACAGAGGGCAGTCTGTCCCCATGACAAACAGACTTTGAACTCTGAACCTTGAATGTAATATGACCACTATATCACTATGGACAGCCGAAACGCTGTACCATAAATTACATTGTATAATATGTTGATAGTCAAACGTTTTACTGCCAAGACCAGCTGAGGGACACCGCGTGACAAATGGCGGTGTTTGACACCAGCGTGATAACATATCATCACTATTCAAGCAACATAAAGGCGAGCTGCAGGAAGGTATGGGCGCATTGATCAAAATGTCATCACAGTCAGGCTATCTTAGCAAAACAAAGTGAACTTCTATTCCACTTCGGTGAATTTAGAAAGCCTTGACTTGGACTCTACAGAGATCCCCTGGGCCAGCATGTTCCACGACTCTCAGCAGCCTCATTACTCTTTAGACAAACAGATTTGGACATATTGAACTCAGACCCCAAACAAGCCAGCTCTACCCCCGCCACTTTCCACTCTCCCAGTCCGATGTGTGATTGGAAGGTGTTTGTCTCTCTCACTCCATCTCTGGGTGTCTGTTTCCTTGACACTTGTCTGGCTTGGCCTACTTTCTTCTTGATCTCATCAGTCAGTGTGAGGACCTGTGAAGGCCATCTCCCCCATCTTCGCCAGCTCTGTGCCTGTGTCAGCACTTAGGGACTGACTCACACCCCCACGCTGTCTCCACTCTTTTGCTCTGGGGCGAAGGCAGCACATCTCCTCGTTCAACAGACAGTCTCATTTGCATGCCCATAAATCACTCTCGGAGCTGACACGCAGCCACACAACAAGGCATGACACAGTGTCACAAAACTCAGTGCGCCAAATTGCAATGTTATGTGATATTAGGCTCCAAGGCAAAAAAAAACAAAAAAAACACTGGGTATAACCTCTTGAGTGAAAAAGAGCCAATCAAGCTCAAAGAGCACTTAAAAACACATATGGCCCATATCTGAAATCAATGCTACTTTCAGTTCCTTGCTGCTTGCATGTCTGAAGAATCTGCAGAAACTCTGACTCGTATTTTGTTTTAAGTGATGAAAACATATTGCTGATTTAAAGGTTGCACAGAATCACGGGCCAATGAGAGATTGTTTCACTATCTGGATTTAAGAGCTGCAAAGACGATGCTTCTCGTGATTAACGATTCACAGTCGAGGTACAGCGATCACACCACTAATTTGTGGTATAATGACTACTAATACAGCTCTTGTAAATTCACAGTCAAAACGGGGGCTTGGTGAATTATAAATAAACGACGAGTGGTTGCTTTTGGAAATATTTTTAAACCAAACAGAGTCCCCGGATTGCCTCCCTACATTAATCTGCATTCATTTGTATGGAGTGCTGGTGGATTATTTATGTCTCTGTTTTGTTGTTTATCGGGGTTAAAGGAGCAATTAACATAATTCATAATTCATCCACTTTAAATATACCAGTAAAGCACCTATTGTTTACGGCATTCTGACAGCTAATTTACAGTGACTGTCAGGTCGCTTTAAAGGAAGGCTTCTGCTGCCAATCATGACAGACAATGTCAGGGAAAACTTGCTGGGGGAATCTCACAGGATCAACAAATGCCAGCTCAACAGCAATGTGTCTTTCTCTGGAGACATGACAGGCCTCCTTGTCAACAGTTCTTCCCGAGAACTAGTGAAAACCCTTTCCAATGCAATATGTGGTGGAAGCTTTCCACAGCGATGCCTGTTGATTATCCTGGACGAATGGAAATGATGTACTTTTAAATGCGCACTGATTTAAAGGTGCTGAAAGACCCTGCAAACTGCTTGAGGGAAGGTGGAGTGCAAACCTGAGGAGTGCATGCCCTGCAGTTAAACACATATTAGGCTATGCTTCAACAAAAGCTGCTGTAATTGTAATTGAGTTAATAGAGTCTAGAGAATCTATTTTGAGACCCAAGAATAAATAAAATACAAATGTTATGGTTCAAGAGTTGGGTTGCTCCAGGAAGAATTTTGGATTCCTGACCTCAGTATTTCATAAATGCACCCCACGCCCACATAGTATTGTGACGGGAGTGGAAGAAAGCTAATGAAACAGTGTGAGTGAGAACTATATTCCATTAAGCCGCCTCGGCTGCTGGGTCCTTTTATGGATCTATAACGGCTCAGTGCCACACCGTCATGGTTTACTGAGACGCCACAGTTAATAAATAAATAACCAAGACATTGCGTTGTTTTCTTGTAACCACCATTTCCTATCATGCATGCTGATGGGGAAGCCTTTATTATGTTATTTTGGTGGCAAAGATCAGCAGCATATAACTGCTTAAACAAAAATAAAATCTAAGTCATCTGTGGCTTCCACGTGGTTAGTTGTCTGTTGCTTTTGGGGAACTAATTTCCTCACTTGTGATGTGGCGGGAAAACTGCTGACAGATTCTGTCCCAATAAAGGCGATTTAACGTGGCGAGCTCTAACTAGACAGAACTGTGCGTGTGCCTGTGTAGTGTACCATACACCCGGGTGAGAATGGGATCAGTTGAAACCGAAACCTAATCGGCTGTTTTCCACACATTCCTAACAATTCTTTGCGAGCACTGCCTGGATTGACCTGGAACCGCCCCCGCAGACTGAGGAGTCCGGACCACAATTTGGGAACCACAGTACGGCGGCAGGGGGGGCTTACCACACCGCTACCATCGCGCGGAAATATTTCGGTGCGTCAGAGAACAGACGATACAAGTTGCTCCGTTTTCCCTCCCCGCTACTTCCCGGCTGTTGTCTCCTCGTACAGTAGCTTCGCCGGCTGAGTGGAGGAGGAGGAGGCGAAGGAGAGAGAGAGGGGGGGGTCAGACTACTTCCTTTTGCGATCCGAGCGACGTCTGTTCTCCGTTCAGTGCGCACTTCTCTCTCTTTCTCTTCCTCTCTCTCCCCGTTTCATCCCATTGCTTTTTTTCTGTATTTTTTTTTTTACTTCCCCATCCCTATGTACAACCTCCGCGTTTCCGGACGAGATGACTGTCAGAGCGAGCGCACGAGCGCATCCCACAGGTGTGTCGCTTGCCAACTGATCTGCAGCTACGAGACACGCACACCTGGAAACTAACCTACCATGTGACTCGGCACCTGGGCGTGGAGAAAGTCCCGAAATTCTAAGCAAAGACACTCTTTTGTTGAAGGAGTTGTTCGCGTCGTCTTTCAGCGGGAATTGACATTTCGTGTAACCAAGCAGTCCGGGTTTTGTTTTTCTTTTTTATACTACGGAATAGTGCCTTTCTGAAGCCCAGCCCCCCTCACAGAGGCGAGTAAAATGTAAACTTGCTTACGGACGTCTTTCTCCTTTTTTGTATCGTTCAACCAGGAAGGAGGGGGTAGATTCTTCAGGATTTGGAGTATTCGCGTTTGTGCCACTGTCTTCGCTCTCTCTTTTCCCCCTTTCAAGGTGAGTTCCAGGGGGGGGTGCTGGTGTATCCCCGTTAAAGCGGGGTTGGGACTGTTTGCTTCATAGTTCATAAACGCAGAGTCAATTTCAGACCCCGGTGCGTATGGAACCAAGTTTGGATATCTTATTATGCGCCCGATTGACGGAGCAGGGGAGCGTAAACCTTGTGCCAGGAACGCTGTTACGCTGATGTAACGCCGCTGTTCTTTGCTTGTTATTGTTTTAGTTATTATAACGTTTGTGGCTTAAAAATGTACTACAAAGAGAGTTAAACGGTGCTGTTTGGTTTTCCTAACATTCTAAAACAGTGTCCTTGACGCCGTCTTTTTACAGGGCTTTTCAAAATCTCATTACAGCCCGTAGTTGCATAGTTGTTGTTATGGCTGTCTGGGTGCCAACTTGCTCTACTTTTCTCAAACTCAACAGCTGATTGTTCTAGAAGACAAACCTCTGGGAGACATTCTTGTCTCGCAACCATGCATTTCACCTCAGCAGCGCTACGAGACGCCCGGGGAAGCCGTCTGTCCCCACAGGCAGCTTCAGAGAGAAATGGCCATGCGAACTGTGTCCCTCACCTCTGGACACTAGGCTGTATATCAGCATGAGAGAGGACAGAAGTGGTAGTGAACTACGCCTTCTGTTTGTCTTTCTTTTCTTTTTTTTGCTTTCTGTCTTGTCTCTCTTGTGGAAAACAAGAAGGACAGAAGCACTATTCATGTCCCTGTTGAATCTCCTGTGTAGTTCTGTCAGTCTGTATCTCTCCGTCCCTGGCGCAGACCTCAACAGACCACTGTACTGCCTTGTTGCCTTTCTAAATAGTGCTTTTATTAACAGCCCTTGCCATCCTCTGACCCCTCTTTGTGGAGAGGTCTACTGTATGTAGGATGCTCCATCGCCCTGGGGATTATTCTCATTAAATAACATTATACAAGCAGTCTCATAGTGGGAATGGATTAGTAGTGTGAGGGGAAACATGAAAGCAAGAAAGGTGGCTGTAGGTGGTAGTAAGTAGTGGTGGCTTGGAGGGATGTTACTGTAGAGCAGGGGTCAGCCTCCCAATACTCTGGCTGCACAGGGATAAATGCCATCTGCTCACATGGACACACACACAGGCAATTGAGAACCAAGCTGCTTCCTTGTCCTTTCCCCCCCTTTTATGCCACCATCTCTCTCTCTTCTTTCTTTCTCTCACTCTGTCCCACACTGCTTCATTCAGTGTTTATCTCCTCTGCTCTGAATAAATAGAGACACCTTATCTGCGCAGAGGAGAGCGGTGATAAATGTTTTCTCCTGCTCCCCGCAAGGGTGAAGAAGACAAGCGTACCACGCTTCTTCATCATAGATGCTCTTTTCAGGACAACTGAATAGGAAGACATTTCTCATTCAGGTCATGCTAGTGTTTCAGGATTCTGCAAAACAATCCCGAAAGCCGAATGCAAGCTCATACGCTGTAATAGGAAAGCGGGGAAAACAACAAGCAAAGCAAGCATTTCCATGAGCCCGCTTTCACCCCTGCCTGACTTTTATGGGAAATATGCAGTTAGGTTTCAAAATGAAACTTTGCCATATAATCCACTGTGTGTATTTTTGGATCTGGTAAATAACCTCTGACCAGTTGAGAACTAGAGCTAGTGAATCACTGGGCAGTGAGCACTTGGCTGTAAAGCTCCTACGTGTTTTTGGTTGTGCTAAAGTTCATCCTGTAACTTCGTAGTGCTGCACAATTTTTGCTCATATCTCAAAACCATGTCGTCTCCTACATATACACCGGTTTGGCAATATTTTTGTGGTCAAATGAATTTAAACTAATCCACTGTGGGGGTTTTATGTTTCCTTTGCTCTGGATTACTGACTTCTGCCGTTTTCATTTTAAAAAATGAAACCATAATCTTTGTAAGCAACAGGCAATCCCATTTCTCCTCTATCTGCCACAAATTCACCCCTAAACCGATACTTGACATGTGTATATTCATCGCAAAAGGTTCATGTCAGTGTACTACCGCTAGTTAATCTTGTTTTTTCTGACCATAATAAATATAGTATGTCATCTGATTCATAATTTAAATGCCGTATTTGCTAGGCTTACTTTCACTTTTGAAAGGCATACTGTCAGATATTGTTTGCACAACATTTTTTGTTTCCGAGTGGACTTTGTAAACTTACTGGTCATAAAATAGGTGTGGGATGCATGAGTACTTTGCTCCTCTCCCTTAACAGAAGTACAAATAGGTTTCAGGGGAGTGTGGGTAAATGTTTGAAGGGTGTGTCAGTTTGGCATTAGAGATTTCCTTCAGATTGGCGATAGGCTCGTCTTTTTATGTCCGAGGATTATCCCGTGATGAAGGGACGTCATGCTAAGGTGGATTTCTGATCTTATCACCACAGGGTTTTACAGTTGCCACCCCTGCCCTGGGATTCCACAGCCTTGTCCTAAACTATCTTCTCAGCAGCATTCCTGCCGTTACACCACCATCTTGACCTGATTTGCTGTTGTTTGTACTATGGAGGTCATATATGGCATTTGGTCCCAGTACCAATAAACCTCCTCTGCTTATACACATAAACACAACAGTGAGCTAGGACCACTTCAGCCTAAACCACGTGACACCAGCCTTTGCAAATACTGTTTTCTAAAACAGATGGACATCAAACTGGTTTTCCAGTCTTACTAACCACTCATTCACCCATTCATGGAGGGCTTTTTTTGCCTATGTCGTGCACAGTCATACACCACTTTGGAGCTCAATTACAGTACTGTGAAAAAGTATTTGACTCCTTGCTGATTTCTTAGCTTTTTGCATATTTCACAGTAAATACAAAATGCAGTTTATAAATGATTATTTCATTTATTAAGGGAAATAGGTTATCTAACCCTAACTGGAACTTTGTGGAAAAAAAAATCCCCCCTAAACCTAATAAGTGGTTGTGCCACCCTTGGCAGCAAGAACTGCAGTCAAGCAATGGTAATAACTGCCAATAAGTCCTTGACATCACTGCCGAAGACTTTTGGTCCACTTCTCTTTGAAGACTTGTTTTAATTCATCCACACTGGAGGGTTTTTGAGCATTAGCGGCCTTTTTAAGGTCATGCCAAAGCATCTCATTCTGATTTAGTTCCGTACTTTCACTAGCCCACTCCAAAAGCATCTCTCTCTTTTTTTGAGCCATTCAGAGGTAGACTTGCATAACCCAACCTTGAGGGAACAAACTGATGACATTCTCCTTCAGGATTCTCTGGAGGACAGAATTCATGATTCCATCAATTACGGCTAGTCATCCTGTTCCTGATGCAGGAAAGCAGCCCCAGGCCGTCACACTACCACCTGACTGTTGGTATGATGTTCTTTTTATGAAGTGATGTGTTAGTTTTGTACCAGAGGAATACAAACCTTCCAAAAAGTTACATTTTTGTCTTATCAGTCCACTGAATATGTTCCCAAAAGTCTTCCTTATTAAGATGTGTTTTGGCAAATGTCTTTACGTTTTTGGGGTCTTTTTGGTCAGCAGGCATTTACTCCTTGGAACTCTCCCTGTTTTGCCCAGTCTGTTGCTTATTGTTGAATCCTGAACTGTGACCTTAACTGAGACAAGTGAGGACCAGAGTTCTTTAGGTGGTGTTCAAGGTTCTTTTGTAACTTCCTGGATGACTTGTTGATGCAGTCTTGGAGTAATTTTGGTAGGCTGGCCATTCCTATGAAGTTTCACCAGTGTTCCAAGTTTTCACTGTTTGTGGATAATGGCTATCACAGTGGTCTACTGAAGTCCCAAAGTCGTAGAACCGACTTTGTAACCCTTATCAGACTGATAGATGTCACAGACTTTGTTCCTCAGCTGTTTCCTTAGATCGTGGCATGCTGTTGGAGATCTTTTACCCTACTTCACTTCGTCAGGTGACCTGATTCAACAGGTCTTACTGTATTCAGGCCTGGGTGTAGCTAAACTAAAACGAAACTTTAAAAAAATGTGCTAAATCAAAGTTAACGATTTAACAATTATTTAACTAATTTAACTATTGTTAATGTTTTTGATGATCAGAAACATTACATTCTAGCTTTTGGTTGTCCATGTCACTGATTGTCCAAATCAATCCCTATATATCACTTCAGATCTCATCACACCTGTTGGTGCGCATGCACTGTCATTTCACGGGTTCTTTTTATCTATAGGTACTCCAGTACCTGTGGCATCTTTAATGCCATCATGTTTTCCACAGCTTTGTATCAGCACGATACCAAAGCAATGTGACGTTCCGACTCAAATGAAACCCTCGCGACTCAGCCACATCCACTTAGAATTAAAAATAGCATAACAAACTTGCCAGGTGTGACAGTGGTAATTTTCATCCCTACTCCCTCAGCAGCAGGCTATGAGATGGGCTGTGTGGAGGAAGAAACCAAGGCGAGACAAAGCACTCATCTCCCTCAACAGAAAGTTCCCTGCAACGGTTTAAGCTGGTCTGCTTGCAGAGCAGTTCACAAATAAAGTGGTCATGTACAGCTCAGTGGGGTGTACTTTTACCACTATAACATTCATGACACTTTGTCAGCACATGCTGTCTTTTAGCCCACGCCAACAACCGAACATACCATGCAGTCGGTTCTTGAGAAAATGTTTTCCTCAGTGCTGCTGCATACTTTCACTGGTTTCCCCCCCACTCCTGCCCTTTCTGCTCTTTCTCTGTCCTCACGTCCACCTTTTAAACATTGTGACTCTTCTTTCCCCTCTCTGTGCTCAGAGCATAAGAGGAATGTGATGAATATTGTAAACACACTCGCATTCCTGAAGGAGCTAAATTATTTGCATAGGGAGGGAGCTTCCTTTTTATTACTGAGTTAAGTGGTTTTGTTCAGGATGTTCTGCAGAAGAACTGAGATATCCCATCTTCTTTTGAGGGCGAGAGAGCAGAGGAGGAGAAGAGTGATGATGATGATGTATTCAGAGCTAAGCGAACACTTGAAAAAGTTAGCCCAGAGGAAATCATGATCTGCACTGCTGTTCAAAGGGCGTTTTTTGGGAACGAGTGTGGTATTGGCTGTCGGTGTCATCGCATGGATGAAGGCTGAACTCGGTGATGGATAGAGAACACAGATGTTTGCCTCGGTTTCTCCCTCCTCTCACCAGCTTCCCCTGTGGCACCTGAGCTGACTGGTTGAAACTGACACATAGTATCACAGAGGCTACTGATGTGCCTGCTTACTGGAAGCAAGTCAACCAACCCACCTATTTAGGCCGCTGGCAAAGGTTAACAACCACTGAGTCATTTTGCCTGACAGCCCAGAGGAGGGTATGTGAAAATTTATCACAAGTGATGAGATTCGTGGGTCACCTTGATTTATCTGAGCAAATGTGTTCACTTCACAGGTTTTGTATTGGCAGGAGAAAAGTGAGCAGCAATTTCATTTTTATTTTTTATTTTTTGCTTTGGTGCATATTGCTATGAAAAAAAATAAACACTTTAGGTCGTGCCCGCTTCAGTCAGCTGGAACGTGAAAGGCCCACCTCCCTAGCCATTACGATGAAAAGACAAGTCATATCTCTCAGACTTTTAACACATCGAAGATGAGACGATGCTTAATTCCGCACAAATTGAGCCGTCTGTGCAGGATTTATCGGCCCATTGATAGATCTTTGTCGAGGAGATCTAGGTTTAAAAGAGGTTTGCAGAAATCTCTGACTAATAAAAACTATGTAGAGCTACAGTACTTATACCACCTGTACTGCATTTTCCCTGCACTTTTTGTTCCTGTCCGAGTTACTCTATGTGGAGTGCCATTTAATCCTAGCTGAGGCACCAGAGACTACAATTCATTTTTATCCAAGTGAGTCATTTCACAGTTAATCCTCAAACTGACCAATTTCCTCCTGCCAAGATCATTTTTAATTATCACCTCTGCTTTACAGCTAAAATGACGTCCTGCTGGTTTATGTTAATATGGTTGAGTGCAGGCCCTCTTTTTTTTTTTTTTTTTTTGTTTTTTTGATCAAGTACACTGGGCGATTAATTAGGAAGAACTGAATGTGAGTGTCAGCCAGAAACGGTGGGTGTCAGATGCGTAAGGGGTCACTGCACTGGCAGCAGCTGCAGATGAAGGTCACACCAACCTGAGAGGGACGTGGGGGACCGTAATGTGGCAAACTGAGGAAGACCTAGAGGAATGGTGTGTGCCAGTGTAACTTTGTTAAAGAGATGAATGATCCGTCTGAATCTAAGGAACCCACCTGGAGAGCCTTTAAAAAAAATACACAGACTTCTTAATGAATTGGGGCTTTAAAAGAATTTGAAATTGGGCATATGTTTAAAAACATATTTTTTGTTACCAACAGTGGAAAAGTTGTTTTTTATTTTTTGATTGTTAAATCTCAAATATGCTCACCTTAGGAAGTGCTCAAGGTCATCTTACAATACAAAATCAACACCAAGAACAATAACGAGAGATTTAAAATCAAGGAATAACATGATTGTAGAACAAGACGGCTGTAGCTGATATGCTGATGAAAACAGATGGGTTCTGAGCTGTGATTTGAACCTGTGTCAACGAATCAAGCTGATGAGGGTGAAGTGGTAATAATTTCCAATGACGAGGTACAGCACAAGGGCTCTGGCACCCGTGGTGATAATTTCCAAGCAAGTAGGAGTCAGGAGAGCAGCTGAAGCCGAGTGTAGGGCACAGGAAGGGGTATAAGGGTGAAGGACGCTTGAAAGATACGAGGATATATATATATATATATATATATATATATATAAAAAATACACATTTTATTGTCTGTTTTTTCAGATCACAAGCAACTCTTGTTTGTACATTTTAGAAACATCAGTATGCAATAGTGGAATAAATTCCCAAATTTTATCCAAAGGTATGTGCACTAAAATAGTATGAGAAACCATATGCTGCCCTTATTATCTCTGGCGTCTGCTGAAAACCTGCTGGCAGATGGAAGTGGACATGGGGGTGGCAGCACTGCTGGAGGTTGGGTGTTTGTCCCTCGGTTGTCTGTTTCAGTCAAAATATGGAAAGAGGAGATGTTCCAAATACCTGTGCTTGTTAGTGTGAAGCTTGCAGGCCTTCTTTAACGCTTACTTGCCGCTGGCGGTTATGTCGTTTGAAATTACGATATAGTGCTAAACGAACAAAATAAAAAATATGATGGCGCGACCACATATCATTGTGCATCTTCCTATAAAATGTAGCATACTCACCAGAACGTTACATAAATACAGGCCATTGCATATATGTCTATATGTCTTCTGCACTGTCTAGGTCTAAATTCATAACCTTTTTCACAAAGGGCTGATGTGATGGAGGATACTGTAGGAGCAAGGTTATCTGCCTTTATTACATTTCATTTTGAAATGGTATTATGAAAATTAAATTCTTTTTTGGTCAGTATCATGTCCTTGTCTCTGTTAAATGAGGTGGGTATCTTGGCCTTTCAGCTGCCTATGATCCAAGAGGGACCTATTAAAATCTGTTCATACAGCAATTGTGAAAGTTGCTGTGAATCTCGTTAAATGCCACTGGCTCTGTTGCTTCTCATCTGTAAACTGACAGAGCGTTTTACTGTGGTAGCGGTCTCAGCAACAGCGGTAATAATGCTGCCAAAGATACTGCTGTAACCTTAGAGACTGACATTTTTTTTTTTTTGTAGTGACCATTGGGTATTCAAATCTGTGTGTGATAGTCTGTGGTGTGATTTTTCTAAGGTAATCCTTTTTTCTTTTCTTTTTTTTTTTTAAATTTTATTGATCTGCCTGGGGAAATTAGCTACCCAGTGCAGCAGCAAAGCAATTCTGTGGGGGGGGGGGGAAGATGAGTAGAATACAAGCAGCAAAACAAATAAAAAAAAAAAAAGAACTTTTCTTTTAAATAGTTTGGATTTTTAGAGCGCATCACCATGAGTCAGGTCTTTACCTTGGTTTTGACCTTGTCACATTGAGGCATTCTGGTGGACTAAAATCAGACCTGCAGCAGTATGCGCTCCCCCCACTGGCTCTGTATACCATCACCTCCCGTCGGTTTGGTGAATGTATACAGGAACCTCAGTTGTTCCACATTCAGCCAACCGTGACCCATACGTTGGATCAGTTTAGAAGTACCCACTGCGATCACGTTTACAATTTCCTGTTAACACCCTCATCTCTCTTAGTTCTCTTTATTAGCAGTCTCTATCTGTTCTCTTGCTCTCCATAACTTTTCTCCCCCTCCCGTCGGATCGTAGTTTTTTTCAGCTCTCTTCTTTGTCTTCTCTTCGTCGGTGTGTCTGTAGTGCACGTGGTTATTAATCCTGGTGCTTCAAACCTGCCTGGGGCTCGGAGCTGTCTTCTGAAATGCAGATCTGTGGTAGTGTCATCATAGCTCTATGTCTTGGGTGTCTTCGCTTGCCCCCCAGCCTCGCTCTCCTATTCACGCAGCCACGATGACATGCATTATTCCTCACTGACTCATCTGGGCAGCCTCAAAACTTCCCAGTTTTGCCCCCCCCCCCCCCCCCCCCCCCCCCCCCCGGAACTTATTCAGCCAAAAAAAAAAAAAGGATGTTGTTGGCTATTTTATGCTGGTGTCGGCATATCCCGTGAAGTGGTATCCATTTCCTGATTTGTTGTTGTGCAATATACAGTTAGTCAGACATGTGATGGTAGATGGTGAGAGCGGTAGCCACATATCCTTGTAAGAATGCCTAAATATTTACAAGCCCTCATAACACACTAACCTACCACTCAGCCTCCGATACGTTCAGCCCCAGCGTTTTTAAACTCAGTCCTGTGGTTACTTCCATCTGCTGTAACTACGTCTATTCCACATCCCTCCTGAGCTTATCCCACGTCAAGTCCCTCAATGAAGCTGGGTTCTTTAATTACGGTCATTAGCCAGAGTAGATCTGCTGCTGGGGTTACAGAACCTTACTACCAAGACCCTTGTCTCTTTCCTTGTTACACACTTAAACAACCTAATGCTGCTCTCTAGTGCGTTCTCCAAAAACAAGCCGCAGTCACACTGTTTACAAAAAACATTCAGCCAGATTGGCTCCCCAAATCACACAAGTCTCACCAGGAAAGATTTTTCCCCCCTTTTACTCCTGTCCTCTTTCATTTGGATATGGAGGAGCAGAGTGTAAAATTCCTGTAACAGATGGACGTGAGGTGGGGTGTAAGAGTCGCGGTCGCTTGTTTATTTGTAGACTGGTGCCGACTGCTACCGCGATCAGGCCCAAGTAGTCATTTAGCTACCGCTCTAGATCTCAGTAAGGATCGCTCTGTAGCCGTCCTTGTTTAAATCAGCAGCACACAACCGTTGACATGTCTCTCCATCTCTCTTAGCCTCAGTTTTTTTTTTTCTTATTATATTTTTACCCAGGTTCTGTTCTGTTTCATTCCCACTCCCTGTTTCTGTGAGCTGTCATCGAGCATTCCTCTGTGTCCTTTGTTTAATTAGTAGTACAGAGTTGGTAATGGAAAAAAACAAAGTCACGTACCCACAGGGTTACTATGGCTCTTTCCACCTTCAGATGTACAGAAAACAAAACATTGTGTCTCCTGAGCATGTTCAAACTATGCATCTGTTCTTCACATGAGATATAAACAAACGAGTCCTCATCGCTGAAAACCAGTGAGATTATTAAATGTGGTATAATTAAAAGTGTATTTCTTACACTCAGGATGCTTAAGCTTTGTAAAAAGATGCACCACCAAAAAAACCCCAAACATCCTACCCCTGTCCAGTCCCTCATTTTATGCCTGCTCCACAGCCTTGTGATAGAACACAGTCCTTTTGCACCTCATGTTGGCCAATTCTGATGCTGATAACAGAGCACAGCCTAAGCTAGACCCTGTATTTTAGTGTATTATTCGGAGCAGCAGACCACCCTTGGTGCTCAGACAAATAAAAATCCCATTTCCTCTCTTTCCATTGGTAGTATTAAGAGCTGAGGATTGTGCTGTTGCCTGAGTGCCAATGAAAAAGCCACTCAGTGTGTGAGCAGTTAAAGCCCTCTCGGCACAGCAAGGATTGAGGCCTTCCTTCTGTATGCATCACCCCAGCCAGCTTGATCGATTCACTGTTTGCTCTGTCTTGTCTAAGTGCGAGCTCACACTGCCCACTCTGCCCACGGAAAATAATTCGGTCTTTGACCAGGGCTGCCTTCCTCCCCCTAGGCTTGCCCAGCACACACGCATCCGCACACATGCACAAATGTATACATGTATAGTGAGTCCACACACAGTCTGTCTTTCAGCCTCGGGGAGCCGGGCAGGCCAAGCATGGATCCATGAATTCCTCATAACACAATCTGTTGGCTGATCAATAATTCAATTCTATCTGTGAGCAAGCATGTCTGGATCCAATCTCACCTGCACCTCCCTTGGCCTTCCCTTAACAAGGTGGGTGCCGTGTCCTTGAGCTGGGCTCGGCTTATGTCTGTGTGGTTCCGTGTGCTCCTGTGTGTGCTGATTAGCTGGGCAGGCTTTCGTTAGTTCTCAGGCAGCGGTTGTTCTAGTTCATCGTTGTGTATCCGCTTCCTCTGTGCATGGGCGCACACGCGCGAGAGCCCTTGGCCATAGTGCATTACAGACCGTTCATTATTTCAACGTCGCTTGTGTCTTTGTGTGTCAATGTGAAACTGCCCAACTGTTAGCAAAGCTGATGTGTTTGTATGTGTGTGTGTGTGTGTGTGTGTGTGTGTGTGTGTTTGTCTGAGCTTATGCATGATCTGTCTTTCTCTCCAGGCGGCTAGACAAATCAAAGACATGGATCTCATTAAAAGGTATAGAGCCCGCGGAGAGGTCAGCGGCTAAGTTCTCTGATTAGTTGGATCCAGCGGGCTGCCTGGGTGTTGTGTTTGGCAGCAGGGGAGTCGGGAGGGGGGGACCCTCTCATTGACATGCCTCTCATCCTTCTCCAAGCCCACACCTGGCAGGTGCTGTGCTCAACAGTTTCTCAATGCAGGCCTCAGGGTCAAGGGCAATCCACAAGGGCACGGATTTACCCCCGGCTCCCATCGCCTGGCCCTCGCTATCTTGCCTACTTTCCATCATGGCCTGATGGGTTGCCTAATTCCAGTTCTGTTTATATCCTTCTTTGAGTGTTTTATCAAAGGCCACATTGAGTTTCCATCCCAGTGACGACCTCTCTCGCTTCATATCAGGCTGCACCAATAGCCCGACGAGCAGCTTTCTGGGTCGTTAGTAACTCGTTCCAGGGCCCCGTCTCCTATCAAAGCCAGCGACCATGAACTAGGGATGACTTTGAGCCAAGGGCAAAGTGTGCACATGTGTGTAGCTTTGAGTTAGAGGGACGGGACGGGATGTGTCTGAAGGTTGCCTGATTTTTAGACACTTTCTTCCCTCGCTCTGAATGGCCTCTCTCTTTACTCTTACTGTCTCGTCCCCTGTGTGCCTCTCAGTTTAATGTGCTTCCAGATAAAACAACAGCAGCAAACTTCCTCTTTGTTTCTGGCGCTCCTTCTCTTCCTGATAACCACGCTATCTAAAAGTAGGCCCTGGCAGCACTCTGTCTATTCACTTCACCCCACTCTACCCCCCTCACCTCACCTACCTCTCTCCCACTGTATTGTATGTAATCAGTAGATGGGGTGGTGTTTTTCTTTCTTTCTTCTGTCTCTCTTTCTTTTTCTTCCCCTTCTCTTTTCTGGTCTGCCAAAGGAGGGAGTGCGTGCAATTGCGGATGAAGGGGACCAGTGCGTATCTGCTGACTGTCACTTCCATTAAGTGTGCTGTCCTCAACTGCCTCCCCTATTTGCCCAGTACCAGCTCTAAGTAAGCCCCTATTGTTCAGTGTCCAACCTTTGTAATCCACAAGCCCTTCAATCCTAAACTTTTCCTACACAAGGATTTAGTAAGGATTTGGAGCATTTTTTTTAAAGTTTTTTTTTATTTTATATATATAAATAACATCACAGTCGTCCACACACTGTCTCTTTTCCCATTCTCTCGCTCTCTGTCTCTCAGGGTCAATATGTTAATAAAACTTGACATTTATTGGAGAAAACAAATAAAAGTCCTCGGTTAGGGGATTGTGTCGTATAAAAACTGCACTCCCGTTTTTGTGTTTGTGTTTACATATCAATGAAGTTCCCCAATCCCCGGACAACGGCGCACTGTCAAAAAAACAAAAAAAATCAGGGCCTCGAAGGAACTTGGGTTTAGCGCCGTGCAAGTGCCTCCTCTAAAGGGCAGTGCCACGCCTCTGGTTGTCATTGTCTGTTTACCAGAATAATCAGTGTTTTAATTAGGAAAACTCAGTTCAGAATATCAATTATAGTTTTCCTTTATCTGCAGTCATGTCACACCAAGCAACAATTATGACTGATTGTGAGCTTCTATTGTGTTTGGCTGAGGATAATTACTTACTTTTTGCTTATAAATCATGTTTTTTAATAAATATCTTCCAGTCCTCGGCTCTGCTCTCATTTGCAATTTCTTGTACTATTTAATACTAATGAGTGTTTTTATGCTTTTTCCTTCCCTTAAAGCACAAGTTTGGGAGAGTCAGCGAGTCTGTCTTGAGTGCGTTCTATTTTAGCGAGAAGGCAGCGTGCTTGTGTTCAGAGCCTCGGGGTCCTGCTAGCGTTTTCTCTCAGTTTCGTCCTCGTACAGACATGCTCCTCGCTCTGGTATGACAAACATCTCCAAGATGCTCTCTCAAGCTCTAGCTGAGCCTTGATCGAACACAGTCACCACCCCTCGTGCATGTATTCATACGTCATTCGGTCACACTTTCCTTACACAATCACATTCAAACTGCCCTGCTTGCTTTCTGTTTAGCTTTCTCTAGCTGTTAAAACACCTTCACACAAACATTCTCTCGGCTGTCCTGTGAGTCTGAGAATGCCAGGCTCCGGGGTTCCTCTTCATCTCTGTCCGAGGTAATGGTTGCGACCCTCTTGCCTGTTTTTGCGGTCTGATGGAGTGTGCACTCTTCTCCGGAGGGATGCCGTCGGCCCGCAGTCACACCGTCATCACTGTTTGCCTTCCGTAGCAGGCAATGGAGCTTCTCCCCGTCTCTTCTCTTTTTTGTTTTGTCTGTTATTTCTTTCCTATCTGACTGAAACAATTTGTGCGTTTTCAGTTCTTCCCCATGTTTGGAAGCAGTTTGTCACACTTTATTGTCTCTGAGACACAACTAGGGTATGGTTCTTTTCCAGTTACTGCAGAGTGGTTTGAATTTGCCAGTTGGCCCCGTCCAGAGTGGGTAAAGGGTGCAGTGGAACCAATTATAGCAATGGGTTTTGCGCGCAGTAAGTGTAGCATGGTTGTAGTGGGTGTGATGGGTTTTTAATGGGAGTGAACCTCAGTCACAGATGTAAAGGCTTGTTGTTTTTTGTGATTGCAATGGTCAGTGTGTAATAGGTATATACCGCCAGAGCACAGTCTACTTGAATCTGTGACTGATTGTTGAAATCAAGCAACACTCTAAGCCAGATGGTTTCTCACCAGTGATTTTAAATCACTTGTTTGTTCCGCTGATTTATAATTGAAATGCGAACATTATTGGCAAGAATTTTGCAAAAAAACAAAACAAAAACAGAATGAAAGGTCTGTGCTGTTGGGGTTAAGTGCCTGTTCCTCCATCTGTTAGTAACACTGCTCTCAAGCTTTGTGTGGTAGTTATATCTGAGCACTGAGTGGAAAAAGAGAATTAAATAACCTGCGTTTTTATTTTCCTCACTCATAATTGATGTGCTAATTGTGTACTTATTGTCAGTGGGGGTTGTAAGCAAAAAAAAAAAGAAGTCATTGTTAGGATGTTATCTTTTGAGTAATGAAAGTGTCCCTTCTCCAGAGCCTGTGTCTATGTGTTTCTTGCTAGGGGCTGTATGGTAAATGATATGGCTAGGGCCATTAGCGAGATCGTTGTCTGTTCATACTGCTGGCTCCCCCTGATAACTAAAGAGTTTTCTGCTTATTAACCGTACTGTCACATGCTTCTTTGTAAGGATGCATATTAGTCTTAATGCATTCTGGGACATTAAAATTCTTGCCTGCAGAAAACGTTGAACCACAAGAGGCTTGATCGGCTAAGAAATGAATGCGAGAATGCCAGTTCAGTAGTTTTTGCTTAGCTCAGTGTAGACTATCGAAGAAGTGATTTGTATTCGTGCTGCCTTGTGGTCCCCTTACTTCGTTTGCACTAGCCAATCTGGACAGAGGGTTGTTATCAGCAGGCCTGAATGAAACAGCTGCCTTGCACTCCTCACCACGGCTCTGTTCAAGTCCTTCTACGCCTTTGAAAATGTCAGGTTCTGCCCGTTGTGTCAGACACACTGCTTGCTAATGGCTCCTGGCTCTGATCCAACCTTATCCCACATTCTGAACCTGGCTTTGGTTGCATCAGTCCCCTCACACAACTAGGAGACTTACCTGGATCATGACAGCCTCTGCTGGGGGAAAAGGCTTTCCACAGTGGTTGAGGCATTCAGAGAATAAGCCCAAACTCATGGATGGATCTGAGAGGGGATGGCTAACACCTGCCACTGCTAACACGCTAATATTTAGCGATGACAGGGATGGGGGGGATGTTCAGCAATGCCCTACGAGTAAGCCACAACGGATTTTTCACTTCACAAACCTGCCTAGTCACACTGAAATGGTTTTTCCTACTGTTTTGTCTCTGCCCTCTCCCTGCCCTTGACTCTGTGAGCTATTGTTGAAATCAAGTGCACGTACGGGCTTGTCAGCTCCGTGTGCCTGCTAGCAGTTAGCCCAAGTAGATCACCCTTATCTGTGATGTCACTTGCTTCCTCCCCTGTCCATGCATGTCTGAGCCAGGTCATAAGCCACCTCTACCCCCTCCCTAAACCTGTCTGTTTGGTTGTAATGCAGCCTAAGCCTTGTGTTGAGAAGGGCATTAACCTATATTTTTGGGCATGGGTGCTTTGTCATCCAGACTTGCGAATGGCTGCTCCAGATGGGTGATTAGTCACTAGTGTGTGTGTGTGTGTGTGTGTGTGTGTGTGTGTGTGTGTGTGTGTGTGTGTGTTGAGCATGCAGAAGAATCGCTGATGTGTGTATGTGACCTAAGATAGGTTTGATTACAAGGTGATGAGACCGACAGCCTAAATGAAGATGAAACGCAGGTGCTTGCATCGCTTCATGTCATGCGCTTCTGTATGTGTACTCGTGCACTGTGTGTTTATCATCTAATGGCTCCACCCTAGCCCAATACAACCTCCCTCCTCCGCTCTCGTCCCCTCTCCTCCCCAAGCGCACATCCCCAGTGCAATCTCATCACTACCTCTGACTCGGCTAGCCAGGCTTCCATCAGCAGTTTGGAGTGCAGCTCTTATGCCTGTAGGCTGCTGTAATGATAGCTTTTGCAAGGAAAAAAATAAATAAAATAAGCCCAGCTGTTTGCTCACAAAGTATGAGAATGAAAAGTGGAGAGGAGGAAGAGGAGGAGGAGAAGGATGAAAGCGTCACCAGCCTTCTATTGTACAGCTGCAGTCTCATACAACTCATAGAGCAGACCTAACAAAAGCAAGAACACGTGCACTATGAAAGATTAATTGGTTGCTGTTAGCTCTCTCATCATCACCTGCAGCAGGAAAGGTAGGGAATACAGAAAAAATGTCTTGCCTGGTGCCGGAGAAGGTAATAAGGCACGGGGGGGCTTTTTCTCTTTCTGGCCGCTGCCTGACAAAAAAGGGGAGAAAAAAAAGTTTCCGAAGTCGAACATGCCAAAATTGGAAATTGAAGCTAAGGTTGCTTTGCGTTCACCTGGTGTAGTTAGCTGGATGACAGTCTCATGAGCTGGAAATGATTACAGGGTAGACACATTTAACAGCCTATTTAGATATTGTGCACGTGCGCATGCATGCTTGTATAAGTGTGGTTACAAGTGTGCAAATGTGTTACATTGTAGGTGTGTGGTACACCACTGTCCAGACACATCTGCCTGGCTTTAATTAGTTTTGGCTGGCACAGGGACCAACCAGTCTCTGTGGTGTTTAATAACAGCCCAGACAGTAGGCATTTATCAAGGTCTTAATACAGCTGAAGGATCATTTGGCCAAATAACTTTAAAGTGATTATATTCTTTTTATTTTCTGAAGCTGCTTGCAGAGAAGTTCCTGTTTTGTTTTTTCTTCCCTGCATGCCAGGGTTTGTTGAAACAGAAATTGTCTCTGCTGTGCATATTTTGGATCTCTTTCGGTCTTCATCTATTTTCCTCTCTTCTAAATTGTTTTTCTTTTCTGGTTGGTCACTGTATTAATATGTTATGTCTCTGACCCACATTTCCAGGCCTTTCAGTTCTTTCAGGCTTCTTCCATTGCAGTAAAAAAAAAAAAAAAAGTCTCCCAACTCAAAGAAAAACAAGAGATTGTGTTTCACTGTCTCCTCAGTCAGAATGTGTAAGTGGTGTTTGGGAGCAAACAGAACATTTCTTTGCTATTTTCTCCGACTATTGAATACAGTGGTTTCTAATCAGGACTGGAGACTTTTGCCGATGAATCAATAAGAACCGACAGACACCCTTTCTTCCCTTAATGCATTTTTCTTTACACCCCTCTCCAGCCCTTCAATTTTGTGAATGTTACCTGATGTGACTTATTTGTCAGCCCTCCTCCCAGTTCTTCACTTTCCATCTACTTTCCCCAGCGATAATGCCAACAAAACCGGGCAGAGGACACTGTTTTCCTACTCACACGCACACAGTAGAGTCTGGAGAGACAGAAACTTAACGGAGCAGAGCCGAGGCACATGCAGGTGCAGCTTCTCCTCCCTCCTGAGGGATAGCTGTCAAGGTCTCTTCATCCCAGCACTTTTTTTAATGTCATTCCCACAGTGGCCTTAGTATGTCTTACTTGGGTCAAGATAAGCACTCTTACAGGACAGGGTGGTCCCAAGAGGCATAGCGCCCACAGGGGGCATCCCTGCAGCTGTTGCTCCAGCTGTTGCTCTTCATCAGTTTGCATCTTCTATGTGTTGGAAATGTATGTATATTGTTTTTGTTATTATCTCTGACTTACTACAAGGGCAAGTTCCCCATAAGGGATAATAAAGATTTCTACTATTACTGTAATATATTGCATGCCAGAAGGTGCCTGCAAAAAAATATGGTGACGAATTCAAAAGCAGAGGGAGCAGCAGCTAACGTTGCCCCGGAGCTCCACTTGCAAGTTGAGTGAATGCAAATGGAGGGATTTTGTTTTGTTTTGTTTTTTTTAAGTAAAGCAAAGACTTTTATAGCTGTAATAGTTTGCATTCCTACCACAATTCTGCATAGTCTGATATTGCCTCATTCAGCACCGCACCAACTTCCTTTTTGGGCGGGATTGGCTGTCTGATTCCTTGCTCTGTCGGCTCACTGAGGGAGATTGCTTTGATTTTGGGGCAGACTTGACCAGATTAAATAGAGTCGGTCCAGACCGTGTGGACGGATGGCTGCCGGCCATGTTCTCATTTGTGTTTCTCATTGTGGCTTGCATTTCCCCTCCATTTTTTTTTGTTCTCTCCCTTTCCCTTTGTTCGCCTTGTGCTTCTGCTCAGTATCTGGCCAACGATTGATAAGACCCAATCCCTGACAATGCTTGGCACGCGACGCAGGATCGGTGGCAGCGGCGCTCATGCATTGTGGCGAGCATGTGTCTGTTCGGGCTTTAGGAAGGAGATGGGATGCGTCTCACGTCATTGTTTATCTACCTTTCCACTTCCAGATGGCACTCAGCAGAAAGAATGTGGTTCTTGACACACACCCTCTTTCCATGCCTCTCTCGTTCTCGTTGCTCGGTTCCGTCCTCCATCTCTCCCGTGGCTCACTCTGTTGTTTTGGAGTTGGTTTCAGGTCCAGAACACGCAGCGTGAGGCGATGGGAGGAGGCGGTCAGAGAGACAGGAAGGCAGACAGGAACTTGAGAGGAAGCCATAGAAAGTCAGGTGGTAGTCTAAGTACGTGTTAAGACTTGGTGTGAGAGCATATGTGCTAGTAATTATACCTCTGAGACTGCGGCACTTGATGAGTATTTGTGAATCTGAATCCCAATTAAAAAAAAGTGATTCAGTATGACAACATATTTGAAAAACATTTGACTTTTTTTTTTTTTTTCCCCCTGCGAGTCATTGAATCATAAAAAAAATCGAGTCTTGGGCAACCACTGAGTCGGCTAGCCCCAGTCCTCTTGGTTGTCTGGATTGATGGACGGTCAATTCTAGCAGCGGGGGATAATCACAGCGTGTCAGCCTCCACCGATCCAAACTCTTATCTCTGTCTGCCCACTGCCAACATGCCGCAAATGACCACAGGGACACACATTTTCTCTTTATTGTTCCAAAAACCCCAAGGGAGAGAATGTGTTTTTACCTACTGAATGCAGCCTTTGCAGCCCTGTGCGACTGTATCCTCCACTGGTTGAACACATTCACCTGGAGTGCACCTTTGCCACACGGGCATTTGCCTCCCAGTTTTGGAAGTGAATGCACTTATCTCAAGGCAGTGCTGTCAGAAGTTTCTTTTTTCTTTTTCTTTCATTTTTACCTGCTGACTTTTCAGAGGAATTATGCACTGTCTGAAGTGGCTGACGATAAGCCTTTTCGTTTTCCGGTCTGAATCTTCCATTGTAACACGTCAGTAGTATCAGTTTGAGCTCTGGCATTGTCCCACGGCACTATAAGGCACTTTTTAAAAATCTTTTAAAGTCCCACTGCCTTCACCATCAAGCATGATCAAATAAGATTATCTCTCCTGAGTGTTTATCACAACAATGGACTTGAACGAAAGTCCTTTTTCTCGCATCCGCCCTGCCGCCCGAAGGTCTTTTGAGGGGTTATTTTTCCCCAAGCGAGCGGTGCTAATTGTGGCCTAATGGCAAGCTGTTATAGCTTAGAGTGGTAAAAAGCAGTCAGTTGGTGAGGCTTGCTCCCTTTCCTGTGCAGGCTGATTACGCTGTCTAGTTAATGCACCCTCCTTAGATACAAATGGAGGGTGGTTATTGCATCAGGAGAGACAGTCAGCCTGTCAAAATCGCCCTCTCTAACAGACAAGAGAGGAGATAAAGAGAGATGGAAAGGAGTGAGAGAGAAAATATTCTGGAGAGCCAATTTCACTGAGGGGATAGAAGCGTGGTAGTGCAATTATGAAATATAGCTTTCTGTTTCAATAATGACCTTTTTCTCTGCAGGCTATATATAGACCAGTGTAAATGATTTAGAGAGTGATCTACACTGTCCTATACGTGATGACCTATGGATCCCTGAGAGAGTTCAGACAGTTTCTGGTGGTGAAAGGTTCAGTCTTGCTGGTACTAAGTTGAGTGAAAAATTGAAGCAAGAAGGCAGTCAAAGGCTATAGACACGCCTTCTTTTAGTTGTTGCCCTTGTGTTGCCGTTAGTCACTTCCAGTTTCCTGCACTTGGTATGTATGTGTGGGAGTTAACGCCTGCGTATTTCTGGAATTCCACAGAAAGAAACAGTGTCGCTGTCATGTGGGTTGTTTTTCTTTTTTTGCCATAATTAATCACCAGGGCATCATATGATTGTTTCAGCCCAAGTTTCATTTGAAAAAAAACAAAACAAAAACGGTGTCTCTTAGGACAACTTCTGTTTCAAGTCACAAATAAAAGCCCAGTGAAACAAGGCCTCAGCGCTGCTGCCAGTTGTGCAAAACACCCACACTGGCTGCTTTGCTGCGTGCTGTGCATCTGTCTGGATAGATACTCAGAGGTGTTACAAACCAGCTACTCCAACAGTAGCTATGTCAAAGTTGGGGGAGAAAAATGGGGTCACGAACTGATCTGGCTGAGGTGGATTGGTAAGGGACTGTGTACCAGAAAACAGATGCTTCTGTAAAAACACTAAGCTGTTTATGCTTAATCAATTGGAGCTATTGCAGTGAATAGAAAAACACTGAATAGGAACAAGTTTGTGTAACTATAAGCACATTAAAGATTATTTGTCTTAAACTCTGCTTTGTACCAACCAGAAGTACACTCCTGAAAAGCCTTCCTACATGACATTTACACAAAAATTAACTCTTGGGTTCAATTATAGACCAAGAAAAAATCCATTTAGGCTTGGAACAAATTGTCTGTAGATTATATTTGATTATTAATCAATTTATTCCTTACGTATTCTAATGCATTTTCTGGTGATAAGCCTTTTAACTCCTTATTTTGAAACCTATGATAACATGTTAATGGTCAGGATGAATTCTGGTGTCCCATTGCATGATAACGCTTCTTCTTTTTCTTTTTCTTTTTTTTAAATGACCATCAGCCCGGCGCCGGTTCCATTTTACAAGCGCTCTTTAAATCACTGTAACTCCATTACTGTTTCTGCTAGAGACAAAATCCAAATGGTTTCGCAAAGAAGAGAAGAAGAGCTTTAAAGGGACATTCTGCGTTTCACGGTAGCACAAAGGCTTCACAAGGCACTGCTGACTGAACTCAGAAAACAAAAAATCAGCTCCGCCTAGATGTTACCATGTGCGCTTCACATTACCATAACTCCTCAACCATTTTCGGGTAGAGAGAACATTCAAATAGTTCCTGAAAGATGAGAATTATTTTGCAATTTTAACTGCCAAAGTTACAAAGTAATTCCTGGCAGCCTGCAAGATACTTGGGTGATAAAGGTACAAAGTGCCTATCTGAAGGTCATGTACCACAGTACACTGCCAGATGTACTTTAGTATGAATATCCTTTTGCCAGCCACTTTATTGAGTACACTTGTTCAAATGCTTGTTAATGGAAACATCTAAAAAATCATATGGCAGCAACTTGGCATATAGACATGGTCAAGACAACCTGCTGAAGCTCAGACTGAGCATCGGAATAGGGTTGGCATGGTTGTTGGTGCCAGATGGGCTGATCTGAGCACATCAGAAACTGCTGATATACTGGGATTTTCCCACACAACCATTTCGATGGTTTACATGAAATGGTCCAAAAAGGGAAAATATCCAGTGAGCAGTAGTTCTCATGGCAAAAAAGCTTCATTGAGGCCAGAGGTCAAGGGAAAATGGGCAGACTGTTTTGAACTGATAGGTAACAACCAAAGTATGCATAAGAGTATCTCTGTATGCTCAACATGTTGAACCTTGAAGCGTTAGGGCTACAGCAGCAGAAGAGCACATCGGGTGACAACAGGAAACTGAGACTATAGTTTGTACGGGTTTATCAAAACCGGGCAATAGAATGTTAGCCGGTCTGATGAGTATGCACTTCTATGTGACACTCGGATGGGAGATTCAGAAACTGACATAAACAACATGAAAGCGTAGATCCGTCCTGCCTTGTATGTGTACCTTTAGGGCCCCTAGGAACAACTGAGGTTTGCTTAAATGCCACAGCATGATTGAGTATAATTGTTGATGATGTTCAATCCTTTATGACAACAGTGTACCAGCAGGATAACATGCCATGGTACAAAGCTCAAATCATATCAACTTTCTGTTTTTGAACATGACATTGAGTTCTTGTAGTCCAATGTCCTCATCATTCATCAAATCTCAATCCAGTACAGCACTTTTGGGATGTGCTGGAGCCGAGGATGAATGTACGGCTGACACATCCACAGCAGCTCCACGATGCTGTTGTGTAAAAATGGAAATCTGAAAGGAATGTTTCCAGGACCTTGTTGAACCCATGCCACAAAGACTTGAGGCAGTTATAGAGTATACTTAATATTTACATAAAAACAAAGTTTGGATTTACACAGTTTGATTTATACGCACTCATATGTACCACAGCACTATACCATGAGTTATAGTGCATATTATAATGATTTCACGCTAAAACGTGGCTGGATGCAGCACCAGCAGACAGCATCATAACACAGCTACTGATGCTTCACATTGGGGCATGAGCAGTGAATCACCTCTGGACTGAGCCCTGTGAAGTGACTAAAGATCTGCCAATACAGGGAGGATCGAGGCTAGGACAAAGAAGACGCAACTCTGTGGCTACCACACAGCTGCATCTGATCAATACCTTGTTGGGAGGTTGTAAAGGAAGTAATGAGGTAGTGCATAAGCTGTCAGTCAGTATGTTTTTGTTAGGTTCTTATGAGGGTCTGATGTGAGTAAGCACCTAATAACTAGGCAGGCTGGTTGAATGTAGAGCACCTTTGACATCTTCTAACATCTGGCTGTCTTCCAGTAATCTCTTTTCATTTTTCCCACCTCATTGAGAACTAGGCAAGCAATGCTATCGCTGGACCATTTACTGAGTATGATCCAACATCTGTCTTGCTCATGTCTCTTGTTTTGGCATTAAACCCCCCCCCCCCCCCCCCCCCCTCCTTCCCTTTTCTCGTCTCCGTCTTTCACCCCCTCTGGTAGCCGTCACAGCCGCTGAAAGATTTCCTCTCACTGGGAGGCTCCTCCGAGTCACTGTGGCAGTGTCAGATGAGGCTCCTATTTAAGCTCATTAAATGTTTCCAAGAGAATAGGAAATCAATGGTGCATGCCGTTGCGCGAGAACTTTTCTCTTAATTTAATTTCCCCTCCCCCTTATCTGTTTGCACATCTCTCTCTCCTTCTTTTTCTCCTATCATTCTTGTTCTTTCCAACTTGTCGTTCTCCTTTAAGCCGTGGAGGTGGGCGAGGTGGGGAGGAGGGAAGGCAGAAACGGTTGCCTTCAGAAACTATTTCGGACTTGTATCTGTGACAGGCACCGTGGTGTGAAGCTGTCCAGACTTTTCAGTGTTGTTTAGCGCGCTCGCCGCACAAAGCACAATCAGCCGGAAAGTTTTGCGCACAGTGACCCGACCTGGGGTTTTTAAGCTTTGCTTTCAGGCCGTGCTGTTAAGGGAACAGGTTGCAACCAACCAGAGCAGAATGTTGCATTGAAAACATGTGGCGCGGTGACGTGTGGCTCGAGATGACCCCCGCCCCTCCCGGTTTAAAAATCCTCCCACCTCACGCTTGCCTCCCTCCTATTTTGAGTTTTATTCGTCATCTCATCTATTTTGTCCATCTGTTTAGTTTGCTTGTAACAAGTTTTTCTTCAATTTAGGCAGGCAAATTAATGTGTGTGTGCACGCTTGTAAATCCTTGTGAGTACATGTCTGGCAGGGCTTTGTGCCGTTTGAAACTATGCCTGCGGGCTGGGCCCACACCTTCTCTGGATCTCCTGTAATTGCTCTTTTGGGGCCTTGTCTCTGGCTCTGAGCCCGTCTCCATCACTCTCTCTCTCTTTCTCCCTTGCTCTTTGGCCTTCTTCCTTTTTTTTCCTTTTTTTTTTTTTTTGCCCTCAGTTCCACTTTTCTCCCCCTGCATGGCTCATTATGGCTGATCCCCACCTGCCCAATCTGGGAATTGTCTGTCTGCCTGCACGCACAACACACACAAACACACACACACAGCAACTCAGCAGTTTTTAGAGCTGCCTGTCGCTTCGTTGGTTTGTGTACTATCTGCTATAAAACAGCTTTGCTAGTACTGTTTGGCCAAGAAGTGGAAACAATAGTGCTGTCACATTTTTTTCTCCTCTTCTCTTGGTGAAAACAGACAGTTTCTCGTCTTTGCTGTGGCTGTCAGAGCACCATTTTTCATAAAGCCCTGGCCCTTCAACCTTAGCGTCTGCTTTTGTATACCGTAGCCTCAACCACATGCTCCTAACCACAGGCCTCCTCCATTTCCATTTCAGCCCTCCCTTCAGCCTGTCACCCAGCAGCCCCTCCATGCCTGTTCCCAGGCTAGGGGGCTTACTTTGAAGGATAATAGATGTGGCCAGTTGCAGCTGCTCAGCAGCAGGGCACTATCATAGGAGTTATCTAAGGGCCTGAGAGTGGTTGGTGATGAATGGCTGGGAGCTCTGTGTCTCAAACAATCAATAAACCACTAGCACCCAGATGAGCTAGATGCCCCTTCACTCTCCGCTTCCCCCTCTATCTACGCATATATCTCCTGCTCGTAATCTCCCACTATGTTTTGTGAACTTTTCCCTCCAATTCATGGCTTGAATTGGGCCATTGATCTTTTATCCTTGGCTTGTTTTAAATAAAGGGCCAGTATCTTCTCTCCACCCAAGCATGCAAGCTCTCCGACAGCAGTTATTGCTACACAAGCGGCAAAGCTCACAAACATTACTTTAGACTGATCGAAGGCCCGTAATCTGAGAGGGAAAACAGAGAAAATGAAGGGGAGCGTGTATGAAGCTGCTGTCCCGCCCCCACCCAATCTGTAGCACTGCTGTGGTTTTCATTGCAAGGCTGATGCAAACAGAGGTCCCATGTGGATGTACACATTTGTAATGCAGGCAAACACAAACACACGCGCATACACCAAACAGTCTTTCTGTCAGGGCTCATTGAGCACAACCTGTCCCAAAGCACCTCAGAAAGCCTCATCCACCCTCTCTGAATTGTCTCAGTGTTGTGCGCACACTTATGCGATGCCTCTTCAGACAACCAAAGTGTGTAAATTTTTATTTCCACTGCAGAACAACAGGTGTGTCATAGTTACTGTCTGTGTTAGTTTTTGATCTTCTTTTCCCCCCCCACATTGCCGGTGAGAGATTTCCAATGAAAAGAGACAACTGGAAATCTCTCTTTCTCTTTGTCTTTCTTTTTTCTCACCTCCGGGTAGTCTGTCTGTATCCTCTTTCTTCTTCTAACACTACGCTCTCCTTCTCTCCTCGAACTACAATCCTACCTCTTATTTGTTGTTGTCTCTGTCACAAAGAGCAGATTCTCAACTTGGTAATTGCATGTCTGTTCGCCACCACACCTGTTGCTGTCAAGTCAGTAGTGTGGGAAAGAGGGGGAGAGCTGCACCCTCTGGCCTCTATAGCCCTGACTCTCTACCCCACCATCACCACCTTTGTTGCAGGTGTAAGCCCACAGGGACACGGGAGTGTGATTCGGCCAATGTGTACACGTGTGGTATGGTGTGCTCTGATTGTGTTTATCTGTAACCTTGAACGTCACCTCTTGGTGTGCGTGTTTGTGCAAATGCATGTGTGTATCTCCTCAAACCTGGCCCCTGCTGACAGTTTACTCTCTCACCTGCTAATCCTCTCCACCTCCTCTCCTCTCTCCCTTTATCCAGAGCCCAGGCCCTTAATGAAGCTGGGGGTCAGCGGTGGTGTGCGGCTAATTGGCCAAGTTTGCCCGGGGCTCCGGCAGCCTGTGATTGAAGTGTCCAGCAAGCACCGACTGTGCAGTCACTGCTGCACCCTACTCTGTTTCGCTTCAACAGCCAAGACAGTCGTTGCACCCCTGTCGGCCTCTCCCTAGTGAGTAGCACCCGAGGTCATTTTATTTTCTCACTGCACAATACTCCTTTCCAGTCTCCTACGCTCTTGTGCTAATTTTGTGCAAAGAAGATTTCTTTACCTATTTTATGGATCACCAGGTCTGCAATGTTAGAACTTCTACTGTGGAATGTTTAGATAAAGATTGAAGTTTCTGTCTCTGTGTCCTATGCCTCTGTATTTTTTAAAAAGATTATTATGATTATTATTACTAGACTTTCATTCCCACACTTTATCCCAGCATTTTCTTGGCTTGCGTGACCCTCACACTCTGTCCTCATTTGCCACAGTGGGATTTAGGCAATTACCACGGTCCCCCATTGGCTAGCAGCCTGAAGAAAGAAAAAAGAAAAAACAATCCTCCAGGCCCAGCTCTGGCCAAGCTTTAGCTCAGTGTTCTGAGTGAACAGGAGGGGATGAAGTAATGGAATGGAGGTATTTCTAATTAGTTGAACCTCCTACTTCTCTTCGTTAAGGCCTTCCTGACTCCCGGTTGTTTGGCTGTCAATAGCAGAGGTAGAATAGCAGAGGTAGGAAGTGGTAGTGAGGTCAATGGTAAAGTCTGAGCAGACAGGAGGTACAGGACACAGAGAAGGCACTAAGGCAACGACTCTGCTACCCAGCAGGCAATTGTCCATCTCACCTGGGAGATATGCAGGCAGTGCTTAGCCACAGTACACCATTGAAAACATCTTTTCTTTCTTGTCGTGCTTATAGAAGCGGAACATTGCTGACGAGTAAATGGTTTGTGTCAGGAAACAATGGTCCAATTATAAGTCAAGTCTTAGCCTACTAGTTGGGAGAAGTTCTAGTCTGTCAAATCTTTATTTGCACACCAGTAGGTTTCCATTCTTGTTTATTAAAGAACGCAAGTGATTAGATCTGCTCCGAGGCTTCATTAAATGAAGCTCCCCAGTAATTATCTACACTCACAATAGTTTTGTGTAGACAGCTGGAAAAACTAAATGTTTTCACATTTAATTTAAGCACAGAAAAAGGACCGTTGTTACCACTCGTCTGATGACGTGAATGAAAGGGTGAGCAATATGAACATGTGATCTCGTGAGGCATATTTCATCACTTCTTCTGAAACCGTTCCTGGATTTACTTTAAATCCCAAAGCTGCCACCAAGCCTCAGGACTTGCAGGTTTCTTAGGGTGTTACACTTGTCCATCTGTGGAGTGCTTAACGTGACAGATGACTCCATTTCTCACTCATCTTCTCCCTAATCAGCTGTTTTTTTTCTTCTTCTTAGGTCATAATTCTTGTGCTCCAATTTCCCTTGCAGCATGCCTGCCAGCCTACCCGCTGGTGTTAAAGATAAACAAAATATGGCTCATTTGAAATATAGGCTACACCAGGTGGTTGTTTGGCCTATGCTGAATGATTAGAAGTTTGGTGGAGCTGTGGCTTTCATCAAAGTGCTACAGTTGCGACTCCAAATAGATCACATTAAACAGGCACACTTTTCTGTTTTTTAATTTTTCTTTGCTGTTTTTCGTTTTGATCCTTTGTTGTTGACTCAGTTTGTCTCACATCCCAAAAGATGGTGTGAATGTTATGGTAATGACATGCTTTTTGGTATCCATAAGGATTAGGAGGTGCCAGTCATTTCTCCCATGAGGCTTTGCCTTGTCACAACCCTGGAGCAAAGACATACTTGGGGGATGAATGAATTAGGATGCACTTGAAAAATCTCTCTATTTTTTTTTTGTTGTCTTTTGTGTTGTGGGTGGGTCCCTTAGTTTTTTTTTTTCTTTCTCCCTTGTGTGTCACTGCCCCCCCCCCCCCCCCTTTTTTTCCCTTCTGCATTAAATTTTGATACTTTGAACGTTACTAAAGTAGTTTTGCACTCTTAGTTTTGCATGCTTGACTTGCTCCTTGTTTACTGTGTAAAATGTGCTATTTTTGAAGTATAATAGCAAAAATAAGTAAACAAGACCATTTAACTTGCAGTATTTCAAAGAGGAGGCTCATAGAAGATATTGTTTTCTAAAAAGGCTCCACGCTTGTTTAGAATATTGCTGATGGCGATACCCAAGCCGTGGCACTTTTGAAGTTGGTTCAGGTTAATCAAGTGAGGAGAAAGCTGTCCGACATCAAAAGTCCTTTCTATGATACTCAAAATGACTCTGAGTTTAAGTATGAATCCCCAGAAATGAGAGTGAATAATTCATTTGTCATGCTAAATCAAAGTGATGATCCTAACTTTAAGGCCTGTGATCTATTGAAATTGTCACAGTGGTTTGTCAGATGACAATGTTTCATGTAATCTGAAGCCAACTGCTATGATTAGGTCATAGCAGGGTAAAAATCTTCAGGCCTATGCGGTCAGCACAGAGCAGGTCGAGCCTTTAGAAAATTTTCATTACCAAAAAAAAAGTCACAGCATTGCAGGTGTATACTAACGTCTTTTAAGGCTGTGCAAAAATGGTTTAAAAAGCCTGCTAACGTGCTCCAGGCATCACCAGAAGCCAACATACCCCCTCATCACCAGCCTAAGTTGGGTTTTCTCTACGGAAAATGGCGAATGTCGTGTCCTTGTGGTACAAAAATAATATAAAATACCTTCTCCCTGACTCATCACTCCTGCCCCTCCTCCTGCAAGTTCGCCCCAACTCCAACATGGTACTGCAGCCCTCCATTTCCACTGCCTCCTGTGAATATCCAAGCTGTCGAGGCTGACTGGGCTGAGCGTTTTCTTGCCAGGGCACAGTTGGACCAGATCCGGCCTCCGGGCCACATATACCGCACCACTCCAGCCCCTGCAAACAAGGCCTGCCCTGTGCAGCTGTCATCTAAATGCTAAGCGCTTTGGATCGCCACGGCCGATTCCTTTTGTACATACTTACTTGTTTTTTTTGTTCGGTTTCTTTGCGACTACTTGCTCTCTTGGAACACGATAGCTTTACATTCTTTACAGCTTGCTGACTATGAACTTCTATTTGTGTTCGTTTTGTGAAAAATACTGAATTTCAACAAGAGTGGGAGTATTTTTCTTTTTTAATAACAAAGGTATATAGTTGCAGAAATCTGTATAGATGCTGCAGATGCTCTTTGTCTATTTTAAGGATTGTGAGCTTTTACTCAAAGGCAGGTTTTTAAGCAACAGACTGTTATCTTTCAGATGATTGTATATGACCTAATCATTGCATCTGTATCCTCTGGAGGATTACAAAATGTGGTTGTCTGGCTTTATATAGGTATTGTGAACCAAGCCCATTTTAAGGGGAGGCAAGTTGAGAGACAGATTCCAGATGAGCCTCTCAAACAGTTTCATGTCAAATCCACAGACATACAAATCTCCACAATGATCTGCCAAGTTTCTGCTGAATTCACTGGAGCAGGAATAGCAGAATTTCACACCCCAGCACTGAGCCCCCGCTCCCCTCCTCTCAGCCATCACTGGGCGCTGCTTGGCAGCAGAGGATGATGGGAAACATCTGTGAAATTTGCTGTGTGTGTGTGTGTGGATGGTTGAATACACTCACCAGATAAAGAATTTTGTTTTTATGTTGGGTTTTTTTCTTTTTTTGAGACATCTTTTGTGTAACATCAGGTGAGCACATTCTTTTTTTACTAAACAAACCTCACGGTGGAATAAATGTAGATGCAACAGGCAAACTGTTTCAGTAGTTAAATTGCTCAAGGGATAATCTTTTCGAATTGTTCAGATAAGCGAGCAGCAGCAAGTGAGGAAAAGAAGAGGCGGTTATGCACTTCCTTCGCAGCTAAATTACTTCCGGTGGATGACAAAAAGGAAGGAAAGGCAGCCCCCTGTTGGCTTAATTTTCTATTTTTACACAGCTTTCAATACTAATCATGCTGCGTTTGCACGCTGACTAGTATATTATCTAGAAAAAAAGAAAGAAAGAAGAAGAAAAAAAAACTCTGAGAGAATGATTCAGCTGATCCTCTGGATGCTCCTCTGCAGCTGCCAGCGATGTGACTGCTCAGAGTCACTGAAGTCTCTTTTATTTGGGTGTGCTGTGCTATATAAATAATGAAATGGAGCCCGTAATTGGTGGTTCTTGGTAATTAGGACCAAGCTGTCAGCTAGCGAAGTTGCCTCAGTCTGATGGCGCTGTAGCTAGGGCAGTAATTACTATTATCTTTGGGGACTGTTGACACAACAGTAATCCCATTCTCGTTGTAAGGATAGTGGGGCCTATGTTTTCTGTCCCTATTTTAAGAGGTCTGTCTGTAATAATACCACAGACTCAAATTTTCAGGTATCTGCATTAATGCTCGTCAACACCAAACCATGGGTGCTAATGGAGAGGAAGACCTCTCTCCTTAAGTTTGCTGTTTGGTGACTATGTGTGAAGAGCTTGTCCATATTTTCATTAGTCAAACAGTTTGACTTTTCCCTTTGAGCGGTGTGACGCCCAACCATAAACAGCATTATCAACCATCTCAGCAGGTTTTCTAATACCCCTGTAATCCTGTCATTTCATTCATGGATACCGCTGGGGTTATACCAGGCTTGGAACGTATCTGCCCGCCTGTCTCTGCTCCTCTGTGTGAGAGATTGGATTCCCCAACTCCCTCTCCTGCTTCGTCTTGCCACACACAAACACACATGTTCGTGCCCCAATGTTCACTCATCTCTTGTCATATCCTCACAGTGTATGGGCTGGTCAGACACGATGAGATGTATAGGGTACAGGGCGATGGCAACAACGTGCCCTGTGTGTAGGTTTTTTTCCTAGTAGCAGATAATAACTTGCCCTTGCTAAAGTGAAGTTCTGTTCATCTGACTCGAGGCTTACAAGCACAGCATGTACTACATGAGATGAAGAAAGTGAATGTCTTAAAAAAAAAGGGGGGGGGGGGGTGCCCAGGTGACATTTCCTTTTCCCTGCCGTGTTGTAAACGAATGAACCTGCTGGAGACTTACATTGACTGTATGCAAGAAAGGGTGGAGTGTGATTATTGCGTGAGTGGGGAAAAAAAGAGCAGTGAGGGTGAGCAAAGGACAGAGGAACTGCTGTTTCCACGTATACAGTAACACGCAAATTGCGTCGTGTCTGAATTAAACATGTGGCACCTCATTGCTTGAGGCGTGATGGACATTCAAACATATTGCAAGGCAGAGAAAATGGCTTTTTAAGTAGGCTATTTATGGCGAAGATATTGTATTCATTTCTTTATAATAAAACATCCATTACAGTCTGAGTGAATGGCGTGGGGAGGTGAGGCCGGCAGAGTGCAGCTCAATGTAATAACAACTGTGCGTCTGCTCTAAATGAGCCAAGGAAAAGAGCGGGTTCCTGTAGATATTATTTTCCTTTGTAGGGGAGCTCAGATCTGGTGATATGCTTCGCGAGGAGTAATAAAGAAATATATCTGTTTTTATTGTGCCCTGGCGACAGAGTTATGTTTAGAGCTAGTATAAAGAGCTGGTACATGGCGCAAAATGATATTATGGCCCATTAGGTGGGGGCCTGAGCTAAGCGTCGCTACTGGTAACTGAGGACTGGGGGTAATGGGGCTGCGGCGTATTGTCTGTGATCTGCTCTTTCACTTCTCTTGATTGAATCGTCTACATCGCTGGCACTTCATCTCCTGGGGAACCGGAGTAGACAAGCTGATTTTGGCTGAAGACATCACTCTGTCAAACCTGGGAGATAAGAGAATAGGATGGGGGAATTGGAAGGGGTGCGTTCGGAAATGTAAAGGAAAGGTGACGTTTAGGAATTATGGTGTGTAGAGCAAACTGATCCCAAGGTTTATAGTTTTTACTTTGCAACAGAAATCATCTCATTCTGTTTTGTGGGTTCTCAAAAGAAAATAAAACAATAAAGATTTCTTTCTTTTTTCTTAAACTTTAGTATTGTTCAGTCGTCGTCCCCCTCCTGTGGTTTTGGTCTGTTTATGAAACAATACAAATTTAATAACTTTTATAAGATCAAGGTTCTTTGGCTCCTCACGTTGCACTGTGTGTCTCTGGTCTGTTTCTCTGACTCAGTTTCTCAGAATGAGTGAGAGATTTTACAGTATCATTGCATCTTTAGCTCACTTCTACTGTACTACTGACCCTTGACTGTACTGCAGTCAAGGGTCTACGAAAGGGGAGACGCTGTAAATTAGAGTACCTGGGTTCTCAGGAGTCTCCCACTTGAGACCCATCCACTCTCAGAGCTCTCCTGTAAATTCAGCTTCACTTCTATCACTCATCAAACTGCGTTTTTCCAGTTACATGTTGAGCAGATGAGGTATTGTGCTGAGTGGCATATTTTATCTGCTGTCGTGCAGCAGTCAGCATGCGGGCTCAGGAAGTAATGTGAGCCAAGCAGGCAAAGAATTCCAGGCATCCTGAATGAAACCAGGTGTGTGTGTGTGTGTGTGTGTGTGCGCGCGTGCGCGCGTGCGTGTCTGTCTGTTTTGTTTTGTAAAAAAATTTAATTCTACAATTTGTTCTTTTGGTGTATCTTGCTCGCACATAAGACTTACAGCCATGAGTGAATGTATGTCAGTAGACCGGCTTTCATAATAGTGAAAGATTCAGTGATAAGAAACCAGATGAGGCAGATGTGACTGCTGGCTTGTTTATGTTTGCATATCATGTTGGACTATCAGCTCTCTCCCCTTCACATACCGCTCTGGCTGTTCTGCTCATACGTCTTTCCTCATGTCGATCTTTTTAGTGACCAAAAAAGGAGTAACGCAGCTCCCTCTGCATTTTTGAGACACTCTGTCACATTTGAGCTACCTTATGCTTCCACCTGCCAACGTAGAGAATGGTCAACCCAGAACGAGTGTAAAACAGGCGAACAACCCAAAGTACTACCAGTTAATTGAGAACACAAAGATGTTGAAGGATATACCTTGTTTTGTTTTTTTTCTTTTACACAGGCTGTTTAGCAAAGCCCCAGAGGTTGATCTGCCAAGAGAATGGATTTTGATGTCTCCCTGCCCTATAACAACTGCTAGTTTATTTTCTAATTTAATATTGCCTGTTTTAACTTGAAAACACTGCACGTGTTATAAATTGTTTAAAAAAACAAACAAACACGCACACAAACAAAAAAAGCAGCTGGTTACTGGCATTACACCCACATTGCATAAGTTTTGACCCAAGGCTGTGACTAAAGCATTTAGATGGCTCTGACAGCAACGTGCGAAAGCTTTTCGAATTAGTTCCTTGTCCAAAGACTCCACTCCTTTCGCTTGGGCTCCACTATGCCATCAAAGGAGATGGTGTTCATTGGCAGGGTTTTGCTAGCAGGAATGTGTGACTAAGTGTCTGTGTGCTTGTTGCCTGAACATGTACGCCCCATATCAGCCATCACCACAGGAAATGACCAGCCGTTTGCTTTGAAGTCCCAGCAGACTTTTTCATTATTCCTACTATCTCTGGAGACACAAGGCGACAACCCCCTCTTCCTCTCTCTCCCTCCCCGCTCCTTACGCACCCGCTCTGCACTCACCCTCTGCTGCTCCTCACTCAGAGCTGTGCCACCAAATGCCTGATAGAATGCAGAACAAGTGTCTATTAGCATAGAAAATGGGAGTGCTGGTGGCCACAGGGCACAAACCCCACCACACACACACACACACACACACACACACACACACACACACACACACACACACACACACCCTACTTGCCTGAAAAGGCTGAAAGGGCACGTGTAATTGCATTTTTCGTCTGCCTGTGCAGAAACTCAACGGAAGATACAGGGAATTCTAAGTTTCCCCAACCTTGGCCCATCCTTCCACTTCCCTTTTCTCGGTTATTTCCCACTTGCCTCGCTGCACACCTCCACTCCCTTCAACCCTCCACTTCCTCTTCTTATGCTCCTAGCATGTCGAAATGGCTGGCGTGTGGAGATGAAATTAATTGGATCCAACTGTAGAAAGTGTTCAGCCCCCCCGTGGTGCACTGCTGTGTGAGGTGGGATTGGCACACGCTCACCAAAAACTTACAGCAAAACCAAGAGTTGCTCTCTGCTGCCATTTTTTTTTTTTTTTTTTTTTTTTTTGCCAATCTGGATCATCACTTCCTACACACAGTCTTACATGGAATCAAAAAATTGAAATTTTGCACACACACTATATTATACCCCAGTCCATATTTCACCCACATGCACAAGCAAAACAAAAAGCGCATATTTTTTCTGTTGATTCATACAATATGTATGCGCAAGTTTCCGAGCAGGAAGGCAGATGTGTTGTTTGTCTGCCAGTAGGGTGCATGCCAAGGCAGCGTGCCTGGGATGGGTGTGGTTGAAAAACTGGGTTAGGAAATCCCTTGTCGAGGTTATTACAAGCAGAAATACTAATGAAGCTTTTGCTCCAGTAATGGCATTACCAAATGAAAACACTAACCCACATGCTCTAAATGAGCACCTCAATTTCCAGTGACAAAATCCTAATGACTAAATATCAAGTGTACTATACAATTTGGATCATGAATATTAATGGAGGCTTTTATGACATGTAAAAGCAGAAGCTCTATGGTTCTGTTTGTTTTCAGTAACTTATGATAGACACTGACTGTGTATTATGCTGGTACTTTGACCTTGGCCAGTACAGCTCACTCCTTGTTTATTTACCAAATGATCTGAAACCTTTAAATGCATTAGTGTCTCATGTTAATACAAGCATTCCTGAGAGAAGGCAGATTCATGGTGAATTTAGGCGCTAGTCCCACTTTAGTTGCAGCTATGTATCTTTATCGTATGTTGTCCCCCAACTCTTTATCCTCATTTTCTTTAACCCCTCTACAGGGGTTAGACATTTAATAAAGATTTATAGCAAAGATGCATAACCATAGCCTTATTAACATAAGAAAATTTCTAATGAAAGAGTAGATTTAAAAAAAACCTGGCTTGGCACTGACTGTGAGTGACTTTTTGTAATATAAATATTACTGTAAATAGCACTGTGGATGCATTTCAGGCTGCAGTAACAAAGCCAGGTTCAATACCAGTGCTTCTATTATGTGTATGGAGCCTTTCTTCTGTCTTGTGGTGTTATAAATGCTTCCTCTGTCCAAAGGTTGCTGTTTGTTCCCCTCCTTTGTTGTCTGATCAGTCCTGTGTGGCTGTGGCTTTTTGACTTCTCTGTTTGGCCTTCTCTCTGGTCCTGCTGGCTGGCTTTGTCTGATTTATGACAGTCTGGAGCTAATGGTACAGAACCAGGATTTGTGTCTATGGTGTTGTGACTGGACCAGTGCCGGCTCATTGGCCTCCTCACTTCTCTCTGTCTCTCCGTCGCTCTCTCTCACTTGCTCCCTCTGGATGTGGTGAGCGACGGCCGGTGAGTGAGTCGGTTGTTGATCAGCATCCCCACACTCTACCTCATTTGTCTTTGTCCCCCCCTCCCTTTCTGCCAGAAGAGTCGGGCTGCAGGCTGGCAGGGGATCCAGCTCACCTTCAGACAAGGCCACCAGACCTTGTCTCACCTTTTTATTTCTTTTCCTCTCTCAAAATCCCTCAGCACTTCTTTTTACACACTGAAGCCTCATTTCCAGTGCATAGTGCAGCTGAACTGGACTCTACTCATTAAAGGTAAAGTACGTAAAATTTTAAGTTATTTAATAGACAAGGGAATGTTGTCTTCCAGCAGTCTTACAAATTTAGAACTAATCCACAAATGGATTAGTGAGCACCAGGTTTTGAAAGATGCTGTATTCCCTCAACATCATGAATATAGTGGCCAAGATACATAATTGCATTTTATGTATGTCGCTAGAGACCAACCACATATACATTATGCAATAGAAGTTCCTTTTAATTTAAAGATCACTGCACTCTCTCCTCCCTCATTTCCACCTCCCTCCTTTCTCTCCTCACTCCTCCTCTCCTGAATAGAAGTTGGGGCTGTAACACACAAAAACATACACAAACATGCCTATTTATTTCACATACTGTCACAGTTACTTAATCCAGCAAATTAGCCCTTTGACCCTCCTGTCTTTGGACAGCTCACGAGTCGGCTAAATGGCAACAACAGCTTGTTATTAGCTAGCAGTACGCTAGCTAATGTTGGACCGAAGTGTCCTAAAAATCACACTTTCCCTCTGATAAACAGTTTGATTTTATTCTGACATCATAAGATGAGAAGAAGTTTTTTTGCTTGGTGCAGTCCAACAATGCTAGATCTGTTTGAAAGAAAATTTCACTAACGGCGGCTAACAGCAGCTAACAGAAGCTAAAAACAGGTAAACGTAGCCAAAACAGAAATGACTACTGACAGAAAAGTTCAGGATATTTTCGACAGCTCACCTTAGTACAGTGGTTCCCAAACTTTTTTTTTTGCTGGGCCCCCCTTTGTTTTACAAGAAAAATGTTCGCGCCCCGCACACGCACGCACACACACATCCTCCAACCACACACACATATTTTGCTCCATTGTGGTTTATTTCACACCTCAAATATTTAGTGAACAATTAAGCAAATACAAGTAATCTGCAATAAATGACAGGTAGTAATAAAATAAACTACTAAGTCTTTTACGTAGCGTAAAACACCTACACGGGTATTTTTGAAAATGCAGCTGTTTCGTCCACACGTAAACGGCGTTTTGAATCACCGAAAACTGAGATTTTTTTAAAACTCCTTTTTTGCGTTTACCTGTGGACGAGGAATACAGAGTTTGTCACACAACCTCAAAGGTATGTACCTTTTTTCACGTCACGCTGTGTGCCACGTTATTGTTTACATGAGATGAATTGCAGAATGGCAGATAGAGACAAAATACTGTTAATCTGACTATCTGCAGGTTTTACACGCTTACATACACACGCAGTTACTGTCCCCCCATTTACAAAGGCAGAGGCGTCACGATGTGATTATTTTACGTGTAGTTGTTGTTGTTTTTTTTCCTGTGTAATAATATTCAACATTGCTATCAATACATTTTTCAAAAAATGCCTCTCTGTGCAAAATAGGTTTAAAAACATAAACAGCTGTGGGATACTGTTTGTCCGTGATTTGAACCGGGGGAACAAATCGTGGCAGGATCAGCCTGATATCATTTGTATCCCGCTCTAACTTTACTGTATATAGTATAGTATGTATATCTCCAAAATGTCAGCAGTAGTTAGTCTTTGGATTTTCTTTCTTTACTTTCATGCATTGTGTTTTTGTACTTTTAAAAAACCTCCATCTCATTGCATGACTTAAAGAAGGAACCACACCACAAAACAGTTAGGAATCATATTGCAGTTTCAGTGTCAGTTTGAGAGCTGTTAAAGCACCAACTAATGCAATAACTTGATGTCCTCGACTGTGATGACCACCTTGAAAGTCTCATATGTTTGATTAGGAGAATGAAATATAGGTAAGTACCTTGCACCAAAAGTAGAACCTCCACCACGCTGTGGAAATGCAACTTAACATAGGCCTTTGCCAGCCCTCTGTGTCAGTGCTCAAGACTGAGGTCAGGCTGCGAGGCAAACGGGGGGGGGGGGGTGGGGCCTTGTATGTGGAACTGTGTTAATTAGCACAGGAGTCTGGAGACGAAAAGCATGATATTTACTGCCACAGTCCCCCCTCCCGCTCCCCCAAATCTCTCTCCTTCTTCCTCTCTTCCTTTTTCTATGTCTCTGGAGGTTGCTTCCATCACACCGCTTGCATCGCCAGGTTTGTGAAGGATGTCGCTGCCAGCTGTCGTTTTCATGGACGGCTGCCAAGCTCTCTCCATATCTTCCGTCCGTTGTCATTTTCTCATTTATTCCCATCTCTTGCTCTCTTTTTCCCCCACACTTCCGCTGTTTATCTGTTAATGAACTCTGTGTCTCAAGCCCAAGCTCCAGCCTTGCCTCAGGGAGAAGGTTTTTTTTTTTTTTCTTTTTCTTTTTTAAAGATGAGGACAGTGTGGGAGCGCTCATTGGCACGTTGGCATAGTCATATGTACCAAGGTCGCGTAGGGCGGAGCACGCCCAGGTCGGCACACAGTCTGTGTCCGCTACACCATGCCAGCTCTGCAATCTGTGAGCAGTGTGTTAAGAGCAAAACAGATACTCCATTTCCCTGATGGCTTGGTGGCGTTTGCCTTCTTCATTGGCCCAATAAAGGTCAGAAGAGTATGGACAGACAAAGAGAGCTTTATATCCCTTCTGAACAATAAAAATCCCATTGATTGATTGGCAGCTTCTGCATGAACGTCCTCCCAGACCAAGCAACATGTTTTTTTTGCGTGGAAGCAGTCCTGCTGATGCTGACTTCACCCCAACTGAGCTCTTTGCACTTTGGGTGATTTGTCTCAAATTCCGCTTGTGAGTTTCAGATAGAAAGATATAGTTAAAGACAGAAGCAGTGGGCCAGGCATTCTGTTATTGTACATGTGTCTGAGCCATTTAGGGTTTTGAAAGCATGGCTAACGTAGCCCACACAGACTGCCATCCTCATTCAATCAAAAGAAGAGGATTTTTCAGTTTGTCTTGAGATTTTGAATTTATCTGTGAGGCTTACTGTCTGTATGCGTGAAAGTGAATCCATTTGTTTGTGTGTCTGCGTTATAGTTCCTGAGTAGCCGTGTCTCCCCTGGTGTGCCAGAGCTGTTAAGCTCTGCACTTTATTTTACCCTGGCCTCCTATGAGGTGTCATAGCGAGCCAAATGTACAACAGAAATAAAGACTTGACATCCCTCCTGTTGCAAAAGTGAAACAACCCCTCCTACATGGACACACAGACAGTGCATTTACAGTCAATTCTTTTGTTCGCTGCTTTATAACTTTTGCTCCTGAGATTTCTGGCTTTGTAAATTAAGCTCACTTGGCCTCTGATTGTATCAATTAATCTGCCTTGGCAGTGCTTTGTGAAGGACATACTGGGCAAGGCTAATTGTGCCTTTAAACCAGATACATACGAGAATTTCCATGTCATTAGTAATCCTTCTACAAATACAAGAGACTATAAAATCATTTATATTCCTCTTTATTTTCTGTGTTTTATTTTTTACATCGTGTGCCTCTCCATTTGTCCTACACCCCAATAACTCTCCCAATAGTATTCCACCCATGGGTTGATAGGCTTTTGAGAGCTGAGTTTTAAATATCCTTTCATTGATGAAGTTCTTTGATACCCTTGTTAGAGTGAGCCGATTCCAACATTGGGGGAATTAAGGCCGCTTTTGTACACTGAAGCTCCTCGGTGCCATGCAGCGCTGTGATAGTGACTTCTCTCTGAGAAATAGAGGAATGGGGACAGCGAGGGTGGGAGGGAGCATCTCTCTGATCTTCTGCCTTTCTCAGAACCATCTGTCTGGTGCTGGCCCAACATTCTGTGCCGCTTAGTATTAGCACTTACAAATATATACATTTCTCACATCTAGCTTTTGAGAGAAGTCATACCCCACACTGAGATATGCTCGCCAGGAGATGGGAAGCGAGAGCAGATTGGAGCCGGGCATAGTTGTGGGAGCGATGCCTGCCATTTCTTCCTTGATGGGAGGGTTGGAAACGAGGAGGCGAGGAGTGCACACATTTGGATGGATAATGGAATCGGGACGAGACCTTGGCTGTGTGATCAGGGCTTATCATAAATATCTCAGACTAACTAATGAAATATGTTTTTTGCAGCTTGATATCACATCAAGCAACATTTACTCTGCATACTGACTCACATATGTGCACATGTATCAGTTTTACACTATATCTTTGCTAAATCACCAACTTGTATTGAAAACGAGGCTCAAAACTGTTGATACCCGCTGTGAACACGACATATAAGTATTCACTTAGTTATTATTTATTCCGTGTTTGCTGCTGTACAGATAGTTTTGCTCTGTTAGTTACAGATAGAAGTGTAAAAAGTTCAGGAGCTCAAGCAAAGTGAAATTCACAAATGCTAATAAGCTACATGCAGCATAGCACTCTTCTTGTCACTTGTCAGCATTAGGTAAGCTTCTGAATCGTACAGCAGGATGATTTGGTGTTAAGTCTGTCGTCTGTCTGCTCTTCCACCTCTTTTTTTTTTTTTTCATAGATATCTTGGGGTGAGCAGCTTTTATCCAAGGCTTCTATTTCTCTTTAGGAGCTAGTGACTGACTCTCCCACCCCTCCTCCTCCTCCTTGGTTTCTTGCTGCTGTGAAATGGAATTGCTTTCTCGTTCATTAAAGATTTTCTTGTTGCTGCCTCGTACTACTCCAGGAGTGAGATCACTTGAAATGGCTGAAAGTTCTCAAAAACCACTGGAGAATTATGGGGTGGCAGCAGTGGTGTGGCAGTGGATGGGGGCGCATAAATAAGGAAAATTGCTTTTCCCCCCCCATTTTTCTGAATTAAATCTGTTTGGGGGACCTCTTTTTTTCCCGACAACACACAAATTAATTCCGGCAAGTTGTCGCTTTACATTAAAGCATGAAGTGGCCTGCTGGTGTAAGGGAAAGCAATCCCTCTTCTGGTTGCCATGGGAGCAGGTGCATTGTACGATTGCATACCAGCTGTGTTGGTTCTGCCAAAACTGCTGCCCACCTATATCCTATGGACTTTTCTTGAGATGAATGGATTTTCCCTCTAAGAACATTTTGGATTGTACTGGTATTTTAAAAAAAAAAAATAAAAAAAAAAAATACTATTCCCATGTGTGGCTTACTCCAGTCTTTTCACGTGATCTCTCCATTTTCTTTTGAGTATCAAACAGCAGAGGATAATCTGCATGTTCTCCAAATAATACCAGTCTTCCTGAGTGAAGTGTCTGTAAACAGTTGTTTGCAGTAAATGAGCCTTATGAACTTTCTCGCATAACTTGCCTCCTCCATACCTCTCGTTTTCTCCTTCACTTGCTTCCTCCTCTTTAAACTCTCATCATCATTTCCATCTGCCCCTAAACAACACAACTGTTCCTTGCGTCTCACGCTAATGCCCCAGCACCCACAGTGTTGGCGCACCAGCGCAGCATTGCTCGGTGGGTGTGTAGCGCCAATCTTAATCACACTGGGTGAGCACACCTGTGAAAACAGATGTCCACCGGGGCTGGCATGCTGTTCCTCTTTAGGGTGGAGCTTATGTGTCTGTGTGTGCTGCTGTGTGCCACTCTTTCTCTTCCCTCCCTCTCTTCTGCACAGAGCTACTAAGGTTCCCAGCAGGCAGTCCTGGCCTCGACACCCAGACAGGAAGAGCCCACGGCAGCATCAGGCAGGAGACAGGAAACACCAGTCCCTGGATTTACCCCCTGCCCTATATATTTTAATACTAGTCTTGCTTACAGATAATGAGACTGAATGATCAAAGCCACAGATCTTCTCTGCTTTCATTTTAAATAAACATGCTGATATATTACAAAATCATCTTTGAAGAAATTTGATGCTGCTAAGACCGAAACATTTTTTTTCTTTTTTTTTTAAAGGCAGAATTCGATAAACACCAGGTGTTGACCTTTTAAATGAAGCTCTTAGATTATGAATGGGTCTCAGCCATAAGAATGAGCTTACACTGATATTTGCCGTATAGAAAGGCATTAGTACAGGCTGCTATCCGATTTAAGTACTTTATGATGGCATTCAGTCAGTGCAATGTTGTTTTGTATAATTACATCTTTATCTGATAGAAAGCATCTTTTAAAGCTAGATCCACACAGCTTACGCCTAGAGGCGTTAGGAATAATGTACGTCGTTAAATCGGTTTGCCAGATAGCTACTGATGTTAATGAGTTAAACAGACAGAATAATCTGTATTAGTGAATTTTAAAAAGGCAATAAACTCAACGCTAGACATAGTAGGAAAGGATTAGCCTTTGTGATTTCTATCCAGCTGTGCTTTCCCATTTGCCTGCCTAAAGCCTCAATCCATTTGTTACTGCCAAATCCTCCTGGCTGCTCTGTTTGGTAGAGGAGCTTCTCCCAGGTAGCCATCCTCCACAGACACAGAAGTCGCCAAACGCTGGCAGACACTCCCCTTGTCCTGGTTCACAAATATCACAAAAGACAAAAAATATTTTCTGACTTAAATTCAGGCGGGACTTGTATCCTTTTTGGGAGCTGATGTGATTTCCTGGAGTGGATTTAATGGTACATTGATATTACTTCCACCTTACTAATTATTACTGCACAAACTGCCTGCTCAGTTTTTGATTAACCTCCATCTGGACAAATAATTTAGCTCATCTCTGCATTGATATACTGTGCATATAGGTGCAATCGTTGTTACTAGGTTTAATCAGCTCAGCACACTGTGTGACAACTGAAGGAACAGAAAAGGAACCTGATAACTCATTAACATTTGTCAGCTCTCATAAGGACGGGAACTACTAAAGATAGACTTTAGTTAGTGAGGATTGTGTTTTCACCCCGACTCATAGACTGTAGTCAAACTGGAGCTATGGTACGCTTCATATAGAAATTATTGTTTATTTCCACTGTAAAAACATAGTCTAATCAACATTCACAAGAAGTTGCATAAGTAGTATTTTCTTCCCACTGTTAATTAATTAATTACAGCTACCCAGAGTAAATAATTTTAATATTAGAAAATAAACTTTGACTCTTGGTGATGGTCTTATAATTTCCTGCAGCTTTTCATTGTGTATTACAAAAGCCCATTAATTTGCCATTGGCCTAAATGCTGTCTGGAACAACAACAACTCTTATTACAAGAGAAGAGGGAAACATTTCATTACCCACGCCTCTCTAATAGTATTCCTGTCCAAACCAGGGCTCATGAAAACTTTTAACACCACAATTAATCTCTTCTGCTGGGCTGGAAAGAAAACTATCTGCATTGCCTGAGACAGCATGTTACAAGTTATTTATTTTTTTAATTTATGATTGAGCTGTACCATCCACTTCCATTGATGCACATGGCACATCCAGCAGGTTCCCTACTGCAACATGGTCCATCCATGTTCCAGGCTCCACACGCTGCTCTATCTTTCCGTGCATCCAGCATTGATCCAGCCTCTTATCTCCACTCTGATCCCTGTGTTATTTCAGGAGCATAGGGATTGCTTAATGATCTATTGACCCGATCTATCGATCTGTACAGTCAACCACAATGGGCCATCCACTAAAGAGGAGCCTGTAGGGCACACACTAGTCTCTTGAGTCATGCCCTCCCATCTCCCATGCAACCAATCTCGATCCTCTTTGCTACCCTGCGTAACCTCACCAAGACTAGGTCCTAATGTGCTTTAGGCTTGTGGCTGTAAAGTGCTTGATATATTTTCGCTACTAAACAGCACTTTTTCTAAGATGACTTCATGCAGATGACTTTGCATAGATAAATCTTCTCACTGTTTCCATTTAACCCTAATGTCTATGTGTAAATGAGTTGCTGACAAAGACACAGCAGCATATCTGGTTTGTTTGAAGTGAGATTGCCTCATCTGGGCTGTGACTTTTATGCCCTCTGCAACAGGCTTGCTGCTTGATTTAATCAAAAAACAAGGCAGCAGACTGAGATGAATTTGAAATGCAGCGGTGCAATGTAGGGTCTTACCCAGCTTAGTTTACCTTTGTTAAACATAACCTTCTAATTTTGACAGTAGTAAACCTAAAAGAAGAAGACAGCTTCCTAGTAGGTGAATAAGGATCTTATTTATAGGCCGCCTGCTGTGCATACAGGTGTAAATACATATAGTCTAACACATGAAGAAACCACTTGAACACAAGCGACACATTTGATTGGATCTTTGCCTGTGTATTGTTTGCGCCGTGGCACCTTTGACTCCAGTTGCTGAGCTTGCCATGGATGAAATCCTCAGGGATTTGCAAGACACAAATAAATGACTCTGCTGTGCTTAATGCATTTGCGGGATTTTTGCCAGTGCTTTTGTGCTTGTATTTGTCCTGCTTGCAGTCCGGCTTAAAGATGGCAAGCATGGTTGGTCAGTGTGTCTGTTTGTCTGTGACAGTTTCAGGGAATTTTCATTAAATTTGTTATGGATTGTCATGGTCCAAAAAAGAAAGATTTTATAATTAAGTTTGCCTAACCTTTCATCTTCAAGTCTGGTAAAAAAAAAAAAAGAAAGTTGTTTTTGAACCAGCACTTTAGGTAATGACATGGTGTTTTTCATTTTATTGTTCAGTTTCACAGTGTGTAATTGCAGCCTAGAGAATTTTGTTTAGCAAGTTACTGATAATATGTTTTAGTGCATCTCCAGGATCTTTGGGATTTGCCATTTACTGCAACAGCTGCATTTAGCATTGATAAATCACTGTCTCTTTCCTTTGTCAGTTTTGACTGCCATTGAGTTTGCAATGCAAAATGGCAAAATCAATCTGTCCACTCTGGCATTATAAATGACCTTCTGGGGTTCATAACTGTTCTCTTGTGTGCAAAAATGTAATCTTTTATTAATCTGGTAGTTATACTGACCTGCGTTATGAAAATTCGGGCATTTCTTTCAGGATCTGTAGGGAAAAAACTGTCGGTTATGGTCAATAATAAAATTGTCTGTATTTTAGTGTTTTGGTATAGTACTGTCATAGTTTGCTTAACAATGAAGCCTCTGTGGGTGAGTAGCATGGTTTTAGATTCTTTGTTATTTTCTAACTAGATTTAGCATCTCATCAATAACGTTTTGTTAGTAACCATGTTATTCATCCAAGACTGTCTCTGAAAATTACATTCTGAATATTTTTTACTTTTTGAGAAAAAATACAGTGGAATGGATTTTTAACCAGATTGTTTAACACAGTCGTTGAGAGTGGTGAGAGGATGCCTGAGAAATAGAGAAGAAGATCACTAGCACTGATTTTCAAAAGCAAGGGTGATGCTGTAGTAACTACAGAGAAATGAAGTTGATGAGCCATGAAGATATGGGACAGAGCCGCTGAAGCTAGGTTAAGAAAAGAGGTGAGGATCAGTGAACAGCAGCATAGATTTTTATGCCGGGAAAGGGCACTACAGATCCAATGTTTGCTTTGAGAGTGCTGATGGAGAAGTATAGAGAAGGTCAGAAGGAGCTGCACTGTGACTTTTGTGGATCTAGACAAGAAAGAATATGATAGGGTGCTAAGAGAGGAGGTGTGGAAGTCAGGAGTGTCAGAAGTATGTGAAAGTGGAGCAGTACATGTATGAGGACAGACAGTGGTGAGGTGTTCAAAGTGAGGTTGGGATTACATCAGGGAAGGGCAGGTTGAATAATGAGGTTAGGCAAGAATCTTCATGGATGATGAGGTTTGCATGGTGGTTCTTAGCAAGAGTAGTGAGCAGGTGAGAGCCTGGGGAGGTGGAGGTATGCAGTGGAAAAAAGAGGAATGAATGTCTGTAGAAGCAAGACAGAATACATATATGTGAATGAGATGGAGGCAGGTGTAACAGTGAAGCTGTACGGAGCAGAGGAAGTGAAGGGAGATGAGTTTACATATATGGTATGAACCCTCTAAAGCAACAGATGTGAAGAAGAGAGTGCAGGCAGGGTGGAACTGGTGGAGATGAGTATCAGGATTGATTTATAACACAAAAAGTAAAAGGGAAGGTTTACTAGATGTATATGCCATGATGGTTTGGAAACCCTAACACTGAAAAAAGACTCGAGGTAGGAAAGATGATTTTCAATAGGAGAGATTAACGATAGTGCATGAGTGCATCGGAGGGACAGCTCAGGTTGAGTGGTTTGGAGGCAAAGTTAGAGAGACAAGGCTGAAATGGTTTGGAGATGTGCAGAAGAGGGATAGTGGATGTATTAGTCAAAGAATAGTTAGTATGGAGCTGGCAGGCAGGAGGAAAAGAGGAAGACCACAGAGGATTCATTGATGGTGTGAAGGAGGACATGTAGAGAGGTGGTGTGACATAGGATGGTGCTAGGGATGGAGATGGAGGAAGATGATCTACTGTAGCCACCCTTGAAGGGAGCAGCCCAAAGGAGATGATGGAAGTTGGCAGGCAAAATGGTGGAGGCTTAATCCCCAAGATATCAAATCACTTTGGTTGGACTTGAGCACCAAAAAACTTTGTTAGGTTTTTAGATTCAGGTAAAAATCATGGGTTGCCAGTCAACACATGAAAAGCATCTCTCCCATTTGTTTTTTTTTTTTTGTTATTACAAGTGTGCCATATACAAGTCTGACATTAGAGTTAAAGACAGTCCCACATTTCATCAAGTCATGAGCAGTGGAATGACAAGGTGCACAGATTCGATGATGTGATTATGATTGTCGACACACGGTATGTGGCATTATAAAAATTAATGTGGCACCGATCGATATCAGACAACTTTCAAGCACCTCAATTTTATACTTGCTGCAGGGAACAGATGGTATCCGCTGATAATGTTGCCCGAGTTGGATCCATTGCAAAAGAGATACAGAGAGGGGAGACCAGATCCGGAGCGCACGAGGCAGGAGAATAGAGGTTAAGGCACTGTGTAATACTTATTCGCCTAACCTGTGTGGATGACTAATTCCATAATCAGATTTATGTAATGAATAGTTAATTGCACATCAGCTCCTACTGGTTATGTACACAACATGTGACCCCCTTGAAGTTGTGGATTCATTTACACAAACATCAGCAGCACAGTTGCTGTGCAAACTGATGTCTGCGCTCCGCCGCCGTTATCATTAGCGGCAATGCTTTATGTAGCTGGAGGGCATAAATTTGTGTTCACACTGTGTTTCGAGGGAAAAACGTTCCAGTGACACTCAAATATTAAAATACACCCACAGGCATGCTAAAGCCTCAGTAGCAGAGTACTTTATGAGATGATTCTGCTTTAGAGGCCTTAGAGTAACCTGTTGATGAATTTCTGCATGCAGAAACTTGTTTGTAATTGATCGGCCTTGGCGTGGCATTGATAGGAACGAGAAAATAGTCCTATGTGTACACCTCGTAAATCTATGTCATGTCGCGTTGAATCTTCTCAAACTACATACACGTCCTTAGGGAACTGGTGAATGAGATGAGCGTCCACTGCTGAAAAGCTTGTTATAGGAGTCCATTTCTGTTCTGGGATTCCTTTTGGGCCCCTGTGATTACATTGTCTTAGCCCGCTGTGTTTGTGTGCGTGCCTGCCATTATATGTGTGTGTATTTCTGTCTGTGTGCGAGAATATGTGCCTCGCCAAATTTTCTGCTCTGAAAGTAGGCCCGAATAAGGGATCAGAATTCTTAAAACGAGTCTGGGCACATCTGGTTTTGATTGGCAGAGGGAAAAAAGGGTCCCTGTGTTCTAGGGACAGGCAGTAAAAGCCTGACCCAACCCAGTCTAGCCCAGCCCAGCACAGAACCAGCCAGCACAGGGGGGGGAAAAGTGCAGGACTCCCCCTTCACCCCTCCCTAGTTATTTTGATTTTTGGCCAATTCTCATAATCCCACAGTAAAGCCCCTGGCAGCAGTTTTTTATAAACAGTGCTCAGAGCTCTCCCATTCCTTCCATTTCAATATAAGAAAGTAGGAGCTGCCATGAGCCAGGTAGACCCAGAGCTCCATTACTTTTGGCGGCAACTCTTGTGTCTGGGATAATGATGCCCCGGGGGGTTGAGTGTGTGCCTGAATGTCTGTTTGCTCATCTTGCCACCTTAGTCGAAGTAGAAGGGAGGAAAATTGCTATGGGCAGGCAGTATATTGAACGCCCTTTCATGGCGGGTGCTAAAGTGGGTAATTCTTCCATCTGTTTGATGTTCCCGTTAAAGGTGGGGAGGTCTCAACGTAGCAGATGTGTAAAGGATGGGCACGCTGCAGATTGAGCACGACAGAACAGACACCTGCCCCCCCCAATTTCCCTTCAGCCAAGCGTAACTGAGAGCAGTGGCAATTAAAAACTGTTGCCAGCATTCACAGCGACTACCTGAAGCCATTGTTTGCCTTGCCTACTCTCATCACGCTCATTATTGGGACCAGCATTTTCACCTGTGGCACATCACTGCGGTGCTGGTTTAGGAGATAGCCTGGCTGCCTTCTCCCCCAGTGGCTGCGGCTGAAAACAAGCCCTGTCACCTCATGAATCCAGCTCTAATTCAAATCAAGCGTGTGTGTTTAGCCTTCTGAACCTTCAGCCCTCTGCTTGGACATGGAGACAGCTAAACTCCAGCTACAGAGAGAATATCATGGCTTCTGTTATTGTGCCTTTAGTGCTGAAGGGACTATTTGCTGTCCTTATTAAGCAGGCTGACTGGTGACTGGGCAGCAAGCCTGGGTGTGTGGGTATTCTCTGTGTTCGTGGTACGGCTCAGTTTGGGCTGCGCATGTGTGTCTGAGAGAATGTGGAGGCAGGCAGGACGCCTAAGGCAGAGCACTGAAGCCAAAGAACGACTGGTGTTTCCACACATGCCGCAGATCTAGTGACCCTCACCAGCATAATGACTGTGGGGTTAATTCCCCGGGAGTGGCCCAGCAGTCAGAGGGAAGAAATGAGGAGGGCAATACAGTAGGCCCCTTGCAGCAGGCTATACAATGCTGCTGCAGCTCTTATTCTTCTATGTAACACAGAGTGATATGTTTCTACCCCATCCTTTCTGATGGGATTTAGCAAGCTGCCAATAATCCACTGGCACTGCAAGGAGCATTTCTTCCTCTTTCTTGCCGTTTCTCATTCTCATGGAATCCTAAACCTAAAAATAATTTCACCACAAATGGGTGAAAAGCGCAGAGGGAAGGGGGTTGTGTTTTTTTTTTTCCCCCCCTTTTTTTATCCCCAAATCATGGCTGAAATGTTTGAGAGAGGATTTTGCTGGCACTGAGCAAGAAGTGGAATTACACAGTGGCAATCTTGTACTCCATCGCTGAGGCGCAATAAGTCGAGGCAAAAATGCCCATTTCCCCACCGCATTAAGTGATTTGCAGGGCACCATCTGAGGAGGATTTGAGCACATGAGAAATCATCCATTTGCATGACATTTTCTTTCTCAAGAGGCAGAGGGATGTTAAGTGCCGTTACCGTTTTCTCCCAGACACTGTTTGGGAAATTGTTCTCATAAATAATGTTTTCAAATGAAACTGCAGTCATGCTGTACACAGGAATGTCCCTGAACAATACCTCTGAGGCCTTTTTAGCTCTGATTGTATCTTCGTGTATTTACTTTCCATAGCTGTAAATCATTAGTGCCGTGTCACTTTGCCAATAATGTCCACTAGTATTCAAAATGCACTAAGAATTGGAGGGGGGAAATGAAAGGCAGTGTAAAAAGAAAACCAAAAAAACCCCCCTAACAACCGTGCATTACATAGACACTCTGATTTCCAACAACACTCACCAAATCCACATTCCCATCTGCAGCAGCTACAGTTTGTTTTTTGTGTGTGTCGGGATTGTAAATGGATGTGAAGGGGGCCAGTTTGACTGTAATCTGGAGGGAGAAAGAGAGTGTGTGTGTGTGTGTGTGTGTGTGTGTGTGTGTGTGTGTGTGTGTGTGCGCGCACATGTAGGCAAGTGTGTGGAGAGCAATGGCTGCACTCCCCGTTGTTACATAATGATGAGATATTGAGTGTGTGACCTGGTACCACTTTATCTCTCCGTGCACAGATTGCATTCCATAATATAACGAGACAGATATTCTTAAATGGAAATCCTGGACAGGGTCGTGATTACCGCGATAAAACTTAAGGTCACACTTCACGTTATACAAGACAGCCTTGCATATATGCATATTAAGCTAGGGTGTTACTGCTATGGAGAACATACTGTAATCATGTGTCTCGAGGGTTTTTTTTTTTTTTTGGTTATTAAACAAGCCGACATTGCTCGTGCTCACAATAATAAAAAAAATTAAAAAATAAAACCCATCACTGTGCAATAAATTAACCAATAAATCGGTTAACAAAGAGCTCGCGGATCAGAGTCAACAAGTGCGATATGCACAAATTGGTGGATGGAGCTGCTGTGAAATGAATATATTCAATGTGGTCACATATCAAATGAGGTCAGCACAACTACTGGCACTGGTTGGGCATTAGCTTATAAAATGGGGACTTTAAGTAATTTACACATCGCACAGACAGCATGCAGGTTTAGCTTGTGCTGTGTGCAGAACACAGAAGCAACCATATGTAAAGTCTCAGGAGTCCTGCAAGTTTGTTGCTGATTAAAAGCCTTATTGTCATTAACTAGTCTGGGACATTTGGCCAAGGTCTTTGCTAGTTTTGGCACTATGGAAGCTTTTCCTTTCCAACCCAAAAAAGAAAAGATTAAGTCAATATTCTTTTCTAAAAATGTTTGTCTGCCAGTAATTCCTACATGAGGATTCTGTCAACATCAAAAGCCTGTGTGGGAAACCTTCTTTCAATTTAGCTTTTATGTTTAATGCATTGTTTGGGAGAGCAGCCGTGTTACTATTGTGCTAAATTTTTGAAGAGGTTTGATGACAACAGAATGAGTATGGTGCTGGCAAATGAGATATGAACATGGATGGAGAGGCACTGTGGCCGACATCATAATATGTAAAGTAAGTGTCAGCACAAACTACAGGCCCAGTTTTAAATACATTTCTTGGACTGATCAACAGCGAGACTGAGATGCTGCGACAACAATGCCATCGAGCAAAGAAACACAAAGTCTTCACACCAGACGGTGAATCATCTTAATTGATGCTAAACAAAGTAAACAGTGGGTTTTAATTATGCCTGAATGAAAATAGATAGAGACACACCGTGTGAGCTATACAGCTGGTACGAGACAAGAAGAATTATTGCAGAGAGATTTGTAGTGTTTTGTCTTGCATTCCTTCGGCGCCTTTGGAGGGCTGCTTTTGGTTTCAGGTCAGTGTGGTGGATGCTGAGGGGGGAGAGAGTCTGGGTTTCAGCATCTCGAGTCAGAAGCTGCACATGCCCTCAACTTTCCTCTGTTTCTGACTAGCTCCGTCTCAGTTTCCACTTTGAATTTCTCCTCTCTTTTTTTTTTTTTTTGTCTATGATCCACATTCTTCTTGCTGATGGCTTTGTATGCTTCATGCCGCAGCGGGAACCCAGCTGCACAGATCTGTTGCCCAGCTCGCAGTTTTTAGAACTTGCCTGGAGCAGCCACCCCTCCAGGACCACCGGCCCTGATGAAGAGCTGCAGAGCCTCCGTTTGGCAGCTATCCGACATGGGGCTTCTGTCCCCAGACACCTCGACCGCCTCCCCCTTCTCTCATCCTGAGTGTTCCTTTGAAACAAGGGAAAGCTGCCAGAAGGGGGAATCCATCATAGCTTTGGCCCAGGGCGTTAAATTTAACGTTAGCGCCCAAATGAAAAAACGTGCACAGCACAACAAGAGCGCTGTGATGTAGGGACCCTCTCTTCCTTTTCCTGCCGCCCATTGAAAAACTAGGAGAGGAGCACTCAGCCCACCCTTTCGTTCTGATTATCCATCACCCCGGAGCTTGTTGAAAAATCATTTACTGTACGCGAAGGTGATTGACGACTCCGAAACTGAGTCGGCATGCCTTTTTCATCAGTCCACCCCTGCAGACATAATACTTTCCCCCAGAGGACAGACATACACACAAACATATTCCCACCGCAATCTCAAATTGTTTCTGGAGATGTGACACTTAAAGTTCAAAGGAGGCCGGAGGGCTGTTGTAGGCAGAAAACATCACAGTTCTCAATAGTTAACACCCCTGGAGAAATGTTTTCCTTGTCACTCTTTGTCTGATTCTCTCTCAGAAATCCACACCTAACACACAGCGGTAAACTTGACCTGGTAGTTTCAGTGCCACACCATCAATCACTGGAAAAGGACTGAGACCGAGGCTAAAGATAATTTTACTTACTTACTTTTTTTTTGTGCAAAGTGACAGCAGTACTGACCAGCGTTTAGCGGCATATCACTCTGGAGTAATTTAGCCGAAGACAGGGAAGATGCTGCCTGATGTAGTGGGGGCGCCGACATGTCAAGTAATCTCGATTTTTGCTATAACGTCTACTGGTGGGTACATTTTATGCAGATTAAGTGGAAACTTCTGGAGAATCCTTTCTAATCCACCATTCCTCCTGATCAAAGGGAACCAGATAGTTCTGACTTTCCCTTCCAACTATGTTTTTTTAAATATCGCTGCTCTACTGTAGATCTGTTCAAATACCCGCTTTGGCCCTCCGATTGCTGTCTGAGAAAGTGGGGGGCCAAGATAGGAAGAAGGAAATTGGACTTGGAAAATCTTTTGTGCAGTAGGTGCTTTTCCAAAGCTATTGTTTTCCTATTCTCATTAAGCACAAATACGCAGTCTGAAATCACAACTTTGCCTAACGAGGTTTTACAGTCTGTATAGAATACATCCTGCAACAGTCGTCAACTGTTGTAGCTAATAATGTTCTCACAACTGGTTATAGGTTGTTGTCCATGGTGCTTTTACATTATAGTTTATTGGAAGCAAAGCTTTCGATGGTCACTAGAGAACATTTAAAATGTAAACCCAAATGTCTACAGAGAAATTATGAATATAGGAATGATTAGATATGAATGAATGGATTTAAGTAAAAAAATAAATAAATAAACGGACAATTTTGTATATTATCCTAATACAACTTTCCATTGTATTAATTACTACAAACAACTAGAAGCATTGCAAGAGCATGAACCTCTGCCAAGGCAACTCGTTATCATACAATTAGCTTTTAAAGCAAAAGGTCAGAGATCCAAAGTAAGATCATATATTACAATCCACATATATGTTACCTATATGTTGTCAATACAAACAATGGCAGTGAGAAACAGTTTTTAAAGAATCAATGTGTTGACCTTGAAGGAGAGGTCAGAGGTCAAATGCAACGTTATATTTTAAGTCTTTGAGCGATACTTTCTATATGTTGATAATACACAACACTTGTAAAAATCATAGTTTCCACACTTTAAGGATTTTCATGAATTTGACCTTGAAGAGCTCGGTGCGCCACAAACCTACAAAGTTTGATCAGAATTCATTGAAAACCATTCACACTATTGTGTTTATACCAACCCCAAGATTGGAACTTGCTTGACATTATTTAAAATTAGCTCCACCCTGACCATCTTCCACCGTGAAATCCTTAACAGTACTGGTACTGCACAAAATGTCCAGGCCAATTATCTGCAGAAAAAAAATACTTTTTCATTCCTAAAAGTAAATTCTGTTGACAACTTAAGGAATTAGACATTTTTAAAGTGGGTGTTATTGCTTTTTGTTGATTACAACTTCCAGCACTGACGATAAACATTAGTTGTAGAGCCTACATAAGGAAATTAGTGTTTGATTTAATTTTCTGAATCTGTAAACAAAGCCAAACAATAAACAGTCCAAGATGAATTAAATAAAACCAGTCTTTTTGCTGGAAGTGTGATATGTTGCTAGCTGGCCCACCATCTGCTCGAGCTGATCAAAACAATTGACATGCGCGTTTTTACTGTGATGTTTTATTTAGAGGGCTTAGTCTCTGCGGGCTTCGTAAGCAGAAGGCACTGTGTTGCAATCAACATTCGCAAAGAGCTGAGACTTGTTTAATGCAAGCTTGGAATGCCCCACACTATCACTGCCAGAAAGAAAAGGAAAAGCCGACTACAGTAGTGTCTGCTGCGACTGAGGGAGGCCCTCAAAGCCCACTCTTTGCTAGCTTAAATGTGATATTAGAGATGCACCCGTGGCTTTACTGAGCCTGTGTTTGAACGCCCTCCAGAAATACCGCGCTTTGTTGTAATATTTCATTGGAGGGACTGTAGCGATGAGAAAAAAAAGGAGGGGAATTGGGATCTCCAGGAAATAAAGATGTTTGATCATCATTTTAAATAATAGTGCATGGGGGGGATTTTGAAAGCATGTGAATGCGCTGTGAATCAAGCGCTGACACCTGCGAGGCAGTTTCTCCTCAAAGAAATGGACAGCTTTGTGTCACTGCCTGGCTTTCTCTTTTTCAGTTTTCATACATTTATCTTTCAGCAGTCTTAAGTTGCGCTAGAACAACAGTAATGCAGGTCAGCTAGAATCTTCAGATACTGCAGATGATAAATGATAGGAAACAAACATGTCGTGTTTCCAGAAGGAAAAAGTGAAGGGAAAGTAAAGAGTATCTGAATTTGAACAATTTACTCTTTTAATGATGTTTACCAAAAACAGAGGTCATTAACTCCACTTCAGACTTGCTTGAAACCCTTTCATCTGTGCTCTCAAATTTGTTCATGGGGTTTGCTCCTCGGAGAACCATTTGCTTGTTTTTGAATAACACGATGAGGTCTTGTAGTGAGTCCTGTAAAACATGACATACAGTTACTGCTCCTCCCTCTAATTATTCTATCCACAGAGGTATAGTGACACTGATTACTCCCCAGCTGTTCACGTGTGTCTTTAAGTGGAAATAAAGCAAACTTTTTCCCAAGTTGTGTTTTCCATTGTGAATTAAAAACCAAGGAAGTAAACTTCTGGTGTTATTTCAGCATTTCTGCAGAAGTTGCTCTCACAGGGAGTCATGACAGAATATTGATGGCCCCCATCTCCCTAGTTCCCTCAATTTCTCCCCTTTTGCTAAAGAATCTACCCCCTAGCCAGCATTTCCTTTACCCTTATGATCCCAGCCGACACACCCTTCCCTCCCTGCAGGACAAAGAGTTCAAACCCCTGGCGGAGAGGAGCTGTCTGGCTCACTGTCAGCTGTCCTCCCTCACCCACGGGACTGCAGAGTTCAGATGTTAGACGTGAGGGTGGTGTGGGGTGATTGAATATAAAACCAGAATGGGGCAAAGGGATGCTGCTCTTCTGTGTGCGGTGGCTGTTAACATAAGTGAGTGGCTGTCACGCATTTTGTTAGCATCAACACTTTTCTTTGGGCAGGCCTGCGGAGAGGGATTGCTTGTCGCAGGGAGGAGATAGTTGTCAGAGCTGCGTTTGTGCCCCGAGGATGGCGACTAGCCCTTCTTCATTTCTAAAAGAAAGCGGCAGCGAGAGTAGGGGGAGGTGGGAGCGCGGGACAGCTTCTGGAGCAGACGGGTTCCTGCAGATCTGAGCAGTGAAGTGGAAAAAAAGACACTTTTTATCAAAGCTTCACTTCAGACAGCACGGTTTTTTTTTTTTCAGACTAGTCTTTTTTTTTTCTTCTTTTTTTTTTAAACACAGCACCCCATGGCCTAGGCACGAAAAAGATTGCCCACATCAGTGTTCAGGGGGAAGCAGAGATAACGGGCAGATGAGAAACAGGGATGAAGTAGAGTCCATCAGCACATAAGGTGGAGATGGAGCGGGACTCCTTTTCTTTGTGAATGATGGGGAATCTGCCCCTTAATCACCTTAGCAAAGAGGAAGTCAACAAAATTAGTACCTTGCAGAGCAGAACATTGTAGTTACTCTGTGAAAGTGAGAGTGGCAGTCTAAAAACTCATTTTCAGGGCAGTAAATTACTGCACAGCTGATGCTGCACACTGTTCTGCTCTTTACAGCAAACATGATTTCCCGCCCTGCGTGTCCTAGCCATCTCCATATGCCTATAATCATATATAAGTAAAGAAATCGTCTTTCTTGAATGTGCAAAATGTGAGTTCCAAACCATGCAAGTTAAAGTCCTAATGTTGGAAATGCTACCTCTGCTATTGGTAATAGTTTGTAGTTTACAGGTAATTGTTTACTGAGCAGTTGACTCTGTATGATTGAATTTTAAAAACATGTTGCAAAGTTGAGTCTCAGCTCAAATAAGGCTTTTAAATTGCTGTGGAATAAACTTCTCTGTTGCAGTGCAGCATGAAAACTTTGCTTTGCTTTTATATCTGGCGCTCTACTTTCTAAGATGGCAATTCTCGAGCTTCCCTTAATGAGATGTGTTAACACCTCAGCATTTATCAATACCAACGTGGTTTCACGAGCATTAGCATAGTTTCCCGGTTTGTTCAGAGACCACCCTCACTAACACCTGATTCAAACCCAGTTATTTTGTTCTATGGGTAGGCCCGAAATATGACAGAAACCGCTCAGTTCACAAATGAGCTTTATGGTTTACTCCTAGTGGGCTTTCAAGAGGTAAAGAGTTCAAATTTGGATCAGAAGCTGATGAAGCTAGGTGGATTGTTTTGGTAATTGAATTATTGATTAAAAGCAATAGTGTCTGGACGCAGAGCTCTAAATGTTAACCTGTCCAGAAATACCTGGATGATACCTAATGATATTTGTTATGACTACATTAAAAGGGTATATTGTGAGTGTCGCTTGTGTTATTGAAAATATGGAGCATGGACAAAATAACTCTGAATCTGTATCGCATTTTTCAATTCTGCAGCCTTGGTTCCTTGAATGTTCTCCTGGTGTTTGAAACAGAGCTTTCGGTGTCTTTGAGGTCAGAGTACGTGGCAAACAGACTTGTTTGTATGACATTTAGACTGACCAAGTCTGAAGGTAAAAGTGTTTATTGCTGTTGCAAACAGCCACACTTGCAGGCAATATGAGAAAGCTGCCACCACAAAGTGAGGTAAGGTGCGATAATCATTCAAATGGTGTGTGCTTTTTGAAAATCCTTCCTCACAGGCAGTCATATGAGAAAGGCTGTAATTTGTACATGCGAAATGGGACTGAAGTACTTGTGTCAAGAAGGAGAGAAAAGTTCAAATCATGCCTCTGCTTACCTGCCCAGTTGCTTCTGAGTTGAGCATAAATGTCAGTGTGATATTTTTATTTATTTATTTATTTTTGTCGTTGTCTTTAGATAGTTGCTAAAATAGCTTTACACAGCCTTTCCCAATTGGGATGTCAGAAAATAGTGTGAGGGAGGCTTTTAGACACCATAGAGAAAGCACTGTTCAGCACGCTGAAGCCTTTAATCTCTCGTACACTCCATTTCCCAGTTTTTCTCTAATTGTCTGTCATCTTTGCCTGTAAATTTTTACATATTTCTGTCTAGCCACCCATGGCGTTCTTTATCCTCCGCTTGCTTTGATGCTCCTCCCCACTTTTTATCTCCTTTCCTGCCTCATTCCCTTGGGCCCCATCTGTCTGAACTCTGTCCATTTCCACTGCTGACCTCATAAAGACGAAAGTAAGAGGATTCCACTCTCTACGGTGTCAAACAAAATCACACTGCAGTTCTATATAGGATAAAGAGCTTAGATATTAAATATATTACAGCTTCAAAAAAGCTCCCAAAACACTCTGTATATGATGTCTGACTTGTGGTCATAGGCCGTTGCTTGATTTATCCTTTCCCCATATACAGTGTCATTGTGACTCTTAGAAACAAAAAAAGCTCACGTGTCTTCATCAGTGCACTCTGAAAGAACAATTAATTATTCATGAGGAAGCACAGCACTTTAAATGGCATTTTAAAAAAAAAAAAAGGAAAAGAAACTTTATTTGCTTAAATGTGTCTCTTGAGCGTGATGCTCTTTTCTACTAAAAGGCTGATGCTATTTTTTCTCTCCCTGTGTTGTTGTTTCCTGATATAGTAGTTTAATGAAAAACCCAAAGACCAGGCCGATAATCCCTGACAACAACCAGGCAATCCCCGATTTGTAATGTTGGGCATGCTGCATTGTAAACAGATCCAGACAGCATGCCGAGGTAGCAAATGTCGAAAAGATCTATTAAGCCGCGCAAGGTCATAGCTCTGGAGAAGATTCTGTTTTTCCCCCACTTGTGCTGAATAACTGTACATTTAAAACTGAGTGATATTAATGGAAAAGTAACTTATGTTTGGTATGAGCAGATAAATTAGACGAGAGCTGCATGCTAACATCATTTTCCCTCCTTTTTATAGACAGAAGTAAAACTAAACGTCTCATTTGTGCAGAGCCCAAGTATAATTCTGGTACTTTCCCTGCTGTCAAGAAGTCATTGTAGCAGCTCAGGATTGGATTTAGCTGAAAACCATTCGTCTCTGCTACTGTGACCCTCGGTTGAACTGTGTCTGCTGAGAAAATGCTTCTTCACCCAAAGTGTGCACCACAGATTATTTTCAGCAGCGACGCTGTCATTACGGGTTCAGTTTGATTTGTTTTTTATATTTTTTGGGGCTTTTTTAATGTTCACCTCTGCCAGGGAAATGTGAGCCAGTGCTGTTTCTTCATGTATGCATGTGTCCCGCCAGAAAACCCCATCGTGTCTGTTAGTGGTCTGACACTCTGACTCACTGAGAATCCGATATTGCTAAAGGAATGACTGTGACTACCCTGCTTAGTTTCCTGCTGCGCAAACACACACACAGTCAATCTCTTATTCTCTGTCTCCCTCACGCCCTCTCATACATATAAATCCGAGCCAATCTCCTATTATTCATTTCCACTGCTCTTGTCATCTCTAAACCCCATCCTCCTTTGCACTTTAATTTTAACACCCTTCCCTCAGCATTTAGCATTTGTAATCAATGTTATTTATTGTGATAGAGATTAACTCAGCCTAATCGACGCAACCCACCCAGAGAGAAACTCTAAACGTGCCCGTCTTTATTAAGTGCCTCCTAATGAAAATTCACTGTTTAAGTTGATGATTGGAGCGACTCAATGAGCATACCACAGCGAAATAATGATTAGATTTTTTTTAAAGCAAGCTGGCATTGATTAGATCCTTAATGCCTATTGCATAACTGAGAGCTGCTGTTGGTGTACATACTAGTTATTGATTGGGAAATAAGAGAGCACAGGCGATGTTGGATCATTGTGCAGCAGAATAGCTGTCTGTTTTTATAATCGCGACATAGAGCGTGTCTTGTTAGAATCATAAAACCTGCTTTCTTAAAAATGTTTTTTTTATTTTATTTTATTCTTTAGCCAAAAAGTAAGAACCCACAAGGGACCAGTAAGAGAAGATTGTCACTCATGAGAAAGCTGGTAGGTAGGATTTTAGGATTTGAAAGCTTAGGCCAGATGAGTTTCCCAGGAAGATTGGAACACACTTTTGTACACACAAACACACAAGTACACACGCATAGGCAGACGTAAATACACATTTGTGTGCATAGACCACTTGAGCTCCTGGCTGACAGTGATTATAAACCTCTGGAATATCTCCCACGTGTGTCCTCACGCAGCTATCAAGGGCTGCACGCCGTGCGATCTAACCTCCTGATCCTTGGTCTGCCATTGCCATGGTAACAATCAGCAGTTACACCCCAACACCACCCCCACCACCACCTCATTCCTCCTTCCACTCCTACCACTCAGATGTGACTTGTCAGGGGCTATTCAGGATGTGGATTGCCAGGCCTCAAGCCCAGCATGTCTCCTGCAGAGGTAGAATAGAACCAATCAAGGAAATGGACTGGCTCCACCAGATGCCACTTATTATTAGCATTACTTTCTTTGCGCTTTCATATGTGCATCTCTACAGCTACTTAGTTATTTTGTACCCCTTGATAACTGTGCATACTTCACTTTGCTTGAGTAATAAAAAAAACGGCATTAATTCAGACAAGTTGTCTTTATGAGTCTGACGTTTACGTGGGTATCAAGAAAAGCTCCTGCTGATTACCGTTCATGCTGTAATCCCAGTGTTGCCAAATGTCACATGTTTCAAGTAAGACAATTGCTTTTAGTCTCTGTGTCACACTCTTCTGTCCAAATAAATCTTGCACCTAATATGAGGAAAGTTCAAATGCCCACCCTAATTAGATGATCTGCAAATGTAATTTTGCATAGACCAAAAGGCTTTCTCTGCATGTGGGACACAAAGTAGATTGGTCTTTTGCATGATTGCCAATTCAGCACTGGTCAATAAACAGCACATAAAGCACACAAGATGCAGTCTGTGTGCTTGGAGGGACTACATGCGCCTCTCCAAACTCAAAAAGCCCCTTTCATACATGTCGGGTTTTGTTTCATTAATTTTGGGCTGTTCATAAAATTTTTCAACTGCTGCATGTGGAAAGGTCTACAAAAACATAGTTTTTTTTCATGAAAAGGATTCTGTAATGTGTCGGATTGCTTTCCAATAATAAATATAAAAACCAGGTTGTGACAAAAAAAACCCACATTCACAGTTGCTGAAGTTATGTTTCTTGCCTACAGCCTTTTGTAGAAATCTTTCCTCTGAATCTATTAAATCCATGTAGTGTACAGAATCTAAATGAGTCTCCAAAACGAGCGTGCGTGGATTCAAAAAATAATACTTTTTGTGAAGATATGTATTTGTCTTCACTTAGGGGATCTGTCACACAGTTACGCATCGGTCTCGAGCTTCATTCCAGCTTTAGGGGGCAATTTTATATCACTGTTTGTAAAAGTGCAATTCATTCACTAAACTCGGAAATAGTTTCCTTTCATGTCAAGATTTTTATCTCAGGTTTTTTTCTTTTTCTTAGGTTGTGTGCAGTTCTGACATTATTGTGCACATTGATCTTAATTATACGCGGAATGTGATTTCTCTAATAATTACAGTAACACAACAAATTAAAGAAACAGGTAACCAGAAAAACAAACTGCTGCTTCACTGTGCACTATTAACATTTAAAATGAGCATTATTAATTGTCTAGCCTCTCGGATGATATTACCCCGTTGGTTCCTCGCCCCTACAACCACCTCCTGCCCCTACAACCCACCAGTGCTGCTCAACTGTTAGCTGAAAATTGGCAACACTGTTTAATAGCAGCTGTGAAAAAAGAGGAAAAAAAACACTACAGGAGTCCATTTAACCGTGGCTGATTTCGTGATGCACTCCAGTTGCTTTTCATTGACTTATGGGAGCAAATGCAGAGTAGAGTAGACCTACAAAGTTGTTAGCAGCTAACAGGGGAACGTGCAGAAATGAATCACAACAATACCGTCTCCCTTTGACTCTGCCGTAGCAATGCCCCAGGAGACCATTATGTGCGCTCTGAAATGCGGAAAATTCATACACGGGAGGGAAAGAAACCTTGCCGTGCTGAATGTTAAACTTTTTTTTTTTTTTTTGCAATAGCTGGGGAAGTTTCTGGGATCAGTTGCCCCTCTGCGGAGAGGGGAGGCTGTTCTTTTGGGAATGAAGAAAAGACTTTGATGTAGATTTACTTCCAAAGTGGTTGAACTTCTCATTCTGTTTTACCCACGTGTGTGTGTGTGTGTGTGTGTGTGTGTGTGTGTGTGTGTGTGCGCGCATCAAGTCATTAGAGAAACCATTTGTATATTAATCATTTAAGCTCTGCACTCCTCATGTCAAATGTTTCTTACTAGGTTATATCCTATCTTCCCTGAGGACCTTTTTGACAGTTAGTTACCACAGAACGAAAGCAGTACTGGCACGTACGCCTTCTGTAAATGATCAATTGATGTCATCCCTGCTTTGCAGGAAAAGCAAAACGATTTGTGCTACAATTATTAGGCTTCAAACGGTCATCTTTTCTTCTTCTTCTTTTGCGGTTGTTTGTGGGTGCCAGCTGGTGGATCTCACTCTGCAGGCTGTACTTTGCCAGTGTTAATCCACAAACTGTTGCATAAAATGCCGCAACTGTAAGCTGTGTTGTTTAGCCTTTATTGTTGCACAAATATATATTTTTTTCACCAATTTTGTTATCGGCAAGCGAGACAAAGAGACGGGGACACTGGCATGCCAGGCAGCCAGCTGCTCACACAGGGAGCATGTCTTTAATTATTTTAAAGATAGATGGGCTGATCGTGACATCAGCAACTTGGGCAGTTAAGCACCCTCTTTACTTTCCTCTGTTATTTAAATAATACTGTGCAAGAACAAAGACGCGGAGAGTCCCCTCATCTGACTGTACGATCCTTTTGATTTGGGTCTAATTGGGTGCACGTTAGCCTCTGGTATAACAGATACAACTAATTAGGCCCTTGCTCGTGTAATTAAAATGATGTAGCATGGCCAAGCTTCCAGCAGGGTATGTCTTTAACAAAAGTAATTAAGAAATTTATCACCTGGAAAGATCCTTTATCCATTTTTGTCTTCATATCAGGCCCATCTCTGTTTGTTTTCACATGACAAAGGCAAGTCTGTGCTTTGTCACCATCTTCTGCAGCTGAAAGGGGCTCTGTGGTGGAGTTGAAGGTGTGAAGAATTAGGTTTGATCCTGGGCGGCTGGCACTTATCAGGAGTGTTGTGATATGGGGAGCTCAGTAACCTCCTCTGAGATTCCGCTTCTTTTCCCTCACACTCTTTATATTCTCCACTCCTCCCTGCTTCCCTCCCGTACCATTAAGCCCTGCATTAAACATTCATATGGCACCTACAGTGTATTCAGAAGACACACTACATCCCTGCTGCTCTTCCTCCCTCTTCACTCTGCCCTCTTCTTTTTCACCGTAACCCCCACTACCCCCGACTTCAGCTCCCCCCCACCCCCATATCAGTGAATTCCCACTAATAAGGATACTTAGAGTAAATCCTCACAACTCCCCGTTTCACAGCGGATTAGCGTTCTCACCCTTGGCGAAGAGAACAATTGGTTAAGAAGGGCAAAACAAAAAGAACTCCTTGTTGGTGATGTTCTGTTTGGATTCTTGAGCTTGTTTTCTGTCTTCCTCGCTCTCACGCTCTTCTTTCCTTCCTCTGGCCGAAACAAAGCGGTTACCCACTCCCTCCGTTTTCCCTTACCTCTTGCTCTGACTTTTCACTCCGCCTTGAACGCTCATCTCTCATTACCAGATTTGCCATCACTGCACATGTGCCCCTCTGACCACTTATGGATTTGTTTTCCATTAATACATTTCTAAGTCTGACTAAAGCTAATGACGTCCTTCAGACTGAGCTCAGTCTAACAAATGATACTAGTAATTTCTGCTCAAGTGAATATAAGTTCCCCGAGGACAAAAACACAACTCCCCGACTCTTTTTATGTGCACTTTCCTCACTTTAAAAAAGAGAAAACAACGATAGAAGAGACAACAAAGTTCATGTAAATGATAAATAGAGTTGACGCAGGAGTTTATCCCTCTCTGTCTAAACCTACTCTATCACATGTAGAAACGAGGCAGCGAGCACTAGCCCCACCGGAGCCTTCTAGCAATTAGGCAAGTGCCAGAAAAACACATTAATCTAGCTGTTATATCTAGCCTTGTTAATTTATAGTTGGGTTGTGGAAGCTCACTCATTAATTGGCTGTGTTGGATGACACACAGCGAAATTACATTTGCATAGATCATTTTTAAATTGCCACCCAACATCCAGCTGGGAGCAATGCTGAGAATAAACCCTCTGGTTTTAAATGTTTGCTTGCTTGATGGCAGTTTAGTGATGAGAGAACACGGAGGAAAGGTGTCTGAGAGAGGTCTGTGTGAGCTGTTTTTTTTTTTTTGTTTTTTTTTTTAAAGCTGTGGTAGCCATCTCGCCCACGCCTCCATACAAGCGGAGAAATTGGCTGTACTCAGCAGACCAGGACGAAGATAGCGAGCAGTGGTAGTGGCGATGAGGTGGGGAAGGCAGAGGGGGTGGCAGAATGGGCACCCATGCAGGAGGGGAGAGTCAATTCCAAAAGGACTGTTGAGTTTCTTTCCAAAAATTGAATCGTCAATTTCCATTCAGCTGACCACTCTGCAGGATTGGAAATGAATGAGTGTCAAAGCAGTGGTTGTCCTGGAAATAGAGGTTAGCCCTGAAGTGAAATTCAACGACGACAGCGTGGGGAGGTCGGGAGGGAGGAGTGGATAAGTGGTAGAGGAGAAAGAAAGGTGGACTGGAATCAAAAGTGAAATTGAACACGGGGCCTGACCTTGCTGTGCTCCCTCTCGCGATGGCCTGGGTGATAATTCCTCTGGCTTGAGCTGCGCAGACTGGCAGCTTTGGTGTGACCGAGTCTGAAAGAAGGGACGGCTGTAATTATCGGCAGAAGGCTCAGGAGATAACGAGTCTGAAATGCAGGCTTCCACTGGCAGACATCAGTGCTATCTCATGCCCAACACTTGTCATGGCCGGTGCATCCGAGCACGTGTGCAGAGGTGTCTGTACCTTTTTATGTGAGGCTGCTGTATGCATCTTTGTTAGCCCCCCGCCAGCAGAAACCTGCAAGGACCCCCCACACCCACACACTGTCTGGATGTGACAGAATGTCAGCGCTCTCACCTGACATGAAAGACGCAGTGACACCTTTAGAGATGAGGTGCAGATGTTATCGCTGACATGCCTCAGCTACGCCACACGACTGGCCCATAATGCCACCTTGCTGCTTATCAGGCCATCTGCAAGTTGATTAAAGCAGCTTATTTTTAGACGGTGGGGGACTAATTCCCTCTGACCTTTGTGCCTCTGCATTTGATTAGAAATGGCAATCACACGAGGTCTGAGCAATTAATCATGAAGAAAAAGATTCCAAAATGAAATATAATCAGGTGAGAAACCACAGATATGGATCGCATTACACCTAAACCTTCAGCAGCGGTGGAAGACATATACAAATACTTTAAGTAAAAAACAAAACAATAATACAACAATGTACCATCACTCAAATACTAAAAATGCTTCAATAACAGCTCTATGTTAAACCCTAAACCCTTTGACAGTATTCACAGTTAAATTTTTAAGGGAACTGCATTACATTTGTTACTTTTACAAGTAAAAGTATATCATTTGGTAAACTAATGAGTCGGACTGTTGCAGAATGAATAATTTCACAAGTATTAAATATATATTGTTTCTTATCCATTATCTTTCCAGTTGGTCAAGGTCCAGCTTCTTTTAGTGAGCACTTTAATCATTCACAATAAAAACACTGGCACTCTTTAGTTTCTGTTTGAAAAATTTGGCTTAACCTCGGAAGAGGATTAGTGCCACATCGCTGTTGAAGAAATATGAAAAATTATACTTTTTGTCAGAGCGATTTGATCCTAATTGATCTGCAGTGAAAAGAAATACAAGTGCATGTGTACGCAACAGGCCACTGGGAATGCAAATCACTTTTTTCATGATCAGTTAATCTCCTGAAAATCCAGTTAATTATTTGATTGTTTTGTTTGTCGTTTCTCCCAGTTTATCCAAATTTTCAATTGCCCCATGTGATGTGTTCAATTTACTGTGTGACCACGAGTCCAGAACCTCATACTTATAATTTGCAGTGATATAAACCAGAAAAAAATGCAGCCTGTCATTCAGCAATTGAGAGACCTGGTGTGCTCAGGGTGATAAGCAGGGGCAGCATTGTGGCACGGGGTTAGCACTGTCGCCTCACAGCAAACTGGATTCGACTCCACCATCTGAATGGGGCCTTTCTGTCTGAAGTGTGCATGTTCTCCCCATCTCTGGATTCTCTCTGTGTACTCCAGGGTCCACCCACAGTCCAAAGTTAGGGGGGTTTAGGTTAACTGGTGATTCTAAATTGCCGGTAGGAGTGGATGGTGTGAATGGCTGTCTGCGTTAGCCCTGCGACAAACAGGCGACCTGTCCAGGTTGTATCCCACCTCTCGCCCTATGGCACCTGGGCTAGGCTCCAGCCCCACCACCCCACCATATCCTGATGGATGGATGCAGCAGTTGTTTAGCATTTAGAGTTCAGCATTCTTATTGTATGACTGGCTTAAATGATGTGCTAATTGCTTTAATGTTAAAAGGTTAATAATTAAAATGAGTTTTCCATTGAAATTAAGTCTGTATTTGTATCCAAAAACAAAAAGTGCCTCAGTGGCTTGTAACACTGCGTATCCTTAAACCGAAGTTTCAAGTGAACAAAAAGAAGGAAACCTATATTTTCTAATTAGTTTGTTGTTTAATTGCTTCAGCACCACCAGCTCACTCCCATTCCTTAATTGTTTATCTTTCTCCTTCAGAGTCACATACAAAATTACAGTCTTTCTCTCACAGTTGGGCAAACAAACACCCCTCTACTTCTCAGATAGACTTAACGCTCTGGTAGTAGCAGGGACACAGCAACGGGAGGGTGTGTGTGTGTGTTCGGGAGGGGGGGGGGGCTCTGAATGAAAGTAGCACTGATCATCTCTATGATTTCAAACTTAATTAACCTGGGCATTGCGCGCCACACACACACACACACACACACACACACACACACACACACACACACACACACACACACACACACACACACACACACACACACACACACACACATCATCATCTGGCCCATCAGCAGTGGATGATCACTATCTCCTCTCAGATCAACTGTGATGGCAGGAAGAGAAAGAAGAGAGAAAAAGGGCAAGACAAGACTGAGACTCTGTCATCCCACCAGCATCAAATACCTTAACCCGCTATTAAAGACCGATTCAAGCAATTCACAACCTGGGTCTTTTCATAGCTGTTGATGTGATTTCTATTGGGTATGACACTGTTGTACTTACCAGTTCATTTACTGAGATCTGGGTAGATGATGACATCAGTCAAATTTGTCAGACTGAATAGGAAGAAGCATTGAGAGGACCAGACAAATTGAAAACGGTTAGCAAAGCCACCTTATTTGGGAGGTAAAATTGAAAGTGAATAATGTACTGGAGCATGAATGATTCCTCACTGCAAAGGAAGAAATTTACTCTGCTATCGTGAGTCAAAGTTGAGTTGGGAAATTATAAACTGGACTGAAGATGTGGTTAATTATTTTATATTTGTTTACTTCCAGATCAGTTGGGGTAACTTGGGGTTTGCTTGAAACCTCTAACTGTCCCTTCATACTTCCTGCCTCACTGAATGTTATGCAGTAATATTTGTGGCTCCAGCTAACAATTATTTTCTTTCTTCAATTAATTCAGAAGTGATTATTTAATTAACTGTTTGGACCATAAAACTTAAGAAGCCTAAGAACCCAAAGTGATGTAGATTGCTTTGTCTAGCCAACAGCCAAAAATCCAAAGATGTTCAGTTTATCACAGTCCTGCCGAAGTTAGAAATTATATATATATATATGATCCAATGTTAACCTGTATATGATCCCCTCAGAAAACTGAAAAAACTGGAACACAGTCTGTTGTGTACACACATGCGCTTTAGAGCACAATTCAGAAGAAGTTATAAAAATATAATTTGGCTAACTAACTGCTGCTCTCAGCAAAACAAAACCTCACTTGCCCCCTGCTCATGCCCTCCCCAGAGACCTGACTCAGACCGTCTGGCTGTCTGTCTGAGCTTTGAGAACACGGAAGTGCAGACTCAACCATTACCACAGTCAAACGAGGGAGGTTTGTGTACCCACAAGGGCCTGTGCAAAATTCCCAAAACTAACCATGAATATAAAAATACCTCAGCTTTGCTGCTTCTCATGCGAAGCAGTAGAGAAAGAGCCCAAGACAGCAGATTGATTGGTGACAGGGCACTCTCTTTCTTTCAGTTCTTCTCTCTTACTTCCTTTTTAAGTTATTCCTCTTTTTTTTTTTTTTTTTTTTTTTAATCTTTGTCTCACAGCCTAAAAAAAATCCCCTCTTTTTTTAAATGTTTTTTTTATTTATTTTTTTGTCCTCTCATTTAATGTCAAAAATGGACTGCATTTATATAGTGCTTTTTGGGGGGTCTCTTTCAACTGCCATAAAGTAATTTCATATAATTAGCCACTTCACCCAGTCATAGATTACGTATCCTGTAGCTACGGTACATTTTTTACCACATACTCGCACACCAGTGATACATTAGGTGTACTTCTGAAGTTCATTATCTTGCCGAAGGACCTTCTGACATGCAAACTTGAGGAGCTCGGTACTGAACCACCAACTTTCCAATTAGTGAGCATCCCAGTCTACCTGTGGAGCTGTCCTTCATATCTTTCTGTGTCTCCTTTCCTCAATTGTCCTGTCTGTGTGGTCATCTCATTTAAGTCGGTGACATTTGATGTGAAGTGGCGCAGGCCCGAGAGCTTATAGACACTGACTCATAAAAACACACATGTGCACTTGACTTGATGTGCAGGGAAAGGTCAGACCCACTCTCAGAGGGCCTAATCACCCACTCTCATTGAGTGGCCTGCTCGCTCAGTCACACTTGATTGTGTGCGTGTGTGCTTGCGTGTGTGTGTGTTTGTGAGGATAGTGTGGTCAGGGTGTGACTTGGTGTATGTAGGCAAGCGAGTGAGAGTGAGTGGGATAGATCATGCCTCAAGAGTGTGGCGGTTTGTGTGCAAAAGTGTGCTTTCCCTACTTCTGAACGTATGATCAGCAGATGACCGTTTTGGGTCGGGTGACAGACACACATGAACTTGTGCATGCAAATACACGCGCCATCCTCTTGCCCCAAACATGTGGTGCAATCAGCAGCCTTATCGTGGGAGCTGTGGGGCAGTAACAGGCTCATTAACTTCTCCCTGAGCCTTTTTTAGAGAGGGAATTGGCCAAGACGAGTGGGCCACACTCGTCTTTACCCCCTCTCAGTCTATTTGTGACATTTGCAGTAAGTGATTGTGCGTGCGCGTAGGTGTCACGCTCATTTTTATTCTAGCCCATAGTCCCTTATGTTTCTGTGCTTATTCCACCATTAGTGGACCTTCAGAGCTGCCCATTGCTTAAAACAGAAGCTAGCAGAGCAGGGCAGCGGGGATTAAGTATTAAAGAGCCTCAGCTGCTCTGGGGCTCCTGTAGCTCAGCGTTCGGCCACTGCGGCCTGATAATGGTGTTTGTTTAGCCATTAGTCAAGCCCTGCTTAGCAGCTCTCTCCCCTCTGGCTGCAGCAGCTCTGATAGATGATGGATGAAGATTACAGGGGTTGGCGGATTGAGGAATGAGTGTCGTGGAGTGGTTTCAATAGCATCAAGAACATTCGGTGGAAGTGCATGCATTGAGGAGTTGATCTCAATGACAAATTGATTTTAAATCGGAAATTGTAATTTGAAACGATGAATATGACAAATGGTAAAGTTACGTTTTTTAACGCGGTCATGTTGTGTAATAGCTGCTGTATGTGTGATTGTCATATGCACATTTAAGAAACTGATAAATGTTGCAAGCTTTTTATGTGTTGTGGTTCCCCTTCTTGCATTAAAAGATAAGAGCAAGTAATATTTTGATGATATCTTTAATGAGGTGCCCGAAACGCCCCACCTCCTAAGCACGGTGTTTCACGAACCTCATTAAGCACCAGAGCCATGTCCTGCCGGAAAGAGGCCTGGGCAGAATCAGGACACACTAGAGAGATTATATCTATTGACTAGCTCGGGAACTGGCTCGGTGTCCCCCTGGATGAGCTGGAGGAGTTTCTTGTGGAGAAGGTGTCAGTGAAAGGATAGATGGGCCTGTTTTAAATCTATTAGAACTGGTGCTTGTTTTTTGTTTTTTTGTTTTTTTAAATCATATTGCAAATCAAATTGCTCTTGCAGTCTCTCAAGTATCGCATGTAATTTTTTTCCAAATCACTGCGCCATACTAAGAAGAAGGAGCAGAACTAGTCCAAGCAAATGTGTTTGTGCGTGTGTTTCATTCGTGAGAAAAAGAGGCTGTTAGATGGTGCCCTTGTGTTATGAGTTGAGGTTTTGTGTCGAGGCACACACAGTTTATCAGAGACTACCCTTCCTGTGATTAGTTCCCTTCTTCGGACTAATTAAAAAGTAGCCCAGTCTATTTCCTTTTGCACCACCAGCGGAAAGTACTCCTTCTCACTGAAAGCTATTTAATTTTATGAGGTATTTCTTGCAGCTAATTTAGCCATTACCTTTTAAGCTCTAAACGTGACCTTTTCTCCATATGCTGAACAGCGCTTGCTAATCTTTGGGCCATTACCTGATAGCTGTTAGTCATTACTAAGAGCTAGAATCTTACTGGGCCTCAGCCAACGCTTATATCCCCACCATCACAATGCTCAAGTCACCATCCACACTCTGACTCATCCTGACAAGTGACAGGCACCTGCCAGCTCGCACAAAGGGGCTATTGAGACTCAGTCAGTAACGTGTGTGATTGCCCTCCCTCTGTTCCTGTCCTCCTTCCTTTCCATTCTGCTTTCTTTGCTGAAGTTACTAGAGCTTGTGCTCTATTCATACGCTACCATGTCTCTGTTTAAAGGATTGCATTTTTGGGAATACGCATTTGTTTTCTTTCTAAGAGTGAGTTAAGAAGATTGCATCAAACTCGTCCAGAGGGAGAAATACACCTACTGGCACTTCTAAAATGCAAAAGTTACCATGTTGTATCTTTTTTTCTTCTTAAATGCTTACACACAGAAACAGAAACCACTCATGTGGTTTGGTGGAAACTGCTCAGCTGAACTATGTCTTGGCAAACATAAACGCCTTGTGGAAAGATTCCTCATGTCTTGTCTTCACTGTCAGCTTTCATAATTTCTTTAATGTCATGTAAGCAAGGAAACTGGTTTCTGTAATTGGGTGGGCAAAGAAAGCCGATCTCCCTGATCTCCCTGCATGGGTTATTGCGTTTTTAATCAGCCTTTTATTAGTACACATGTAGAGGGGGGGAAAATCAGGGAGAGAAAGTGAAAGGCAGAGTGGCTAGATAAAAAGGCGCATCATTACATGGAGAGTTTTTAAATTATTCTATCCCAGTTCTGACTCAAACTGAAACTCAGAGTATCATCTATTAATTTACACGAGTTGGTTTCCACTCCTGAACCACTGAATGTTTAATTCACACACATTTACACTAAGGCTGTTTGCCTGTCTTCTCACTATGGCGTCTGCTACCAGATAAAATCAGTAAGGAACATCTTCTATTGCTCATCGCTTATGAAATAAGTCTGATAATGCCCAGACATTTAGTCAGTGAGCAGTTGCACCAGCATTCACAGTATTATGTATGTGTAGATTCGCAGTCATACGGTTCGTGTAGTCTTGAGAGGCTGAAAAAAGAAGGCAGCTGGACTACTTTAGGTCTGGAGTTCAATATGCAGTTGGTGGAGAGTCTCAGGTATTTAACCTGTGGTGTGGGTTGTCCCTTTTGGGGGATGGTGATGGGAAAAAGAACCACAAAACCTAAAAATTCCATGTCTCAACCAAGGCATGTCATTGTACTGAGCTGGTCAGCAACTTAAAGGCTGTGTAGGAAAGGGTTATATTGAATACACTAAATGAACAGAGAGACAGCTGTTAAGTACCTTATTTATCAATGAAGTTAACAGAAAATGGCATATTCATAAATGGTATAAACAAGTTTTCTTTTTAATATACATATCTTTTAATAAAGTGCATTTTGATGTTTCACTGGGTAACCATGAGGCTTTAGCATTTGTGCTAACACCACACAGACATAAGTCCTAGATTGTGGGTTTATTAGCGTTCAACCATAAAGTTATATCTTAATGTCCACTACTACACAGGTTTCTTGTTCCTATACATGGGAAGGCAAGCAAATCAGAGACTATAAGATCAGTGTTCTCCTTGAAACAAAATGAAAGCTGGGCACTGAGACTAAACCACATTACAAGATACCTTCATGGCTCATTGGCGTTTATGCTGGGGAAGTGAAATCATTATAACCAATAAGCTGTGTAATGGATTCCTTCCCAGCAGTCAGTCTGCCTGCCTGACTTCTTAATTGTCACTGTATGTGTGTCAGTATGTGAGTGTGAGCTGTTCTTTATATGTAAGTGCAAGGTGATTGTGGTCCTGGACCAGGGGATCACCTCAGGGTGGTGCACGGATTAGAGAAGCTGCCCTTCAACCCACGGAAGCAGGGATTTAACTTTCTGTGTGTGAGAGCAAGCTTCCGACGCGCTGAAATGCCCTTGAGCAATACACCGAGTTATTACCTGTTCTGAAAAAAGGAGTCTGGCCTCTGACAGAAGATGGTGAAATAAAAAATTCCCCGCAGCTAAGCAGTTGTTGAGTCAAAAGGAAATGAGGGTCAGCGCTGACACAGTGAGTGGATTGTTTGTGTAGTAGACTGACGAAACATTGGACTCGTTTTCTGATCTGTTGGTATATTATTCATCAAAACTATGTCAATAAAAACAAGACTAGAATATTAATTGACTGACGGATAATGAAAATATTTTAGAGTTTCAACTGTGGGTGTAGAAATACAATGCACGATACAGTACAGTTGGGACGCTTTATAAAGTTTAAATAAAAACAATATGGAATGATTTGCAACCCCATATATTATTCACACAGAAAACACCAAACTGGTAAACTGAGAAAATGTACCATGTGGGGGAAAAAAACCAGCATCTGGAGGAAGGTTTTGCATCTAATAAGGTTAACTGGCAACAGGTCAGTAACATGATTGTGTATAAAAAGAGCATCTTAGAGAGGCAGAATTTCTCAGAAGTAAAGATGAGCAGATGTTTTGCAAAAATCTGCATCTATAAATTGTGGAACAATTCTGTGATCTTTGGACTCCCAGGGAGCACTGAATTACAAACAGGCACGTTTGTATCATGGAAATCACTGCATGGGCTCGGAAACACTTCCAGAAACCATTGTCTACAAACATAGTTCACTGTGCCATCCACGATTTTAGGCTAAAGTTTTGTCACGCAAAGAAGAAACCATAAATGAACATGAACTAGAAACATCTTCAATGGGACAAAACTAAATTAAAATGGATTGAGGCAAAGTGGAAAGTTTAATGTCTTTTTGGGAAAAAAAATGGATGTAATGTCCTCTAGACTAAAACGGAGAGGGAACATCCAGCTTGATGCCTCAAAAGCCTGCATCTCTGATGGTATGGGGGGTACATTAGTGGAACTGGCAGCCTGTGCATCACGGTGTATGAAAGGTGTATAAGCAGATTAGAGCAACACAAGCACCCATTGACTTTTGACCTTGCATATTTCAGCAAGACAATGCTGAATGACACATGTCTCTATTATAAGATCATGGCTACATAGTGGAACTGTCCAGGAGCTGAATTGGCCCTCCTGGAGTCCAGACATTTGACCAGTTGACAACATTTGGACTATCATGAAACAAACAACACGAAAAAGACGACCCAGGACTCGAGTATCGAGAATTCCATATCAGACAGGAATGGGATAAGAGTCCTCTCCCAAAAATCCAGCAACTGGTCTCAGTTCCCATATGTTTCCAGACTGTAATTAAAAGAATAGAGGATGTTACACAGTGCTAAACTTTTTAATATTAAAATATAGGTTTATTATTTCCCAAAAATTGCATTTGTTTTGGGTTCGGGTATGCTTGTCTGCACCCTACAGCTGTTAGTATGCATTAGTAAATGTCTGGATGTGGCCGCAATGGCAGTCGGAAGAGGCACTGGCTCCTGAAAGTACCTTTTCTCTGCCAGGCCAGGCTGTTTAATCAAGTTTCCCGCATCTGCCAGCTGTGTCCACACTGCAAACAGCCACTCTGTCCCACTGGAGAGTTGCAGCATCCAGCTGGGGTTGGGGAGGCCAGTTAGCATTGGGAGATTAGCCCAAGCTGCTGTTGGCCAGACAGAAGAGGTTGAATTTCTGTGTTTGTTTGAGAGACAAACAGAGATTGAGAGATTACAAGAGACACAGAGGTCAGCTGCCGGGCGGTATGAGGCAGAGAAGCCTGGTAGTGAGTGAGTGAGTGTGTGTGTGTATGTGTCGCTGAACACAAGCACATTTAAATGTGTACTCTGCTCAAGTAGTTTGTGTGTGCAAGCCTGTGGTTTTGCGCTCTTGCTGCTCAAGTGTCCAGCTGGCAGAAGGGAGATAGCAGGAGCCTTGAAAATGGTGACGGAGCGGTAAACAGACACACAAACAGTCTATCAGTCCTAATGAGGAAAACTGCTGGGCCTAAAAGGATTGTGTGCATGTGTGCTCGCAGGTTATGCTCGCACCGGCTGACTCATGGTCATACATCATAACAGACAAACATACACAAGAGGACAGATGCATGTAGACACACACGTACACACAGGCAGAAACCCAGAGATGTGAGAATTGGGGCACATACGGTCTAATAAGAGAGCAACGTGTGATACACACACTCTTGGGTCATGGGCCAACTTTAAAGGTGTTAGCAAATTTAGGCCAGAGCAGCTGGATCCCGCTAAAATGGACCAGCCCCATCAATCCCACCCCCCACCCCCTCTGTGCCTGGTGCCCTGAATACAATGGCTGGGCTGGCTGCTTTTGGTGAGCATGGTTTTCCCAGTCAGTCAAATTGAAATAAATGAACTGCCAGCCCTGACGGCAAGGTAATTGTTCATATGGAAATTGGATTACCATCGTCACACCAGCCCTCCTTTACAACTTGTGAAACAATTTTACTCCGAGCATGGGACAAGACTTTTTGCATGTCAAAAAAGGAAGTGGTGGGGGAATGGAAGACATGCAGAGAAAGAGTTCTCCACACTCTCCCGCTTCATGTTTCATCTTTTAACAATGCTTCTGTTCTGCCTGTGGTTTCCTTGGTGGTGGCAGGAAAATAAAGGACAAGGATCCACCCCTCAGTTCCAGTTCCTTGTCATGGCTCTCAACCTGGGTTGTTGTATCTCCTTGGGCTCATTTTATCATGCTTTTTCAGCATGCTACATGTTGTTAGAGACATGGTAAGGTTTGAATCAGAGCATTAACCCCGCGTTCACCTCTCTTTACCCGGGGTCGACTTCTCTGGGGACAGGCTGCTAATTTAATCGTACTTCACTTATATCAGTGTATAACAGGGAAAGTGGTTTCACATCAGTGTCAGAGCTGTCAAAGGCAGCTCTCCAGTAAAGAAAGTGCTGAATATGAATGATCGCAGTATGGGGTGATATCCTGTTAGATTTTCTGGGTAGGGTGTCTGTTTCTTCATTTATTATATCAGTTTCCTTTCTGTATCTATTTTAATAAGGGCGAGGGGACTCATGCCGCTTCAAAACTTGCCGGGTCAGCAGTTATGTAACCGTTTGTGCATCTGATCTAATCTAATCATCACAGACATATTTCTCCAGAATTTCAATTCTGCTATCTCCTTCCTGATCTTTTGCTCCCTTACCACGACACACTTGCAGACTTCCTCCTTAGGATTGGCCAAGAGGCGTGTTGACTGCCATGCTGGGTTTTAGTGCCCCTGTGTCAAAGAAACACAGCATGGCAGTTTGAAGAGAAGAGTGTCTTTGTGTGGTCTGAGCAGGATTACCTCGTCAGCACTTCAAGCTGAGCTGGTTTCATGTATTGGGGCTTGCACATGTATCTCTAAGCCTGTGGATTTGTGTGTGTGTAGGGTGCACACACCTTCCATTTTTCAATTTAATATCTTTCATTTTTTTCTCTGTTGAAAGCTGCTTCTCCTGTCCAGACATGGCCTACCTTATGGAGGAAGGGTGGAAGAAATGGTTCTGTATTTGTCAATAAAAGGTGTGTGTTTGCGCATGTGTGAAATGATAAGCAAGGAAACAAAAAAGCCACACCTATGTGCTACAGGCAAGCCTGTGCATGCCATACCTCAACAGTTTAGCTGTCCTACTTCGCTTCTCTCAAACCGAAGGAGTACATTTGAATTGGAGACTACATATCAGAGCGGTGTAGCACATCGTGTTCGTATGGCTCATTCAACTCTGAGCTGAATCTTCAGTTTGGTGTCGTTATGGTGAGGTGAGTAGTCAACTTAGCTTAAACAAGTACTGTTTAGGAAATGCGGTTTATTGACAACACTACTGATATAGTTTGTCTGAGGAGAACAAAACAGTTTTCACAGGTCTTTATGCCAGTTAATATTGTAAGGACTGGACAACACAACTTACAGATACTGTTGAGCCTTAAAATGTTCAGAGCGTTTAGGTATTTGAGGTTTGTACATCTCATTTATAACAAATAACAAAATGTGTACTTCCTACTTTCTTCCACAATGGAAAAAAGCATTAGTTGCACCGCTCCTTTAGTTTTCTGTTGTTGCCTAGTTTCATTTTCACTTAGTTTTACATACCGAGTGCTAGAAATTGCTCTCTGGAGATCTGCCCCAAGACCTACTGGTAGCTCATATTTTCACAGCATTTGCATTAAAATTACTACATTTGTGCTACAATGCCATTCTTTTTTTTTTAGATCAGAGGGTGGATAACTGCAGCATTTTTCTTTATAATGTGTTAAAATTCAAGAACAACACAAATCAGCAAATCCAAAAGAATGAAAGCTGAATACTAAAACTGAACATTATAACCTCTCTGAATGATTTATTCATGAAGAATTTTCAAGCACCGCTGTAACAGACAGCATTAGTTTTAACTAGGTGCAAACTACCTGTTAAACTGCTGAGTGACAGTGAGGTGACTACCCTGTGGTGGGACTGAATTAATTTTTCATCTCAAGGTTTCTACAAGCTTTGTAAATATATGCATAGTTAAGAAGAATGATACAGTTTTACATGTGTTTAAAGTAAATACAACCTACTATAAACAGTCATGAAAAAAAGTGCACCCCATGGTTCAGTAGCTTTTAGAAAAGACTTTAGCACGAATGACCCAAAGTAATCATTTTCTGTATGACTCTGTCACATCACTATGAAGGAATCTTTTCCCACTAGTCTTCTAAAAGTAGAGAAGCTTCTAAAACGTTGCTTCAGTTGTGGGCATTCATTTATGCACAGCTCTCTTAAGGCCCCAACACAGCAATCAGGTTTTCGTAATTTAATTTTTTTCTTTTTCAGCCATTCTGTTATAAATTTGCTGTTTCAGCTAAACTTTACCTGTCAGAAAAATAGCCTGTGTGTTGAGACACAACACAACACTCTAGACTGTGTCATTATTTATTCTTGTTAAATAAATAACACATTATAATATGTTTCGTAGTTAACCTGAAGCTGTACTTACATAATTGTAAAAACTGCTAAAGACCAGAATTGGCCCATTTAAGCATTCGTGTGAAGAGTTAAAGAAGTTCTAAAGCTCAAAGATTTTTTTTCTTTCCGTAACCACAAACAATCACGTGAAAAGGAATGAGGTGAAATGCCTAATTTAAGGTCAATTCAGTGCTGGCTTCAGGCTGTTTGAATTTGAAAATTGACTTTCACCAGATCATATTTTTCAGATGTGCCAGCTTCATTAGTGCATGATGTGTTTCATTATTATTTATTCCAGGCCATTGGAGGCTTCATTAGCTGCAGGCTGATGCAGCATGCAGCCTCTAAATTTAGCAGGCTTTTATTTATTCAGAATAGCCGCGTGTTGGATGATATGCCCAGTTGTCATGTTCTCTCACAGCAGACATGTCGAAAAAAGAGGTGGGTTGGTCTGGGGAGAAATGGGCCTCATTCCACCTGTGCCACCCCCACCAGGCGTCTGTATCTGCTCAGCTCTTTGAAGCCTCTTTAATTCCAGCGTTAAGGATTAAGCCCATGAAAAAAAAGGATAAAAAGTGACAGAGTGACAGAAGGAGACATCTTAGGAGAGAACAGGCTCTTTTGAAATATGTTAAGAAATTCGTTTGCACTGACCCACAATGCAACATCTGAGGGAAATTTGTGTGACACATTTTTTTGTCTGATCAGGGACTGGCCATAGGATTTGCATGAATAGGAAAAGCACCCTTTGAAGTTGCAGTTGTAAGTGATTCTGGAGTTTTCTGAAACCTAAATGAGTGTCCAGAGATGATTGTCCTTGAATTTGTGGTCTGAGAAAGTTTTATTGGGAGTTAAAAGAAATCAAGTAATTTTTTTTGTCACAGGATACTACTGACATAATCCACTTTTTTTCTGTGTGGTATGTCATATCAGGGTAAATTGATAGTAAAGGGGATATTATAGTTTTTAGTGAAAGACACAGAGTCATCTATCTACACCATGTCTGTAGACAATCCATTAAAAAGTGGGAATTGTACATTGTGGCAGTATACAAACAGCTGTTTAATTTCATTCTGTAGGTGTGCAGATATGCAGTAGGTGTAATTGTATGTACAGGAGTGTGCTGACAGTGTTTTTGACAGGTATGTTCTTAAGCAGAAAAAATGCACATTAAAGGTCATGTAGCTTGTTAGACTACCTGAATCTGTCTAGTCAAAACATAATAATAGTCAGATGGCACCTTTATATGATAAATTTAGTATACCAACTTACATACTACATACAATGTCACCCTAAATTTGCTCAGAGTACAGTTTTTGTTTACAGATCACAGAGCTGCTGATTTCATCCTATGGTGATTTTTTTCCTTTAATACCATTTTTTCCTTTTAGTTTTTCTCTGTGGACATTTTTGCAGTTTTCCACCTCACTTTGTCAGTGAAAGTTGTCTCTGTTTTGCTTTTGATGTCAACATTTTGAGGCTGTGAGGCTGTTTTGCAACTCGTGCAGTTTCTGTGAAGCTTCCCTGAAAACTCAAGCACAAGCGTTATTGTCCTGCCGCTTAAAGCTGACACGGGCTTGTAATTGCCGATGGATATGTCCTTTGAAATTGAAGTTGTGTTACTTTAGAGCTGAAATAATAGTTTACATAATATACCCTTTATTTTGTCCACTCTGTACTGTGCACGTAAACTCAAGATTTCTTTTCTGTTTTTTTGGTCTTTTCCTCTCAGTTAAATCTTGGCATAACACTTACCGCCCCTCCTTAATTAAAGCTGTAAAAAAAGCTGCCGCACACATTTCTGTCCTGAATAAGCAGAGAGAGGGATTTTATTGCACCATTCCCATTTTAATGGAAATATTTAAGACTATGAATTGAAAAGGGCACAATACATTTATGTAATGAAATGGGTTAAGGGGGGGTGGATAGTTTGAGGCAGTAAATGGGGGGGGGGGGGGGCTAAAAAATCAAGAAATCAAATTGTCTACTTAAATGAAAATGAGTGTTGCCAGTGAAATTAACGGCCATGCGCGCCCCCCCCCCCCCCCCCCCCCGCGCCGCCACCCCCCCCCCCCCCCCCCCCCCCCCAGGCAAATGTCCAATCAGTGGTCTTCCCACTTAGTCCAGTGAGCAAAGGCAGGTTGACATAATAAGACACAGTTTTGGCAAGTGACTTTGACAAATGTGTCTGTGAACTTGACTGGCAAGATAATATGAGGAGGAGGATACTACTGAGTGTGTGCAAGACTGAAACCACATGCAAACATACACTAACATTTGCTGTGTGGGCAATGGCTGCTTCAAAGCCACCTGCAGTTCCATATTTACCACAGCCTGCGCAAACAGCAGTGAACGAAGGCTCCGCAGGCACCTGCTGTTAGCCGGTACATGAAGCTGTCTGTAGTTTACAAGGATGTTGTGTGATCATATTTCCTGAGACAAAACAGTGTACTTCCTAAACACATTGTGCGGCTGTTAGGGCGGAAAAAAAGCAAGTGTAAATGAAGTTGGATGTGATCCAAGCTTTTTAAAGAGTTGTTTATTGTGTTATGGGTTGAGATCTAGTTGTTATCCTTGTCTTTTTTACCCCTACACAAACCAGTTTTATTTTTTTCACCAGTGATGGCTTGAGATAAGTCAATTGAATTCAACCCCCTCCCCCCCGTAATATAACTGGATCAGGGAGTTGAGTCAGACACAAACACCTACGCCATGCGCTGTCATCTCGAGGCAGTTTTTAAATGGTTTTAGCCCCATAACTTAAATCTGTGACTCTAAAGTGGGATATGCTTCATGTGTTGTACACCTTAAAATCCCAGTTCATTCAAATTACTTCCTGTTACTTTTGTATATACACTAGGCTATAACTTCAGGTGTATAGCCTAGTGCAACCCTATTAATGTCTCCATGTGCAGATTTTCTAAAAATACACTATATTGCCAAAAGTATTCACTCACCCATCCAAATCATTGAATTCAGGTGTTCCAATCACTTCCAGTTGAATATAATCAAGAAGCTAGGCATGTAGACTGCTTCTACAAACATTTGTGAAAGAATTTGTCACTCTCAGGAACTCAGGGAATTGCAGTGTGGTACCCTGATAGGACGTCACCTGTGCAGCAAGTCCAGTCGTGAAATTTTCTCGCTACTAAATATTCCGCAGTCGCAGTCACAGTCAGTGGGTGTTTCCTATTCCAATGTGCCAGTGCACACTGTGTGCCAGTGCACAAAGCAAGGTTCATACAGACATGGATGACGGAGTTTGATGTAGAAGAACTTGACTGGCCTGCACACAGTCCTGACCTCAAACTGACCCTCAGCCCCTCCCAGTGAAGCAGGCTTGTTGCTTAGAACCAGTGTAAAGACAACTGATTTACCTTCAGTTTTATGTATGAGTATATGTGTATGTATGTGGGGTTATATTAACTACACACAAACCCTTTGTTGATGTGTCATGTTGCTGATAGTTAATGTGCATTTAAAGTTCCATTTAACTTCATTAATAATAAAACACTTCTTCCTTTCTGTTCCTTCCAGAGATGGCAAGCTGGGTCTCCATCCTTCTCTTCCTCTTCTGGCTGTCAGTCTCTCAAGCCCAAGGGGGGAGTGGAAAAATCCCCACTGTGGAATTCATCTCTGAAACCCTGATTAACAATGTGGTCCAGGACCCACAGACTGGTCGCATCTACCTGGGAGCAGTCAACAATATCTTCCAGCTGAGCCCGTCCCTCCAGAAGGAGGCCCGCACTGAGACGGGCCCAAAAAAAGATGCCAAAACATGTACACCTCCTGCTTCAGGCTGTCAGGACACAGTGCTCATGCCCAACAGCAACAAACTTCTGCTGGTCCACCCATCCAATGGTTCACTAATAGTATGTGGCAGTCGGTACAGAGGCATATGTTCCCTCCTCAACCTGTCTAATGTAGAACAAGAGTTGTATTACAATGACAACAAAGGAGAGAGGACTTACGTGGCTAGCATAGAGGATAATGTGAACGTGGTGAGCGTCATGTCCAACTACACAAAAAATGGCCGGACCTTCAAAGTGTTCCTTGTTGGAAAGGGCTATGGAAGCCTGGACAGTACAAAACTAATCAGCACACGAATCCTTGAGGACTACCAGGACTGGGTTGTGTTTGAGAACATCATTGAGGCATCAGCGGTACAGACGGCGCCATTTGTCCTCAAGTACTTACACGACTTCCAACATGCCTTCAAAGAGGATGGTTTTGTGTATTTCCTCTTTTCTCGGACTCTCGATGGCACAGATAACAAAAACTTGACTTTTGTGTCTCGTCTTTGTGAAAATGACCAACATTACTATTCGTACACAGAGCTCCAGTTAACCTGCGGTACAAACAACCGGTACAACAAAGTCCAAGCTGCATATGTGGCTTTTCCAGGAAAAGAGCTGGCACGGGTCATGTCTCAATCTGGTAATTATGGGACGGTCACCTCATTCACAAAAGTCCTCTTCATGGTGGCTCATCCAGATGACGACGAAAGCGACTCTGCTCTCTGCATGTACCCGCTGAACTCCATCAATCAGCAGCTGATGGATATAATCAGTGCATGCTACAGTGACTCTGGGGAGATTTCTGGGGTTCCTGCTGTGGACGTACCCTACTCATCTCAAACCTACACAGCATGCACTTCAAAAATTTCTGTAAGTGCTTCTTTGTCAGCTGACTCTAATTTAAAAGAATGTTTTGAAAAACTCAGATTAGTATAATCTTTAATGCAGTTATCACTTTTTATTATAAAATCTCAACATTTAATTCGTTCCCTGGATAACTTGTAATCTGACCAAGTCTTAAAAAACAAGGCTCATACACTTCCTTTACAATGCAACAGTGTCCAATGAGAATTTGTGAAAGACACAATTCTTGTAGTCTCTGTACACCACCACAGTGGATTTTAAATCACACAATCAAGACGTGGCTAAAGTGCAGACTTTCTACTTTAATTAGGGGGCTTCAGTATTTTTTGGGGTTTTTTGTTTAGCATTTGTCTGAATCTAAGCAGAGAGTATAGCCCTGTACACTTCACATTTCATCCTTCTGTTTCTGTTTCGATCAGCAGTCACAGTAATCAGACAGTAGTGACCCAGTTTCAGTGGCAGCTATATATGCCCAATCTGATCATGAGCTGCTTCTCACCCCTCCATATTTTTCTCTACCCATCATTCTGGTTCAGGCTGTTAATCTTGGTCTAAGAAGGTTGGAAAGAAAAGCGTCTGGACTTTAAGTTGCTTGAAGACGTTTCACCTCTCATCTGAGAAGCTCCTTCAGTTCTAGGGTCAAATGGTGGAAAGTTCCAGATTTAAGCCCTGTGGGAGGATTCCCCCAAAAGGGACAATATATTCTTTTCCTAATCACACAAGCCAAGGTGTAAAAAAAGGGGTGTAGGTCCCAATCAGCCAAGGTTTCGGATAAGCTCATTGTGAAACCTAGCCCCACCCTATCATGTGATTTCTTGAGGTCAAATGGCCCAGGATGCAAGTGGCCGTGAAGGGATCTCAAAACTTGATTATAGATAGCAGACAGTTGGTGTCGTAAGCCACCGCCTCTGTTCAAAGATGGCTGTCCACAGTGGACATAGATGGCTTCTTTCACTTCTCTTTAAATCTGGGACTCTCCACCATTTGACCCTAGAACTGAAGAAGCTTCTCGGATGAGAGGTGAAACGTCTTCAAGCAACTTAAAGAAGTCCAGACACTTTTCTTTCCAAGCTCCTTAGACTACGATGACATGGATGACTGAGAACCTTCACAGACATGCTGTTTATCTTCAATCAATCAATCAATCAATCTTTATTTATAAAGCACTTTTCATACAAAAAAAATGTAGCACAAAGTGCTTTACATAGTTAAAAGCAGCCCACCCCACCCTCCAACTCACTCCCCACACTCTCATTAACATAAATGATGTGAATACACACATATCCCCCCCCCCCCCACACACACACACACACACATACACACACGCGCACACTTAAAGAGTAAAAATTGGGCTGGGCTCGCAAGAGCCAAGTGAGGAAACACTATAACAGGGAGCTGTCTGCACCGGGAGCCGGTCACAGACCGCAGCCTCCAGGCTGGGCACACAGCAGGAGGGAGGCAAAGGAGCCCCCCTTGGTTTCACCTATCCAAAGATTTTTTTATTTCAGAACTGTAAAGGTTCTTTCAGATTTTCTTTGGCAAAGTTTAATCTGATCCTCTTGTTATTGAGTGTAACCGATAGTTTGAACCTTGTTCTATTCCCATTCATGGAGGTGTTGTGATATGTCTACCACCCCTGGGTGTTTTTGACTTAGATGTTATGAAGCCATTTTTCTTATCTATGGAAATAATTTTTCTCAGGTCTTTATGTGTTGCTGAGCTGGCCATTTCATTCCTTATTTTCTAAGAAAGTACCAGATTTTAAATTTTTTTTTATTCCTGAAGTTTTTATTATTTCTGTCCAACCATCTATTCGCTTCCGCTTATCCTTTTTCAGGGTTGTGAGGGGCGTCTGGAGCCTATCCCAGCTGTCTTAGGGTGGGAGGCAGGGTACACTGTGGACAGGTCACCAGATTCTGGTTTATTTTTTCAGCTGAATGCTAGCCTATCTCACTTGCACTGACATGTATTTGGGGATTTTTATTTACAATTAGAAAGAAAAGCTATAAAATGTAAATTCGACACTTCAAACCACCTTCAAATATTACGTCCACTTCATTTGTCATGAAGTAACAAGGGAACTGGCCTCACCTGGAACTACTTGTCAGTCGAATATCCAGTTGGTTTTAAACCTCTAAAAAAGGGGGACTGTGTATAAAAATGGCTCAAATTCTCAAAGAAGTTTTGGCAAAGATTTGCTAAAATGCCTTGAGTTAAAGCTTAAAGTTTAACTTCAATCACTTATTGATTGTTTGATTTAGAACCAGCCTTTGTGGTGTAGAAAAATAAAACCACCAAAATTACGCCTTTGTTGAAGTTATGGGCCGAACTTTAATATGGATCACTCTCCTCTCTCCATGTACTAAATACACTTGTCAAATTTGGCGGTCTATTCATGTTTTAAAATTTTCCCTTTGCTGCCTCTGACATGTCAAGACCGCTGCTACCCTGCACCACTGGTTGATATTTTAGCTGTTTCACATCTCCAGCTCCCACCATAGGGTCTGCAGCTGTAGGGTATTTACTTTAGAGAGACTGAGCTTAATACCGAGATCAGTACCTACTCAGAAATAATTGAAGTATTCCATGAACAATTTTAATATGCCAAAGACTTTTTTAGTTATGGCCCAACTTAACTGGTTATTTTACATTTTTTACTTGCATGTATTAGTAGTTTCTTGTTAAGTGATCGTTAACACGAGTTTTCCTATTTTTCTCGTCTCAGACTTCCAACTCTAAAGCAAATACTTACTTGTAATTTTTATTCATTATTTTAATTCATTATTGTAATCAAAGAAATGATCAGTCAAAACAAAGCCAATTTTAGATTGTAGATTAAAATAGTCGAGTGTTCAAAGCACATTTCCCATCTCTGTTATAAAGTTTAAGTAGGATACGAACAGTACTGCAAAGACAGTTAATGTTATTGGAGTGAAAAGCAAGCAATGTCTGATCGTCCCTTCTTGTTATCCTTTCCCTTTACAGAAGGATGCATTGGGAAACTTCAAGTGTGGTGCAGAACATTTGCTTTCGCCTCTGGCAAGCAAGCCAGCATTTGCCTTAAAGGCAGATGCAGCGTTGACCATGTCGGTCCATCTGACTGCTGTAACTGTTGCTGTGGAGAATGACCACACGATCGCCTTTTTGGGCAGCGCCAACGGAGAGGTCTTCAAGGTTGAGTTCTCTTGTGGTTTTTTTTGTTGGATATTTTTTTCCTCAGTTTAAACTTTTATCTGAGGGAAGGTGTATCAAGTGAATTTAAAACCTCAAATTTCTCTTACCTTTTGTCTTTTGTTTATTTTGTCCAGGTACACCTGAGACCAGGTGAATATGGCAACGAGCCGTACTCCTATGTTGGCAACAACATAGGAGAGAAGGTCAACAAGAACCTTTTCCTTGACCAAAGCCAGAGCCACCTCTACATTACCACAGAGAAAAGGGTGTGTGTGTATATTTAACACTTATTATACATTAAAATTCTGGCAGAGTACCTCCTGGTGCTAAGACTGAGCTCCACAATGACTGTATTCATTTAAAAGAGAAAAAATTGATCCAAACCCAAAAACTATGCTGTGGTTATGCACGGAGAAAAGCCTGTATGGTGCCACTGTAGAAAGCTGCCTTGATTAAAATGAGAGATGTTGCTTTCAAAATGTCTTATAATATAAAACAAAGTGTTAATAGCTCTGCTGAGCAGCCTCAGTCTAATGTGGAGAGGAAAGCTCACTGTCTTAGAGAGCGGGCACATACAATACCATTTAAATATTGAGATGGTATTTTTAGAAGGGAAGACATGGACTTCACAGATCACAATCAAAAGTAGCAACGCTAGCTGCATTAAGAATAGATAAACAGATCTATACAGAATCATGGCTTTGTTCTTACATCCACACAGCTGACCAATCACAGCACGAGTATTAGCATTTTATAAAAAATAAATAAATATATAATAATCAAAATTATTTGCTCCATTGCTTTTTTAAGTTTGCGATTTCAGAAGTTTTGCTTTCATTATATTGACTCACATCTGTTTCTGCAGAGGGGGAAGAGTTTCTAATGTTGATGCTGTTAAACATTCAGATTTTATCGGAAAAATACTGATGTCTTGAAATAAGATCTAATGGATTGGCTTTTACATGTAAAAAAGAAAACAATTTCACGCTGGTTACAGTAAACATTCAGTGCTTTGTGTTGAATAAACTAAGTAATTAAACATGGGGAGAAGACAGGAGAGACCCCACTCGCTCCCACTCTGCACACCTGCAACATACTAAGGAACATTTACAGCTACACTTTAAATACTTGTTATTTTTGTCCAGTGTCTCCCGTAAGGTGCACCTTTGATCATATTTCACGTTGTAATAATCCAGATCACCAAGGTGCCAGTGCAGACGTGCCTCGAAATGAAAGACTGCCAATCATGCGTGGGACTGAGGGACCCTTACTGTGGCTGGTGTGTTTTGGAGGGCAGGTAAGGATCTCACACACACACACACACACACACACACACACACACACACACACACACACACACACACACACGTACATTCTTACATGCATTTACAAATGCATGCACACAGCAACAGACTAACACAAACACCCACACATGCAATTCCATCTGTAAAACACAGCAGGATATTTGTTCAGTGTTTTATTGCAGACACTTTTAGTACCCCTCAGTGTTTATATTCCATCTCCTGTTGTCCGTGCAGCCGTAAGGAATTAAAGCTGTTTGTCAGCCCCACACGGCGAAGGCAGGCTGTGCAATTTACTCTCATCAGTCTATATTTATCAGGGTCTGGAGGGTAGAAAAGTGCGCATGTATCATGTGTTTTACAGGGATGTGATCATGACTAGTAAAAAGAAGCAAACTCTGTCCCTCTGGAACTATCTGATATATCCGATGCTCTTACTGTGCAACATTGTGCATGCTATTTAGTATTAGAGCTGAAATCTATTTATCAGTTGATAAGTCAATTGACAGAATATGAATCAACAACTTTTCATAAAGAATTAATCAATTCAGTCATTTCTCAGGCAAACGATTCGATGATTTGAGCATTTGAATAGGATAATTCTGCAATTTTTCTTTTCCTTCAATTGCTCCAAATGATTTGAAGCAGTGCTTAGTTCGTTTGCTTCTCATTTATGAAAAAAATTCAGTCCGCGTGATTTACAGTGCAAATTTGATGTTGCATTATATCCTGTACTTCTGTTTATGTGCACAATATCAGTTCATCTCTATGTTAGTTTGTATTTCCTTCAGAGTATGTATTTTAGTCTTTGCTGCATTTAGTGCTAGATTGATTTTATCAAAAAGAAGTCACATGTTTTTATCGCTCCTGTGTATTTTGTCTGATTGCAAAGTCATTTTTTGTCTTTAACAGTTTCATTTCTTGCATCATTACATAATATGAATAGCTTCATTAAAATTATGTCCTATTAACCAAATACCTTAGATGATCACAGCTGGGAAGCTTGAACAAAGGAGTATTTTTTTAGTACTTTGCTTAAAGGTTATATATATATATATATATATATATATATATATATGACATGACCCTACTAATGTAGTTACCATTGAGGACCTTGCATGTTTTTCTTTTTGATACATAAATCTTTATTTTGTGCACAGACCCTGCTGGAAGTCACGTAGGCATTGAGTTGTTATTTACAAACTGACTTTTTGTGAAAGCATTCATGGCATGTGCAGCTCAGGCTGATGGGATTTTCTCATCCTTCGTCTGAAGGTGTACCAGGAGGTCTGAGTGCCGACGGGCAGAGGAGAAGAATGGCTGGTTGTGGAGCCCCAAGCAGCAGTGTGTCAAGATTGTATCCTTCTCTCCTTCAAACCTTTCCTGCAGAAAGACCGGCAAGGTACAGCTCTGTTTGTTCCTCACTCAAACTGTCTCTGACTTCCTTTGTTCTCTTTTATTGTCCCTCTTTTCTCTGCAGTACCTAACTCCACTTACATGCAGAGACTGAGTAATAAACTGGGAATCAAAGACCTCAAGCTCTAGGTCTTCCAGCTCTGTATTGATCCACCCAGAAAAATCCAAACTGTCTTATTATAACCTGCATGGCTGATTGTCTGAAGATGGAGAGCCTCTTCCTATTCCCCCATTTTTTACTTCTTCTGTGTTCCTGCCCGTCTGACTCACACATGAATTCCCATCAGCAGCATGTCACTCCTTTCTCTTTCTCAGTTTCTTTCTTTAAAAAGAGAAACAGTTTCTTTATTATAACTTTGGTTACACAGAGATACAAATTCAGTGAGATGTTACGGGCTAAGAAGCCACAGTTTCCAGTCAGTATGTTTTTGTCTGTCCAGGTGAACATCAATATTCCCTCCCTTCCTACCATTGGACACTCTGACCGTCTGCAATGCAAGATTGAGTCTTTCCAGAGTAACGGCATCATGTCAGACTCTGGTGAGGTCTCCTGTGATCTGCCCCAGCCTGGGCTTATACCGAAAACACCTGAGGGCCAAGGTATGGTCTCTTTAATTACCCTGCCATGTTTCTGTCGTCTTTAAGGTCTAATGTCTGTGCTTCTCCATGATGGTTAACGCTGCATTACTAACTGGCCAAGGTGGGAAATGGGCTGAAAAAAACATGAGGTTAAGTTAATGTCAGCTGGCAAATTCTCCATCATTTTGTTGAAGAACTTACAGTGTCCAACAAATTTGCACCAGAAAATTGCACGAAATCAACACACTAATCTAATTTAAGCTTTATTATTTCAGTTTATAGTTTTTTGTATCAGTAGTCAGCAAACATCTTGCCCAAAACAAAGTGAGTCCCATAAAAAAAGTCCTTTATAAAACAAAACATGGAACTTTTTTTAAATACAGCTCAAGTTTTGGCTTTTATACACTAATATGCAGTTCAGGCAGTTAAATAATCACTGAACTGATTCTGAGGAGATTTATCAAAATATTTAATCGCTCTGTTTTTTGTCTTTAAATGTACAAGCATACTTCACATCTTTTATATAAAACTTGTATTCACATAAACAGCTAGTGTATCACATTTTAACCACTGTTTTACTGTATCTTCAGACTTTGTGGCCGTGGCTATCAGGATCTTTGTGAATGAGACTGTGGAGTTGGCCACGCGGGAATTCATGTTCTACAACTGTGCTGCCACAGTGAGGAAATCTGAAAACACACCGTGAGTCAGGCTGTTAATCTTTCAGTTCTGCTCTGTCACTCAGTGAAAATACACAGTGACATGGAACACAGCATCATCTGACAACCTTGATGTAAATGTATCACCGTGCATGAGCAGATGAGAGATCAAGGCTCTGTTTGTAAATTGTGATGCATGGTGGTTTTGAATGCACCTCTTGCATTTTCACTCCTGCTTCTATTACCAAGCCGAGGAAATTGCCTCAGTTTCTTTTTCATTAATCAAAAAAAGAAAGTCGATCCTGGCTGTTTTTTTTCCCCTCATTTTTTTCTGCATTTCTTTCACACAGAGGAACGTGTGATGAACGAGCTTTGCTTATGTGAAGTTGCAGAGATCCATTTCATTGTCAGCAACATAGATTTTTGTGCCGGACGCTCTCTTATGAGTTTGCATGTTTTAGATGTTGTTTGTGTGTGCTTTTGTGTGTGCATGCTCTACCCTGATTGTGCATGTGAAAGTATTTCCTTATCCAAGTTGGTCCATATTTCTGTGTTTTCAGGTGCATGTCATGTGTAAGCAGTCAGTGGGGATGTCAGTGGAACACGCAGGACCACACCTGCAGCGATGCGGACAACAGCGTGGTTGGTTCCCACATCATCAAGCACCGTCAGGTTAGTTCTTTCTAGAGCTGTGAGTTCAGTGACAGGTCAAGGACTCTTTTCTGTCATGTATGTGTGTGATAGATGTGGAGAACGACTATACCACAAGTTTTAAAGGACACATCTAAACTTTACATGTGATTCACCGCCTGAGTGGTCCAAACTCCTCCTGAAAAATTAATAAATACACAAATCCCACTATCAGCTGCCACCATCTTGCATGACAAACGTTGCAGGGTGGAGGATATCAGATTCCAAGTCAGCGGATGTTTCAGCGATATAGTTATCTGTCGCCACAGATGAGGGTGTCCGTTAAGTGGTTAGCATGTTTAAAATGTAAATTATTAAAGTATCTAATTTGTTTTCATTCTGTTTCAGAGCGCAAACTGTCCTCGGTTCGAGAATCCAGATCCTGTGCTCATCCCTGTGGGCTACAAGACTCGAATCAGCTTTGAAGGCATAAATCTGAAACATTACCAGGTAAACTGGCCCCACTCCACCCCCAACATGCATCTGAGTTCCAGGGAAAGAAACACTCTCTTTCTGTTTGTGGATATCCCTTTGACAGAAAAAAGGAAAAACACAACAGGTTCATTTTTAGGCTAAAAGAAAGGAGAATGAGCCAAACTTGTTTCAGTTTTTTCTACTCTTGCATCTGTTAGTGATCTGTAAGTGATGATACCGCACTCTTACCAACTGTTTAAATGTTGCAAATAAAAAAAAAAAGTTAACTTAAAGAGATTGAAAGGAAGCAAAAATGGCTCCTTTAGACAGTGAATGAACTTTGGGGGCCACACCAAAGTCCAATATAAGATAAATAAGGATTATTTTGTCTGTGAATCATGCAAAGCTACTCTGGTAAAGTTCGATTTTGGAATTTGAAGTAATGATAATAGTTCCCCTTTAACCCTCTCAGGCTCAAATTAAACTTTTTGTTGCTAATGCACAACCAAGTCCTGCAGTGGTACTTCTGAGTAAAAAAAAAAACCATAAAATATGTATGTGGGGTAATCAGGTTGTTAGTTTTTAACTGTTGCAAATCGGCAACGCCTGCCTTGAGAGGGTTAAGGCTGGAGTTTTCTGTTGGAAGAGGGCTTAAAACTTACTTTTTACCATTCAACCGTAGCGAACAGGTGTGAGGACACCCAACTTTGTGAACAGAATTACTCAAAAAATCTTGTGAATACAATAACTCAAGACGGACGTCTCCTTGGATGTTTAAACTTACCATAGGCAAATCAAGGAAGTTAAGGGGTGGCACTGGGGACCGTCAGTATTTTTGTTTTTGTCATGATTATGCAGAGTATCTTTCCACATGAATAACATTACAAATCCCAATTCTTTTACTATCAGACAGCAATATAAGCTGTAACAGTTCACTTAGTTGTCACAACATACATCTTGATCATTTTCTTTGAATGTGTGAGTTCTGATGGACTTTATTGGTGCAGGTTCCCGGGGATCCATTCATGTTTCATCAATCAAGGTTTTGACAGCTGATCTTTCACAGCTGTGAAAATCAAAACTTGTAAGCCCTGCGTGAAGGTTTTGTAATCACACAGCTTTCTGGGCTGTTTCCCTTTTGGTTGTTGTGTGTATATGTTCAGTGTTGCTGATTTGATTTTACACACTTGAGTAGGATCAGAGAAACTGCAATTGTTTCCATGCTCTATACAAAGAAGAGCATCAGAGAACAGTACTGTAAAAGTATGATCAGCATGAATACACATCAGCATTTTTGAGTTTGTTTGTGTGGTTCTGCAGGGTCATCATTTCACCATTGGCAGTGAGCTGATGACAAAGGAAGAAGATGTCTCGTTTGAGGGGGGACCATTCTACACATTCAGTGGCTTCAATGTGAGCATGACCCCTCGTTTGACATTTGTCTTGATGCAACACACTCAACACAGGTCTTTGCACTGTGACTGGTTTGTGGTCCTAGTATTCAAAGTACAACCTAGAAATACACTGAAAGAGTGAATGTATATATTCTGCAGCAAAAAAACTGTGTGAAGACTTTCTGTTTGTGAACAGCTGTATTTATGTTCCACATTTATAAAAGAAGTCAACCTTTAGCCTTTTTTCACATTCCCTTTGATATTCTCTAGCTCCCTCTAATGGACATGCTCCCCTCGCTGGAGAGTTAAACACCATCTCCACATTGTGAACTTTGTGATTGGGAAGCTCAAACAGTGCTTAGCCTCCAGCTATGTTCTTTTCCAACATTGATTTCTGTAGCTGAAAATCTGCCAGACTGGGTATATATTCTTTTTTCTTTCTTATTTTCCCTTGGCGTGGGGGAGCAGCAGCCCACACTGTTTGCAGAGAAGAGCTTAAGTGCCATTAATCACAGGATTCTGCATTAATAATTCATTTTCTTCCAATTTCTTAGTTTTTCTATGATAAGTCACCGGAGACCAATGTTCTGTTCTACGTGAAGGACAAGGAGTCTGGCGAGAAGATGGACAGCACGGTGAACGGTGTGTCTTCACATATTAATGAGGAGATTTCATTTTAATGCCCTGTGTGTACACGGCAAGTCCCACTGTGGGGCTTCAGCTGGATTTAAGGAAGCTACCTTTAATCTGCACTTGAAAATTACAAAACATTACTGCACAATCTAACAGCTTTGTACATGAAGGATTCAGATAAATGTATGTTACTGCAGGAGTCACTTGAAATTAGATTGTCCATCAATTTTTCATTGAAGATGCAAGAATATGCTCTTTGAATGTACAATAACATAATATTGTTTTTGTTTCCTCACTATTATCTCTACAGTCACACTGTACAACTGTGCCGTTGAGAGGAACGACTGTAGTCTTTGTAAGAACGCCGACCCAAAGTACAAGTGTGTGTGGTGCAGCAAGAAGCTGGCGTGTGTGTATGAGAAGCTCTGCGATCCTCTCCCCAGCAACACAGAGTGTCCTGACCCTGAGATCACCAATGTGAGTCGTCACAGTGCTGTCATGACTTCATGTTTACCTTTGAAATGGAAACTGTACCTTCTTTAAAATCTTGTGATTGGATGTAAAAACACATTGACTGTGGTGATTGGACTGAGGTCTTCACTGGCCGTGTATTTTTCTTCCACAGAGGAGTTGGGAGTGTGTTTCTCCTTGAGAGTGTGCGGCGCTGTTCCTTAGCACATGTCGATCGGATCAATTCTTTGTTTGTTCACCTAATTGTTCGTGCCTCTTTGTCATTGATAAAAATCCATCAGTAATTGTGTTTATATCATTCTGACAGAGGCTATCACCTAACCGGCTGCAGCCTGACAGACAGAGATACTGCAGATAAATCACCATGACTTTGTATGTTGTTGAGATTCAACTTAACAACTATACAAAGGATTCCAGTGAGATTTTCTGAAGACTTTGAGAGTCTGCAGTGTTGACCTTTATGGTTTTATTATTCATAGACACTTGTGCCCATGTTCAGGTTAAACATATGATAAGGGACACAGTGCAGTAAACATCATACCTGTTATACATTAGCATGCTAGCTTTGTCATTGTGAGCATGTTAATGTTACAGTGCAGTGTGAAGCACCATTATCTCTTTAAGTACAGCCTTGCAGGAATGCTGCACACTGTGTGTGTCTCGCATTAGTGTATTTTATTTGAAGTTGAATTCACATTTTTTAAATTAAAAAATTACAGGAAAAATATTCAAATTTCATATTTTACTATAAAATGTTCAATTTATCTCGTCACAAAAATGTTTGTTTTTGTTTTGTATTTACCAGAACATCTGCTTTTATATTTTAGTCAAATTTTCTGACCTACAAATACAATATGGGTCATGTTCAAATACATGCAGACATGCATACAGATGTGACTCATACAGTATTGATGTAATTCTCCACTTGGCCTTGAATGTTAAATACTTAAGTCAGCTCAATAGTGGTTAAACAGACTGTGTAAATCTCTTGTATGTTCTTATTGCACAAATAATCTGGTTAAATCCATTTCCAATCCCTTCTTCCTATAAACACCCTCCTATTGCATCTCCACATCCAGATCAGCCCTCTTTTCGGCCCCGTGCTGGGAGGCATCTCCATCACCATCAGCGGTTCCAACCTCGGCATCGATCAGGGAGACATTAAAAGCATCACGGTGGCTGGGAAGCCCTGCATTCATGAGCCAGAAAAATACTCCGTCTCCAAAAGGTAAAGTTGCCCACATGCAGTTGTGCACTATGCACAGGAAATGTAACCCACCTGGAGGCCATTCAAATGGCATATGGACAGGTTTTATCAAGTCTCTTTTTAAATGTTGTATACTTAACTGTGTTAGGAATACTTTCCTTTTGCTCAGGATAACCTGACTACAGGTTTTAATTAGCTCATTCTACAACTGTATTGATCTGAGTCTCCAGACACAGTTTGATTTAGAGACAGTCACAGTTTCCAGAGGGAAATGTCAGTAGTAGAAGTATTCACTTTTTTTCCTTTTCTTTTCACAAATGTGCAAGACAACAATGTAAAAAAGTCACGTTACAGATTGATTGTTCAGTAAACTTTTTATAACCGTTCAAGCCAGGGTCAGTCTAAATAAAGAGTGGGCCAATCAGCCTTTTAATGATGTTTTGGTTTTTAAGCATATCATTTGAATATATTTAAGTTATTTTCTGGATAGGAACATAAGGCGCAGATTAAAGTGAAATTAAAGCTATAATATTTGCATGTAAAATATAGTGAGGTATAACAGCAGAATATTGAAACACTTTAGTAAAATACAAGTACATGGAAATTTTACTTAAGTTCTGCACTTAAATAAATGTACTGAACTTATTTGCTTTCTGCTGCTACTACACCACTGAATGGCACTCAAGCACTTGCACATGGCTGCTGATTGAGAGGGTCTTCTTTTTTTTTTGCCCTAATGTTGCACACATCCTTTGAGATACATGTGTTCATCAAAGCACTGTACAGGCAGTGCAGAATTATTAGGCAAGTTGTATTTTTGAGGAATAATGTTATTATTGAACAACAACCATGTTCTCAATGAACCTAAAAAACTCATTAATATCAAAGCTGAATGTTTTTGGAAGTAGTTTTTAGTTTGTTTTTAGTTTTAGCTATTTTAGGGGGATATCTGTGTGTGCAGGTGACTATTACTGTGCATAATTATTAGGCAACTTAACAAAAACCAAATATATACCCATGTCAATTATTTATTTTTACCAGTGAAACCAATATAACATCTCCACATTCACAAATATACATTTCTGACATTCAAAAACAAAACAAAAACAAATTAGCGACCAATATAGCCACCTTTCTTTGCAAGGACACTCAAAAGCCTGCCATCCATGGATTCTGTCAGTGTTTTGATCTGTTCACCATCAACATTACGTGCAGCAGCAACCACAGCCTCCCAGACACTGTTCAGAGAGGTGTACTGTTTTCCCTCCTTGTAAATCTCACATTTGATGATGGACCACAGGTTCTCAATGGGGTTCAGATCAGGTGAACAAGGTGGCCATGTCATTAGTTTTTCTTCTTTTATACCCTTTCTTGCCAGCCACGCTGTGGAGTACTTGGACGCGTGTGATGGAGCATTGTCCTGCATGAAAATCATGTTTTGCTTGAAGGATGCAGACTTCTTCCTGTACCACTGCTTGAAGAAGGTGTCTTCTAGAAACTGGCAGTAGGACTGGGAGTTGAGCTTGACTCCATCCTCAACCCGAAAAGGCCCCACAAGCTCATCTTTGATGATACCAGCCCAAACCAGTACTCCACCTCCACCTTGCTGGCGTCTGAGTCGGACTGGAGCTCTCTGCCCTTTACCAATCCAGCCACGGGCCCATCCATCTGGCCCATCAAGACTCACTCTCATTTCATCAGTCCATAAAACCTTAGAAAAATCAGTCTTGAGATATTTCTTGGCCCAGTCTTGACGTTTCAGCTTGTGTGTCTTGTTCAGTGGTGGTCGTCTTTCAGCCTTTCTTACCTTGGCCATGTCTCTGAGTATTGCACACCTTGTGCTTTTGGGCACTCCAGTGATGTTGCAGCTCTGAAATATGGCCAAACTGGTGGCAAGTGGCATCTTGGCAGCTGCACGCTTGACTTTTCTCAGTTCATGGGCAGTTATTTTGCGCCTTGGTTTTTCCACACGCTTCTTGCGACCCTGTTGACTATTTTGAATGAAACGCTTGATTGATCGATGATCACGCTTCAGAAGCTTTGCAATTTTGTGACTGCTGCATCCCTCTGCAAGATATCTCACTATTTTTGACTTTTCTGAGCCCGTCAAGTCCTTCTTTTGACCCATTTTGCCAAAGGAAAGGACGTTGCCTAATAATTATGCACACCTGATATAGGGTGTTGATGTCATTAGACCACACCCCTTCTCATTACAGAGATGCACATCACCTAATATGCTTAATTGGTAGTAGGCTTTCGAGCCTATACAGCTTGGAGTAAGACAACATGCATGAAGAGGATGATGTGGACAAAATACTCATTTGCCTAATAATTCTGCACTCCCTGTAAGTACTGTATATGTCAGTGATTTGATAGTGTCACACACAACTTCTTCTGGTGGTCTATTCATGCTTCAGGCACTACCTCATCCTTCTACCTCAGGTGTTAAATGGACTGAGCGCTGTGAAAAACATTGAATGAACTTTAGGTCAAGTCAAGCAAACTGTACTTCAATAACAGCTGTGTTTAAAAAGTGCTCACTTCATACAAATGGTCTATAAAAGAGAAAACGGCCACATCATTGCCCCACAGCCACTGGCCAGAACTGTTGACACCTGGCAGGATGGAGCCACATTTATGACAAAATCTTGCCCCACCATCTGCATGATGAGACATAAAATAGGATTTATGAGACCAGATGGAAGTGTTTCTCCCTTAAATCATCCACTCTTGGTGCTAAATGCCTCTGTGCTCCTGCTGTTAGTTGTCCTGCGTGTTTGTGCAGCAGGTTGTTCCTCATTTGCCTAAAATCTGGGCAGAGTTTGCATTGTGTTATTTCACTCTTTCACATCTTAGTTGGAGCTGCTGGTTGTTTGGTCATGACCTTCCTGTTGGAGGCGTGCTATGAATGATGACCATTTCATCAGCTCTGCATTTTCCCTCAGAACTGTTTATCACATGGTTTCTGTTAAACTCCAGACATTGACATTCATAAAAGAAAATCCCTACAGGGACAGAAGCAGAGAAATTGTCTGAAGAAATCACGCTACACTCATAGCTGCTTAGTCAAACAAATAATTAAACAGTTGAACCTGAATGTGAACAAACAAAAACAACTGACTGCAGTTTTTTAACTGTTGCCTTATCTACTAAACTAAAACAAGAGTTTTAGTTGTTAACTATGTCAGTGATGGTCTAAAGATTACAAAATCAGACTTCTCCAGTGTTTCCAGTTTGTTCTCTTAAATGGCAAATCCAGGTTCAATAGTTGTGTAGGGTGGACACCCTGTCTAAATGATGAGACCTAAAAGGCACATACAGCTGACTGTCATCTGCATAGACATGATAAGAAATGTCAGTAAAAGATTGGACGATGCCAAAGAAAGGAAATAATATAATATGAACCCTGTGGACCTGGACTGAACCCTGTGGAACCCCACACATGAACCTGCTCATCCTAATAGAGAAAATCCTGTCTGATAAGAAGGAGGAAAACCAACACAGCACCAGAAATATAACCCAAAACCTAGAACCTATTAAGTAAAATGTTATGGTCAATGGTATCAAAGGTTACTCTCAGATGAAGTAAAATGATTACAGAACAAACCCCTGCAGCAGAATCCACTGAAAGACCTTTATGGATAAAGATAGGGGTCCAGTGGTGTGCTGCTTTTGAAAGCCAGACTGAAAAGGGTCAAAAATCTGTCATTTGCATAGTAAAGATTTGAACTGGCTTTCTAAAATCATTTTAATCATTCAAAATTACCAATAGAGCTGGCATCAAAATTGGACTTATTCTGTAAAGAAGTTACAACAGCATGTTTAAAGTAGGATTACCTCAATGAGCTATTAATGAAGCAATGATGGACCAATGCTTGTGAGAGTCCCAGACAGGACAGAAGGAGGAACTAACTGTATGGTCACCATGAGCATGATGAGGGTTTCATCTTGCCTTTTACTGCAGTCAAGTCATCTAGTCAAGAAGTAAATGATTCAGGACACCGAGCACCATTGTTACAGGCGGAGGAACCCGAGGAGCTTTTGAAGTTCAGGACCATCATCTTATTTACAAAATGACTGAAAAAACAATCACAATCAGAAAGTAACAGAACATGCAAAGGTGCTGTTGACGGTTTCAAATAATACCCTTGGATTATTCTATTACAGTTTATTATTAAAATAAGAGGATCTAGCTTTTTTATTGCCTTATTATAAAAGTGAAGAAATTCTCTGAAATATTTACCATGGACCACCCAACCCATGGACTTCCACAGCTACTCTGCTTTTTAAAAGGAATGTCCAAGGCCACAAGTTCAGAGTTATTACCAGTTTTGTAAGGAGTGACCTGACTGAGAATGGCAAGGTAGTGTTCATTAATGGTGGCAGCAAGGAGCTCAACATTATTATCAGAAGAATTAGAAAAATTTAAAAAAGAAGAAAACTTGAAAATAACAGAATCATCAATGAAGCTCCTGCGCTTAACACAAACTTTGAAATAACAAGTACGAGTTACAAGAAAACAAATGAATTTATTAGGGGTGCAACGATACACAAAATTCACGGTTCGGTTCGGTTCGATACTTTGGTGTCACGGTTCGATATTTTTTCGATACAAAAAATGTTCATGCCTTTTTAATTTGTCATTTATTAAAATTATAAATATATATTTTAACTCAAAAGTACAGTTTTTAAATTTAATGTCGCTGAAACAAAAGTAATTTAAAAAATAAATATATCTCAGGGCTCTCAAAATTTCAAAGTCCCTGGTAGCCCTTCGGGCAGGGACTCTTCGGTTTTTGGTAGCCCAAAATAAATGTAAGTGGCCCGAATAAAAAAGAGAGCAATTTTTTGATTGATGTTTTGTTTCCTGTTTTGTTTCCTTTACAATATTATACATTAAAGTATAATATTGTAAAGGAAACAAAACATTAATCAAAAAATTGTTGAAAAACAAATTACAACATTGTATAAAAATTACAATCATCAACTCAAATACTTGGTTCTAATTGAACAGAAATTTCTATGAACTTGTAAGAACTGTGTAGGACATGAATCAGTCTGTGTCAGATCCTGAATTTGAAATTTCCACTGAAGTCACGGGTAAGAGGCATGTGGAACCAAGATCGAGGCCATTTGCTTTTTGAAGTTTGCAAAGACTGCTAAATTTTTCCAGTGGTAGTTCACTCTTTGCAACATAGTACGCTGTTCTAAACAGATTTTTCAGGTTTATTTTTAGTATGTTATTTGCAATTGGTGTTTGTTCTGGGAAAGATATTGCAGACTGAGCAATAATGCATTTCTTGCATTTCTAATGGGGGCCTTTCTTAAAATGACTGGTCCCAGTAACAAAGGCGCTTGTCGACTCAGAAATCGAGAGAAAACCAACAACACACCCGGCAGAACATTATGTTATTTACACGGGTGCACATAAGTGGTCCGCATGTGCGCATTCGCTGTCAAAATAAAAGACGCGCACCAGATAAGAAGTTGCAACGCACGTTTGCGTCCATATAAAAAGCACTGTTTTTGTCCGCTAGAGTGGGATTTTCACGGCACATTCCGCACCACATCTCTGTGCTTTCATCATTTGTTTGAAACCAGCTCACCTCCTGCAACCACTTTTCCGAGAATACGCGCTTCTTTTGTGGTTCGGACTCCTTCTGACATTTCTTTGGAGGTAGAGGAACACTAAAGTAATTGCTTAAAGGAGCTTCTTCGACATCTTTAAGAGTTTTAAACAAATGTCTGTCCTCCTCCAGAAAATCTTATGTATGCAAGCACGCGTTGCAACTTCATATCTTGTGCGCGTTTTTTTTTTTTTGTTTTGTTTTTTTTTTTTTGACAGCGAATGCGCACCTGCGGACCACTTATGTGCAGCCCCGGTTATATAGCTCGTCATATTGCAGCCACAGAAATTCTTTTGTCCAAGAAACCATAAAGCTGCACTTTCTTTTTGCCTTATAGTCTGATTTGTCATAACTTTTCCGTTTTGTGGTAAGCTTTTCTTTGGCTGTCACTTCTTCACCCTGACCTGTCTTATTTGGCTCAGCAGAACTGAAATATATATCCTGCTGCTTTTACACACATAACGGTCAGCAATTCTCTGCGTGATCAACCTCTCACATGTTTAAGCTTGCTGCGGGAGATTTCACTTGTCATGTTTGCATAGTAAGCTAACGATTGATAAGATGATGTCAGAGGAATTGGTGCGCAAATTATCATCACTCATCAATCAGTGCTGTCGCTCTCTATACACAGTTTGTGCGATTGCAAAGTGAAAGCAAAAAAACAAGCGCAAATTCAAACGCGATTTTAATATGTCACATATTGACAGTGGCTCACCGATGCCAATGACATAATTACCCAGCTACATTTCTGAAAGAATGCAAAAGCATTGACATATATTTTTCCTTCCTACAATAGCCCGACGGGCAGGGCAGAGATAGATTTTGGTAGCCCGACTGGAAAAATCGCTAGCCCCGGGACGTCGGGCTAGCGATTTTGCAAGCCCTGTATCTGATTGAGGAATCACTCATCTTTGGAAAAGAGAGTTTATTACAGAGAAATGGCTCTTTCCAAAATAAAAGCTATACTATCCGTTTCTTCTGGGCTATATTCTCAGCAGCATATTGTAGCGGGTCAGGGCTGTTCGGGGTTCTGTTTGTACAGTTATGTTTTGTTTATGCTGCCATAGTGACGGGTGACGCCCTCTCGCTGCGACGGTGTGTCCTTCCGGGGTCAGAGGGCGCCCTGTGTGTTGTTGTTGTTGTTGTTGCTGTGCGTTTGCCGCGCTGAGCAGTTACTTAGCGGCAGTGTTCTTCTGCAGATGTCAATAAACGGCTGTGCTCCCTGGCTAGCTCACGGGAAGCAAGACCAAACGACACTTCCGTCTCCTCGTTGTCTGAGCTCGCCACATTGGTGTCAGAAGTGGGATGATGGTGGCACCCCATGTTCTGACCCGAGTGACTTTTCCCCCGCCGTACCTCGCTAAGTAAGTTAGCTGGATTTGATTGTTGACGATTTCGCGTGATCTTGGATCGTTCGGTTCCCCGAAGCTCATCCGGGACTTGCTGTCATAGCAACAGAGCCGTAAGCGTAAACCTGCTCGGGAGCAGGTTTACTTTATGTAAACAGGATTAGATCGCGGCCACGCAGGTATGTCCGCTTCATTTATACGAAAGCAACAGCGATATTCCACCACTGTTTCACCATAAATAAATAACATCAATGTAGCTGAAGATAATGCAGCACTTGATCCTTTTATTGATTTCACACAGATACATACAGGTCATTTCCTAAAAAAGGGAAATGTACTATTAACATTCTATTACATGTATGTGATTATTACAGATGTAAGTCATATTTCAGAGTAGTAATAGTAAATTACTTCGTGTAAGCAAGATGAGAGACCACGGCTATAAAAGCGAAGGTGGATTTGGGAAGCCTGTCGCAGCCATGTCCTGTCCGTTTACGCGAGCAACCCATTGCGGAAGGTGCAAGATTGATAAGGAGAGTCCTCAGAATCCAGCGTATATTGCGGGACAGACAGGATCCTTTAGCTCAGCGCGACAGTGTGCTCATAGAGAGATATCGATTTTCCCGTGAGGATATTATTTACTTAACCAACTTGTTGACGAGGGGGTGCAGGACCACCACCTGTCTTTTTTTGCTCTGCCCTTTTCTTGGTTGCTGTTATGAACAAACAAACAGATTATTTCAGGGTTTCTTTGCAAGAGACTAAAAGCAATATAAGTGATAAATATTACCATTCTGTAGCATATTCTCATATTTCACTTTTACTTGTTCCCATGTTCTAGTGGGTCCTGATGTGGCTCTAATGTGAAAGGGGATATAATATAACATGATATAATATAATGTAATATAATATTGGATAATATAGTGTGATATGATAAATCTACCCTACCGCCTACTGGTGTTGGCCAGAGGGGCCGATGGCGCGATATGGCAGCCTGGCTTCTGTCAGTCTGCCCCAGGGCAGCTGTGGCTACAACCGTAGCTGCCTCCACCAGTGTGTGAATGTGAGAGTGAATGAATAGTGGCATTGTCATGCGCTTTGGGTGCCTTGAAAAGCGCTATATAAATCAACTCCATTATTATTATTATTATTATTATTATTAATATTATTATTAAATTACTTACGAGTTTAATTTGTCAGCAACTTTCTGCCAGCCCTCTCTCCTTGCTTTTGCAGCCTTTGCAGTGTTCCCTTGCGTTTTAATTAAACTCTGAAACTCCTGAAATCCCTCACTCAAGAGTTCTTGCTCTGCTGCCGAAAAATACCGAGCGCGCTCCTTCGACATTTTCGCCGACCAAGCAGAGGGTTGCCGATCAATGTTTCTACTATCGATGCGTAGCCCCTTTTACGACACCCAGTGATCTCACATTACTTCATCCAGCTGTACTAATCGTCAACAGCAGGTGTGTTCGGAGAACCGGATTAGCGAGCTCACGGTTAGCGCGATGATTTGGTCTTGGATGTGTCATTTGATCTTGGATGTAGTAAGCGACGTACGAAGAACGGGCCCCCGGTCGTGACCGGCCGGTGCGCCAAAAGAAGGCACCTGGACATTTGCAGGACTTTGTGTGGGGTAATGGGGTCGTCGGGGACGACTGACCCCTTAGGTGGGGGCTATGTAGCTGTTCGGGGTTCTGTTTGTACAGTAATGTTTTGTTTATGTTGCCATAGTGACGGGTGACGCTGCGACGGTGTGTCCTTCCGGGGTCAGAGGGCGCTCTGTGTGTTGTTGTTGCTGTGCGGTTGCCACGCTGAGCAGTTAGCTAGCGCAGTGTTCTTCTGCAGATGTCAATAAACGGCTGTGCTCCCTGGCTAGCTCACGGGAAGCAAGACCAAACGATACCTCCGTCTCCACCTTGTCTGAGCTCGCCACAATATTAAACATATCAGGTCCCCATAAGGAGAATCATGTGCTAACGGCTGTCTAAATGACTCGGGTAAAGTTTGTAGCATGCATGCTTGTTGTTTTTGTCTGCTTCCACTTGTCTTTGCACTAGGATGATGTCGGCGTAAATGTGCAGTCATATTCGTTGTGTTCCCACTAGTGCTGTCAGCGTTAATCTCGTTGAAATGACGTTAACGCCACAACACGGCAAATCTCCGTTAACGAGCTACCCCTGCATGGGGCTAGACGGCCAACATGTTAACGAGCTAACTGAGCTAACACACTAGTTCCCACCCATGTAATTGAGCATTGCGTGGCACATCCAACATACTGTTTTACTTTAGTCCATGACGCGCTTACCTTCAGGGTCATACATCACATGAAAACGTCTGTGAAGGTTCTTAGTCATCCAGGTCATCGTAGTCAAAGGAGCTTGCAAAGAAAAGCGTCTGGACTTCTTTCCAAGACAAGATTCCAAGACACAAGAAGTGGAATCCTTCACTGCGCACATTAACGCTGTGGATAAGAACATCAAGTTCACCAGGGAAGACACAAAGGACAACTGTCTGCCTTTCCTGGACTGCGCTGTGCACATTGAAGAGAACGGCAAACTCAACATCGAAGTTTACCGGAAGCCCACACACACGGACCAGTACCTCCTCTTTGACTCCCATCACCCTTTGGAACACAAACTTGGAGTAATCAGGACCCTACACCACCGGGCAGAACATGTTCCCTCTAAGCCTGAAGGGAAAAAGAAGGAACACACACATGTAAAGGAAGCACTCAAAACGTGCGGCTATCCTAAATGGGCGTTCTTAAAGTCAGCAAAGAGGCACAGAAAAGAAGATCAGACACCAGCGAGGGAGGACAGACGCAACAACATTGTCATCCCCTATGTAGCCGGCGTATCAGAGAAACTCAGGAGAGTTTTCTCCAAGCATGACATCCCAGTGTATTTCAGACCCAGCAACACGCTCAGACAGAAACTGGTTCACCCGAAAGACAAAACGCCAAAACACAAACTTAACAATGTGGTGTATGCTATACAGTGCAGTGAGGAATGCTCAGACCTCTACATTGGAGAGACCAAACAGCCACTTCACAAGCGCATGGCACAACACAGAAGAGCCACCTCCACAGGACAAGACTCAGCAGTCCATCTGCATCTTAAGGATAAAGGACACTCTTTCGAGGATGCCAATGTTCACATTTTGGACAGAGAGGACAGATGGTTTGAAAGAGGAGTGAAAAGAAGCCATCTATGTCCACTGTGAGCGACCATCTTTGAACAGAGGCGGGGGTTTACGACACCAACTCTCTGCCATCTATAATCCAGTTTTGAGATCCCTTCCCAGACGCCTTAACGCCCACTCACATCCTGGGCCATCTGACCTCAGGAATTCGCATGATAAGGTGGGGCCAGGTTTCACAATGAACACACCCGAAACTCTGGCTGATTGGGACCCACGCCCAGTTTCCCACCTTGGCTCAGGCGATTAGAGGATTATCAGGGGGTCCTTTTGTCCCTCTGTGGGGGGTCCCTCCCACTAGGTTTATATCTGGGACTCTCCACCATTTGACCTTAGAACTGAAGAAGCTTCTCGGATGAGAGGTGAAACGTCTTCAAGCAACTTAAAGAAGTCCAGACGCTTTTCTTTGCAAGCTCCTTTGATCACATGAAAACCAAAATAATTCCAAACGCCAGATCTGAATGAGGGTGGGGGAGGTTCAATTTGCCATGTTGCAAGGAGAGCTTAACTTCTGTCTCGCTAGCTTGCCCTGCGCTCTTCCTTCTGACGATGCTGTCTGTGTCAGTGGATCTGCGCTCGACAGTGCAGCCTAGGCGGAGTAGTCGAACGCAGATTCACTGAGCGCTCAACACAGACAGCATCGTCAGAAGGAAAGTTGATAAAATAAATTACAAATTTTGTATTGTTCGATACATATGCGTACCGAACCGAAAGCGTAAAATTCTGTTTCTCACTACAAAAAAAGTCATTTTAAAAATATGACTTGTTAGCAGTAGAGTGGACATTACCATCATAAAACAGTTGAAACTTGCCTTAATATGTAAATAGTAAATAATTCTTTACCCAGTTTTGAGTTTCCAGGTCAAGTCCCAGCATTTATTTTTATTTATTTATTAATTTATTTATTTTTTCTGTTGTTCTGATCAGAGTTGTGTGTGAGATTGGACCTGCTGATAAAGCTGACTGGGGACAGGTTGAGATCGAGGTGAATGGAGGGAAGAGAGGAACCTCCTCTGTTTCCTTCACCTACAGGGTAAATGCATATACACACAAACACACTCACAAACACACACATACACTGTCCTCAGCTGCACGTCCTCTGTTGAGTTGTACAACTTTTTATTGAGAAATTAAACTCATCCAAAAGCTTTCAGCTGATTTTGTTGTTTTATGGACTGTTTTATGTTTTCCATTTATTAGCTCCAGAGAAACTCTTATCAAAACATACCAAGGGCATGACAGTTAAGAAGACTGACCAAACATGCTAAATGTAACAGTAAATTAGGCACCTAGATGCACATTGCTGTGGTAATTTACTGTACAGTAAGTCAAAATGTGCAGGCATTCCTCTTTAACCAGATGCTGTGCAGCAGTTCCCTTTGTCACTTTAATACTCTAAGAGGCTACAGCGTAGCTATTTAACTGGCTTTTCATATCTCTGGCTCTGCTAAAGCTTCCCCACAGGGGAGTGCTCCTCCTAACTGTTTGCTCAGCAAATTGAGGCAGATGTGGTGCTTGTGGGAGTTTGTGTGTCTGAATGTTTCTGAAAGAGTGGGTCGGGTTAGATCAGGCTGAGAAGCAATGTTTCTGACATGGAGCTGTATCTGTGTGTGTTATTCTAGTGTGTGCCAGCATCTGCCAGTAGTTAGTGTGTACTTGAAATATGAGTGTGTATTAAGGTGGTATTTGGTGACACCCTCTCCCCTTCATTAGGACCCGATGCCTGAGGAGGTGATGCCAAATAGAGGTCCTAAAGCAGGGGGAACCCTCATTACAATCTCTGGACTATTTCTGAATGCTGGCAGTAAGGAAGATGTCCAGGTTACCATCGGAGGGGTGAACTGCAGTGTGTAAGGATTTCTTTTTTTCAATAATTCTCATTCAGACCAAACTTTTTCAATTCAGCCTCTTTAGTTAATAGAGCTACTTGTTATTCAGACATTTAATTCTATGCAAATTCTGCTTTGCGCACATTTTGAAGTCCATAAATTGATTTTTTTTAATATATGTGTATATTCTTGAAGCAAAAAATTGAATTGACCTAAACTTTAGTGTCACAATGAGGAGGGAGTTTTTTCTCTTACAATTTTCCTGTACTGTTGTGACCACCAGTGCTCTGTCAAAACCGATTCGCGGTGACATTTTAGGCAGAGGTAACGGAAAAATAACGAGCAAGAGAAGCAGCAAAGACAGATTTTAACAAGCTGTCAGCCTGCTGCCATGTTGGCTTCCACTGCACAGTGACCTTGTGCCACCCCCACTCCTTCAGACAGCGAGTACTGAGCTATGTCCTTGTCTTGGCAGGGAGCACTTTGGAGAAAATATCACCTGCAGGACAGGAGAATACCGCGTGGATAAAGTGCCCTCTGACCCTCTCGACGTCGTAATGAAGTATGGAAAGAGAACCACAAAAAGCATCCCGGCTAGCTTTCGGTTTGTTGAAAACCCCACTGTGCAGGATCACCAGCCCAAAGCAAGCTTTGTCTGGTCAGTTTAACACAGCAGTATGCAGTCATGGTGTTTGTGACATTCACTCTATCTGTTTGTTACATGTTGTATTTTTACCTTTTTTTTTTTTTTTTTTTTTTTTGCTGAAGGGAGTTCCAAGGATCTACTTTTCATATTCACTCTGAAGTATCTGAAATATCTACCTAATAAGACCAATATGACCAAGTACTAAATGCATTCTGTACATACATATGGTCTTACTGAGTAGGTATGATCAAAAATTCATAGTTGGATAAGAAACTCTCCCTCTCTGACTTGACTAACTCTGTTATTTTGCGAGTCCAAATTTCCCCAACCTGTAAACCTCAGAAGTGTGAAAATGCCATTCTGATTACTGTCTTGATGGCCAAAAATAAGAGAATAAGACACAGGCTGACTTTTACTTTTGAATATGTGCTTTAAAATAAAAAGAAAAAAGCTTCCAAGTTGACATTAGTGACACAGGCAAATAGGATTGTTCTGTATGTAGAAAACTGAACACTTAGAAACTTACCTGCCTTGTTCTTTGCCCTGCAGATTTCTGTCTGAAGCTTTGGGAAACCTTAATAATGTCATTAAACTTCTTGTGTTTAAAACTAGGATCTAGGATTTTTTCCTCCAAGAGTTGCTGAGTGTGCGTGCGTGCATTTAATAGTGATTGGCTGAAACTGGCTGAACCATTGCTGCTTTTGGTGTTGTAACAGACTGCTTGATAATTGCTGAAAATTGATGCATTTGATGGTTCCCTTGCTTTTTCTGCTGCAATTCTGACACACGATTAGGTACACTGACTAAAACAACAGACGACAGTTTGTTTTCATCTCCAGTGAAAATTACCCCAGGTGCATTTTAAGAACTGTCTGTCGTCCTGTGAGCTTGTGCTCTCGTCTTTGTTTGGCTGGGAATACATTTGATTAATATGTATTTTCCTGTGTTTTTGGTGTGAATAGATATGTTTGTTTGTGTGTTTTAGTGGAGGGAGGAACATTGTGGTAACCGGCTCCGGATTTGACATAATCCAGACTGCAATCATGAAGGTCCAGGGAGGCAACTGGTCGGCTTCAGAGGTTCCTGTTCATTTTCCGTATCTTCATCTGAGTCAATGCACTGATGCATCTCTGACAGTCATTATCTTAGATTTTCTTACCCTTTCTCCTAAATGTTGCTTTTTCTCCCATGTTTTCCCTCTCTCACAGTACCACCACTCTTCAATTCCCCCACTTCTCATGAACCCCAACTCTAGTTTTGATTCATTCAAACTCTGTGAAGCATTGCAATTAAACGAACACACAACAATAAACAAAACACACATGTCCACTCCTCCTTGCTGCCACTGATCAGTGAGATTTTATAATACTTCATGTCACTTCCTGAGCCATAAATCCCTAAAACCTGTAGGATTGCAGATATTACCACCAATGTTTCACCCTCACCCAGAATGTAACTATGGCCCTCGTCCAGCTCAATCAGGTAGGACTGACTGTGCCAGGGAACTTTAAGGACCTGCACACAGCTTGCCACCGTCTGCCCTCCAGTGTACTGGGCAGTCTTAAGAAGTAGCAGTTTTGTTCATTTAATTTAAAGGAAATGATTTTAAACCAGAATCAGGGTTACTGAAGATTATGTGCCTGTTTCACTCTTCACGATTTTACTCCCGTCCCAGCGAAGTCCCCTGGCCCTGCTACCAAGGGACAGAAAAATAATTTTCTGGCTGCCACAAACTAGCAGTAGATGTAAAGTGTTATCTCAAAGACCTTGGTTGGTCAGCCTCACAAGCTTCTCTTGGTTTAAGTCCATCTCTGAGCCAGACCCAAATATGAGGACCCATTATGGCTGCTGACATATATTTAAAAACATGTAGATTTCTAGGTCAAGTTGCTGACCTGAACTTTATTTATTGTGTGTGGTTTTATTCTCTGTAAAGACCAACTAGTTCTTATTTTGGATTTTAAACTTCCTGTGAGTCCTTGAGTCTGTGCAGCATATGTTTGTAGTTACAACCTAGATGGATTTTTATAGACTTCTAAATCGCAGTTGATTGGACCGCAGAAAATCCTACTAAATAGTTGCTTCGAAATGTTTACTTATACCAAATGTGACTGTTGCACACCTAATGGAAGCAACAAAAATAACGTTTTAATGGATGGATCATGTTAAAGTTCCAGCACATACCTATGGTACAGTATTGTTTGTGCTGTTGGCAAAGTGATGTACCTAATCACACTGAGAAAAGTTCCTTTAAAAAGGGGTTGGTAGAACTTGTTTATCTAGAAGATAAATATGGGACTGATTTAATGTTTATATACAGCAAAATGCATTTATGTGTATGTATGATTATGGGACCTCCATTGTCTAAAAAATAAAAGTGTGCTACAGTCAGCCAGACACCTTCCCACGATGTTAAATGTGTAGTGAAAGATTGGTATGGATTTATATTTGTTCCATCAAATAGAAATCTATATAATGTTAATAACATTCAAAAGTTATTTTGAAGACTGGACTAATTCACATACCTTCAGATCTCATTGTTTCAGGTACATTAATGCAGTGATTTATTCAACATTAAATTTTTGATACAGTCTCTAAATAGAGTAAACTATTTTTGTGGGTCCCCTGGAGTTCTTTACTTTTCCTCTACTATATAAATGTAATTGTAGTTCAGGTCAGGTGGTTGCCAGGCAATGTAATGTTGTCATAATAGATGCCATAATAGTCAAATTAAGTGGATGCAAATTAGATGCTACTGCTGTCAAATGAAAATGATACAATGCGTTTATGAAGTTTTATATTTGCATATATGCAAAAAGTTGGTCATTTGCAGTTTGATTGTAGGTGGCTGCTAGGCAACATAATGTTGTCAAATCTAATCCAGATAACATGTAGCTGTGTGCCACATGTGGATGCTGAATCCTGATTGTGTAGGAGGAGTATACGGACAGATTTGGCATGTTATAGTAGTGAGTGTAAATATACATTCAAAATGCCTTCAAATGGGCAATTTGCAAGATTTTTAAAAGGTGAAGGGGAGAATTTGAAGAAATTCTGGTTTTGATATTATGCCAGAGACTTCTGTGACGTGCTTCTTCTTTCAGCTGCTCACAATAAGCATTAGAGAACCCGGTCCCTGCGGAAAGGTGTGAGTGTGTCTAAAATTGGTAGTTTTACACGTATTTCTATTGTATTCTACTTCTAAACCAATTTTAGCCCTGTGTGAATCACTATTTAAAAGACAAAATATTTCAGAAAAAATAACAAATATCAAATTAACACCTTTTATTAACTTAATTATTAGCCTTATTTTCTGAAGTTTGGCACTTGAATTTACAATGACACCCTGATTACAGTCCAGATGTTTCCTAACCACCTATTGACATGTTTAGAAAGAGGGTGAGTCTCAATCACAGGATATTGTACATTGTTACACTGCACACTAGATACCAAAACATAGGAATTACCGGTACTATTATGTCTGAAAACTTAAAATGTGTGTTCTCAGTCTTTCTGTTATGTGTTAATAATGACATTTTGACGCCTTTGCTTTGTTCTGTTGGAAAACTTTACCTACTTGTAGAACCGTGGAGTTTAGCTGTCATGCACGTAGTGTCGAAACAATGAGAGTGACAGAAATATCACCATCAGTCCAGTTAATCACAAACAAACATAGAAAGGCAGTGGAGGAGTGACTCAGTGTGAGTTATGATTCATCAGAGGCCTCATTCTATGATTGAAGATTGAGATTTTAATAGAATGACTGAAAAGACGCACATCATTTTACCTTCCCCATTGTACCAAAACAAGCTTTTTCTTCCCCCCCACAGTCTATTACCATGTATTATATTCACTCCAGTAACGCCCAGTGTTTGCATTATTATTTTTAGTGCTGCTCCATATTTTCCATGCTGTAATTTCCTGCATTTTTTGTCATGCTTGTATTTGTAAAACGCTTTACTGTCCTTCTATCCAACTCAGCTTGCCCATGAGAAGAACGACACAGTCATCCAGTTTCAGTCTCCAACAGTAAACGGCTCCTTAAACCAGCACTTGAAAACAGTCATCAAGCTGGACAACTGGGAGAAGGAGCTGAAGCCCTTTCACTACCACCCTAACCCCAGCTTCAATAATCTACAAAACAAGATCATCACTGCGAACAGCATGATTATCGTTACTGTGAGTACAACCACGAGGTCACTTTAATGCAGTTGCAGTACTATGTTTTCCCTTTTTTCCCTGAAGAGTCGGTGTCTGCTGTGTGTCCTAATTAAGACAAACTGTCTTATTATCTGACTTGAGGATAAAAATGGAAAAGATGCTGAGTTGCATTTGCTGCACATTTGTCATTTGAGCTCAGTGAACGCTTTGGCTTGGAAGCAAAAAAGATTTTTTTTTAAAAATGTTCATTTTATGATATAATAAACACGCTTTTAGTGTAATGCTGTAAAACTGTTTTATGACAAACACTGCAGGGTCACAAAAAGATTAACACCAGAAAACGCACGTGCAAGTGTTTACACAAAAAGTAGTTTCGTAACACTTATCTGAAATCATGCAGTGTTTTTTGGGCAGGGGCCCCAATTAAACAAAGCTTTGTTCTCTTTCATAGCATTCGTTTCGTGTCTCACTATGGGAACGCCTCCTGCGTGACCTCATCAGAAGCTCAAATACCATTACGCCAGCCCCTACAGGCTGGCTAGGTGACGCCCATGTCAGGAGGGGCCAGTGCCTCCCTATATAATAGGCTGACATAGCGTCAGATGTCATTCAAAAACCTCTTCTCGCTTCTCACAGAAGCCTGTAGACAACTGTGCTATTGGGTGCTAAAGCTAAACTGTCCACAGATTCGAGTGAACAACTCGGTCGCCGGGCGCTTTGTTCCCAGCTTTCAGTTGTCCACTAGCATACAAGCAGTAGCAATACTGTTCTGTGGATAGTGCGGGTGCCAAGTAGCAATACTTTCACCCAGGGAAGTAGCAATACTTTCCGAAAGCGAAGTAGCAACACTCTGCTAATAAAGGTACCCCTAGCTTCACCATCAGGTAGCAATACCCTTCGACGCTAGCGGTTTTACACATTAGGTAGCAATACCTGTAGAAAAGTAGCAACACTTTTCACCCCACGCTAGCGAGGAATAGCAATATTCTCCGCACTCAGTGTCAGTCTCGCTAACGTGCGCAACCCTCTAGCTAACCATGGCTACGACGGCCAACGAAGTTGCAAAACTTTGTCCTTGCGGCAAGAAGATTTCTGCCTGGGATACACACCCCGTGTGTGCGGCATGCCTGGGCTTATCTCACGCTCAGGCTGCCCTGACACCTGCACACGACTGTATCCACTGCGCGGCTGTCCCACGCAAACTACTCCGCCGCAGGCTAGCTCGCCGGGCTAACCTGTCGGGCGGCGACCCTTTGCTGTGTGAGGCTGCTGCGGCGCAAGGAGAAACTGAGATGCCCGATGATTTGGCCGCAACGCCAGGGCCGAGCTGGGCAGAGGCAGACCCTCAGCCCATCGCGACCGCTTTCCCGTCGCTGGAGGCACACGGAGATCGTGTGTTTTTCCGCGATGCTGAAGTCACCTGGGGAGGAGATGCTAACGAGGAGGACGATTCCACCTCCTTGGCTAGCATCAGCTGGGCTGCAAAGCCCTCGGCTACCGGCGAGGTTGAAAAACCGACACCGCCGTCTCCCCTGGATCTCGACATGCAGGACATGTGCAAGGGCGTAGCCGCTAGGCTCAACATCCTGTGGCCCGCCATACAAACAGAGGTTGTAAAGTCTCGTTTTGACGGTAAGAAATTGCCGAAGGCGAAAAAGACGGGGAAGCATGTGTTGCCTGTTTTTCCTGAGCTACTCGATGAGATAGCGGTGACGTGGAAAGCAAAACCTTACAGCGAGAAACACCCCATCAAGGGGAGCTCCCTGCTGGATTGTGAGGGGATGGAGTCTATCGGCCTCCGCCGGATGCCACAAGTGGAGCCGTTGGTGGCGAGCCATCTTCACCCGAAGACGTCTCTGTCCTCATCGGCCCCATCTCTCCCCTCCAAAACAGACCGCTTCCTGTCTAGCCTTACAGATAAGTGCTACAAGGCAGCGGCTCTGTCAGTAAGAGCCCACAACGCCTCTTCTATGCTAATGGCTTACCAAGCTGAGCTAGAAGAGGACATGACAGCTAACACAGATACCACAGTGTGGGATGAAATCTGCGTTATAACTGACCACGTCCTCCGCCTCCACAAGGTAGCCATACAGGCTACTGGGAGAGCCATGGGCCTCATGGTTCTTCAGGAGCGAGCACGCTGGCTCGGGCTCACCAACCTGACGACTAAGGAAAAAGAGGAACTCCTCGACACCCCTGTCGTCCCTCACGGTCTCTTCGGTGCGGCTGTTACATCCATGCAGAAGAGATGTGAGGAGAAAAAGGGAGATAGAATAGAATAGCCTTTATTGTCATTGTACAGAGTACAACGAAATTGGAGTGCCACTCCCTTGGTGCAAGTTTCAATAATAAATATAAATGTAAAATATAAAAAGTACAAAAAAAACAATCGTAAGTACTCAAACAATAGTATGTACAATATATACAGGATAGCAGCATTAATATAATGACAGTATGAATAGCAGCATAATATAATGACAGTGACGGTATGGAATAGGTTCAATTGTTTTTGTGCTTATTTACTACGGTGATAGCTCTGGGAAAGAAGCTATCCCTGAATCTGTTTGTCCTGGTTTTATGTGACCTGTACCGTCGGCCTGACGGTAATAGTTCAAACAGTTGGTTGCTGGGGTGAGAGTGGTCCTTGATGATATTGCCAGCTCTGCTGAGGTACCGAGAGTTTGCAGTGACCTCCAGGCTGGGCAGAGAGCAGCCAGTGATCTTCTGGGCTGTGTTGATGACCCTCTGCAGTACTTTCCTGTCTGCAGCTGAGCACCCTGCATACCATGTTGTTATGCCGTACGTTAGGATGCTCTCTATGGTGGCTCTGTAAAATGTCACCAGCAGCCTCTCCTCCAGGTTGTTCCTCCTGAGCACTCTCAGAAAGTGGAGACGCTGCTGGGCCTTTTTAACCACCGCTGTAGTATTTGCAGTCCAGGAGAGGTCATCAGATATCTGCACGCCCAGAAACCTCATGGAGTGTACCCTCTCCACACAGCTCCCGTGAATGTAAAGTGGGGCCGGGTCTGCTCTGCCCTTCCTGAAGTCCAAGATAAGTTCTTTAGTTTTCGTGGTGTTCAGTTGGAGGTTGTTAACTGAACACCACTCAGTCAGTCTGTTGACCTCATCTCTGTAGTCCGACTCCTCCCCCCTTGAGATGAGTCCAACCACTGTGGTGTCATCCGCGAACTTTATGATGGTGTTTGAGAGATGGGTAGGGGAGCAGTCGGATGTGTAGAGCGTAAACAGGAGGGGACTCAAAACACATCCTTGTGGAGACCCGGTGCTGAGTGTGATGGTGCTGGACCGGTGGGGGCCGAGTCTGACAGACTGTGGTCTATTTGTCAGGAAGTCCTTGATCCAGAGGCAGATGGGGGTGGAGAGTCCCAGGTGAGACAGTTTCTGGACCAGGATCTCCGGGATGATATGATTGAATGCTGAGCTGAAGTCCAGAAAGAGCATTCTCACATAGCTTCCTCGGTGCTCCAGGTGACTCAGCGCAGTGTGGAGCGCTATGGTGATAGCGTCCTCGGTGGAACGATTTTTCCTGTAGGCAAATTGGTGGGGGTCCAGAGTGGGAGGCAGACCGGCCCTGATGTGCTGACAGACCAGTCTCTCAAAGCACTTCATCACTACAGGCGTAAGTGCAACAGGCCTGTAGTCATTTGGGCTGGCCACAGCTGTCTTCTTGGCGATGGGGATGATGGTGGAGGTTTTGAGGCAGGGCGGGACGGTGTTTGATGACAAGGAAAGGTTGAAGATTTTAGTGAAGACTCCGGTCAGTTCGTCAGCACATGCTCTGAGAACCTTTCCATGTATTCCATCAGGACCTGCCGCCTTCCTGGGATTCACAGATGATGAGGCTCTGAAACTCTGCCTGCCGAGGAGGGCCCAGCACGCCACCCCAGCAGCGCCGCGCCAGTCATTCGCGCAGGCAGCGTCTCGCCCGGTCCCCGCTTTCAGGATTCCCAAAGTGCCTAAGACGCAGGCAGCCCCCCAGGCTGCCGGGGCCACTAAGAATCCATGGACTCGGAAGCAGTCTCCCCAGGCCAGACCTCAAGCGGCCCCTCCTCCTCCCCCCGCTGCCGCGATCGTGAGGAGGAAGAAGCGGCCGGCCTGACAGCCTCTCCTCTAGGCGGGAGCGAACCCAGTTTCCCCCCTTCATGGGCCGCCCTGCTGCCTCCCAGCTCCGTTCCAGAGCAAGTTCAACGGGACATGTTCCACACGAGCACTTCCCTCATGCATTCTGTATTAAAAAAGCCCCGACACGCGCATCCAGGCAATTTGCCGAGGGCGCTGTCGAGTGTTGCAAAACACATGAGAAAATCAAACATGCTGAAAAACGGAGCACCGTCTGCCATAACGCCGCCCGTGGAGACTCGCGTTTCCACGGCTGTGATGATGCAGATGAGCCCGTCACCTCGCTCGCCTGTGACAGAGGTGACGGGACGCCGAAATGGCGTGTGTTCTGGTCTGATGGCTTCTTCTCTAGTGGCGATAACACTGGGACGCCTGCACATGAGAGGCTTTCAGCGCTGGGTGGGCTCGTGGGGACTGGACCCTCACCGAGACGGCCACCGTCGCGTGAGAGTCTCTGCAGACTGTTCACTCGCTCTCCGCGAGTGGAAGAGGCCAGGTTTCTTGTCTCAGGGCGTTGCCATGGGGGCAGTTTCAGCCAGGAAGGTGATTTCCACAGATGCCTCTCTTTCCGGCTGGGGGGCCACCCACGAGGGCAGAACAGTGAATGGGGAATGGGACCCTCACATGCGCTCCGCCCACATAAACTGTCTGGAACTGCTGGCGGTTCACCTGTCGCTAAAACACTTTCTCCCTTGGCTGAGAGGTCATCATGTTTTAGTGAGGTCGGACAATTCCACCGTTGTGGCCTACATCAACAGACAGGGGGGTCTGGGGTCCCCCAAGTTACACACGCTGGCACACAGACTGATAGTCTGGAGCAGTGTCCACCTGCTGTCACTGAGAGCAACTCACGTGCCGGGGATCTTGAACTTTGGAGCAGATCTTCTCTCCAGGGGCAACCCGCTGTATGGGGACTGGAAGCTTCACCCGGAGGTGGTGAAGCAGATCTGGCTGCGATTCGGTCAGGCGACCGTGGACGTTTATGCATCCAGGGAGAATGCTCAGTGTCCCCTGTTTTACTCGCTGCACGATCAGAGAGCTCCACTCGGGGTGGATGCTCTAGCTCACGAGTGGCCGAGAACCCTCCTCTATGCTTTTCCCCCAGTGGCCCTCATTTCTCCAACTCTGGCCAGAGTGAGGGAGAGAAGTCACTATATGGTCCTGATAGCCCCGCACTGGCCAGGGAAACACTGGCTGGCGGAGATTTTTCAGCAGCTGTGCGGCCCCCCTTGGCCGTTACCACTACGCAGAGACCTCCTGTCTCAGGCACAGGGGGAGATATTCCACCCCCACCCAGAGAGGCTAGCTCTATGGGCTTGGCCCGTGAGTGGTTTAACCTGAACACGGTGGGGCTCCCTCATAGTGTTATCGACACTATTCAGTGTTCTAGAGCATCGTCTACTCGGACGCTATATGAGCACAAGTGGCGTGTGTTTGAAAGCTGGTGCTTAGAATCACAGGCCATCTCTTTTCAGTGCTCGGTGGCTGTGATTCTGTCATTTCTTCAGGCCCTGATTGATAAGGGTAAAGCCTTCTCCACCATCAAGGTGTATTTGGCAGCAATTTCAGCCTGCCATATTGGTTTTGAGGGAAAGACTGTTGGCCAGCATCCCTTAATATGCCGTTTCATGAAGGGTGCACGCCGTAAATTGCCTTCGTCTAGGCCGTTGGCTCCATCGTGGGACCTTCCCACAGTATTGGCTGCGCTCTCCTGTTGCCCATTTGAACCCCTGGAACAGGTTGGGTTAAAATTTCTGTCCTTGAAGACGGCTCTTTTAATTGCTTTAGCTTCTGCTAAACGTGTGGGAGAGATCCACACTCTCTCGGTGCATCAGTCATGCATTCAGTTCTCCTCGGATAATACGAGGGTCTGTATGCGGCTCAACCCTGCCTTTGTCCCGAAGGTTGTCGGCGCATGTTCCCCTATAGAACTGCCGGCCTTTTGCCCACCGCCTTTCTCCTCAGAGGAGCAACAGCGGCTGCATACCTTGTGTCCAGTCCGTGCCCTGCGCATTTACATGGACCGAACCCAGAGTGTCAGACAAAGTGACCAGCTGTTCGTGTCCTGGGCTAAACCGCATATGGGAAAGCCTGTGTCTAAACAGCGCCTCTCCCATTGGATAGTGGGAGCAATTGCCTTGGCCTATACTAGCGGGGGCCTTCAGCCCCCTGCTGGCTTACGTGCGCATTCCACTAGAGGTCTGGCAACCTCATGGGCTCTCTTTGGGGGAGTTTCTATTCAGGAGGTGTGTGCAGCTGCATGCTGGACCTCGCCTCATACATTTGCTAGGTTTTACAGGTTAGATGTGACAGCACCTAACCTAGCACATTCAGTCCTCAGTGCAGGTTCTTCCCGGGTGGGGGCCTCTCCCCTGTGAAGTGCTGTTGGGGACAGTTGTCTTCTTAACAGGCATGTCTGGCAATCCGGGAGTCAGTATTTCTCCCATAGTGAGACACGAAACGAATGCTATGAAAGAGAACTTAAGGTTATGTATATAACCCCGGTTCTCTGAGTAGCATGAGTGAGTGTCTCACCAGACCGCCCTCCTTGCTATGGAAGCGAGGAAGAGGTGGGCTTGTTTTGAATGACATCTGACGCTATGTCAGCCTATTATATAGGGAGGCACTGGCCCCTCCTGACATGGGCGTCACCTAGCCAGCCTGTAAGGGCTGGCGTAATGGTATTTGAGCTTCTGATGAGGTCACGCAGGAGGCGTTCCCATAGTGAGACACTCACTCATGCTACTCAGAGAACCGGGGTTATATACATAACCTTAAGTTTTAAGTGGTGTTAAGCCAAATGGTTGAAAAGCCCTCCAAGTCTACCCACGACTACACATTATTGTTTTAGCCACAGTATAACGAATGTTCATCTTTACGATAGCTAATCTGACACTTTGTGCTCTCGATATCAGACAGTATGTAGATGAGCTAGTAAATAAAAACCCGGTTTCTTTCACTTTTAATCTTTTCATCATCATGGATTTATTTTCTCACGTGTTTTGTAGCATTATTTTTACCTCTCAAAGGTGCCACTTCTTCTTTTTAAAAAGTCCAAGGTGACACTTTCACATTGCTTGTTTTGTTTGACAAGTGCAATAGAGCATTGTCACAAAAGGCAAAGATATGCAACAAACAAAAACGACTGAGAAGCCTGAGCCAGAAAATGAATCGATTTTTCTTATAGCTTATTTTTATGGCTGTTTTGAGCTCCCAGAGTATACCACCTCAAAGTTTCTGTTGATAAACTCACTTGTGGGGAAAGTCATATGCAAAACATGTAAAACCTTTTCAGTTACTCAGGCGCTGATTAATTTAAGCTGGTTTCACCTTCTTCCAGCCGATATTAGAATAATTAAATGTCTGTAGATCCACAAGTGTGCTGCAAAATCTCAAGAAATTACTGAGAGTGAGGTGCTTACAATAACTCCAATCTTTATCTTTTTAATTACTTTTAGCTCATATTGGAGCAGTAAGGAGCTGTCGTACAGCACACTTCCTACCCATTACTCATAAAATGCTGCCGATAATGTTTTCAGTGCTCATCGTAGGATCTGTCTAATTAATTTCTCTCCCATGTACTTCAGTCACTGCCCTTAGAGCCTCACATTCACTCTTCCCCCTGCAGGGTCGGGGATTCTCCAAAGCGATGACAACTAAAGAAGCACAAGCCTTCGTAGGCGACGTTCAGTGTGTGGTCAACACCCTTCAGGATGATAAGCTGTTCTTGGAACCACCTTCCACCACGCCTCGTGCTCCTACTCGCTCCAAACATCAGCACAGAGAGACGGGGTCGGAGAATCTGGAGCTAATGGTCAGAGCACACTAACAGATGAGTCCTGACTGATGATCACTTATTTCAGTGAACGTTTTAATGCAACACTGTAAGATCACTGCTTCATAAATAAAAGTACTCGCCTCAAAATCTTAGTATGTTAAAGTTTTAAAGATATCTCAAGAATGAACTTTAAGTACTCAAAATAATGGTCTGTAATGGATAAAGGCTCCTTTTGGATTCTATGTAATCGTTTATTATAATTATACTGCTCTATGTCATGCGTTACACACAAGCAAGCTTCTTTTTAGCCATTTATTTGAATCATAGACAAATTAGTAGGCTCTTTTCTTTCTTTTTAAAAAAATTATATTGTCTGGTTTGTAATAAATAAGGAAATGATACGAATGAAGGCAGAGGACACTGGGTACTACTCAGGCTATTAGATTACGGTAATGGATAGTGGAGTAAAATACAGCATTAAAACTGAGCAAAGAAATCTTTCGTGCCCATGGTCTTTATCCCTTGTACATGTACCTCAACTGTGTACTTCAGCAAAGTACTTGAGTAAATGGACCATTGCAGATCCATACAAAGACTTGAAGATGAGAGCATGCATGCATCATGAACCTTTACTGTTCTTCTCCCGGCAAATCATCTATACAATTTGAGATCCAATTTTTTTTTCCACTGGTTGAACAATTTTCATGTAGCTACAGGCTCTATAATTGCCTGTAATTATAGGTAAGCCACAACTATGATGAATACCATACCTCTCCCTGGGTAATTCTTATTGTTATATGTCAGCGACTGCTTAAAGAAGTGACACCGTTAGACTATACTGTAATCCAGCTTTTTCTATATTGGTATCTGCTGCTGTTGATAAAGTGTCAGACTTGGTACGTTTATGTAATTATCCTCTTTATGCAACCCTACCAACCTGAACATACATACTTTAAAAATACTTTTAAGGTCCTAGAGCTGCTTTAGCCGAGTTGACGGTTGGAATCTAAACTATTCACATTTAGATTTAATCTTTCTACTTCCTCCCCGGTATCGTCCGGTCTTTGCTTTTGACTTTGGCTAAAATGTGGAGAGCTTGTGCAAATAATAAGATTTTTTCTTTCTACAGATCAAGTTTGGGAAAGGGGAGTGGGTGGTCGACTCGGTGCAATACGAGACGAAGAATGATTTCCCGCTCTACATCATCATCCCTGCTGTCATTGTGCCCATGCTGCTCATCATCACTATCTCTGTCTACTGCTACAGGTGAATTGAGCTATTTTAGGTTAACTTTATGCAGCAGGAGCACACAATTGATTGTGTTTTTTTAAGAGTATAGATACTTCTCCAGTCAGTCCCAGCTTTTTCTGCATTGTGTTTGCTAGTTTGTTTGTTTTTTTTAAAAAAACGACTTTGTTTGTTTGTGTCTGTTCCAAGAAATATGTTCATATTCATAAGAAATTATTAGGAGCGCACCAACAGCGACTGCGTAATAAGAACTAATAGATACCTTGCAGCTAAGTTAATGGCCAAAAGAAAAGAACCTCTTTGCAACAAGTTAACATTCATCTGTTTGACCTTATTTTCATGATGCGTTTTCTTTGTGTGTGTGTTTAATCTTTTCAGGAGGAAGAGTCAGCAGGCAGAGAGGGAGTATGAGAAGGTGAAACACCAGCTTGAGAACCTGGAGGAGAGTGTACGAGACCGCTGCAAGAAGGAATTCACAGGTATAAGCTGTGCAGCTGTGCAGAAGCGTCACAATATTGCTAATGTCCCTCTAAGGATCCGTGTTTCTAAGAAGCTGTAAAGTAATGAATTGGTTCATAGCTCTGATTAAATGCATAAATTCTCCCACTCAATGTCATCTTATCATCATTATTAGAAGCAGTTTTGCAGTAACATTAATAGAAAACAATATTTCACTGTTGAAATCATTTTCCTGGCAATGCTCTCCATTTTCTGCCTCTTGCAGCATCGTAATTGAGACAGACGAGCAGTGTGAAAGTGACAAGAGTTGCTTATTAAAAAGAAACCATGTGGTGTTTTTTGTTTCTTTCTCGCAGACCTAATGATTGAGATGGAGGACCACACCAATGACCTGAATGAGGGACGAATCCCTTTCCTGGACTACAAGACGTACACAGACCGAGTCTTCTTCCTGCCCTCTAAGGACGGTGCCAATGATGTGATGATCACAGGGAAGCTAGATATACCAGAGGCTCGCAAGGCCACCGTGATTCAGTCTCTCAACCAGTTCTCCAACCTCCTGAACTCCAAGACATTCCTCATTAATGTAATTATACTGCACACGCATCATCAAATTGTCAGCTGTGAGCTCGGACCGATAATGCCTGCTTACAGAGAGTTTGCAGTCCTTTAAAACTGTGCAAAATCAAACCTCCAAACACTGAACAATGCTGGATACATCTAGATTTTCAAAGCTTTCTTTTTAGCTTCACTGGGACCAGGACTCTGAGGATGTCAGAGTCAGTTGGTACACTTCAAATAGATCACTATCAAGTTTTACAAAGACATTTATGATTCTAGGATGATGGATGGCTTTGGTGATCCCTCTAACTTCTCTAATAATACCACCAGCAGTCTGGGATTTGCTTGTCTGAGTGAAATGATGCCGGTTGCTTGAGAGACTGCACAGACATTACTGTACCCCACAGGATAATTTGGAAAAACTTGGGTGTTCCAGTGACTTTTCCTCTTGAACTACAGTCAGCTCAGAAAGAATATTTCAACTAATTTGGGCTAACACAATAAGAAGTACTTAAAAAATATTGACATTCCTATCAACCTCAGCTGTAGTTTGTTTTTAGTGCTAAATGGCAAATGCTAATTAACATTACATGAGATGATAGTAATGTGAGACTATTATACCTGCTAAATATCATGCAGCTTGGATCATTTTGGCATTATGACTTTAACATTTAGCTCACAGTAAAGACTCTCAGCTTGCAGCTAGCACAGATTTAGACTCTTATGAAACATCAGTCAGTCTAAATTTAGACACGTAATCACTAATGTTACTTCATATGTTATATAAATGTCAGTCACTGGAGGCTTATTTCTAAACTGCATTATTTCAACTGCTCATCCAAGTGAATCCAAACCCATCAGAGCACCATCAATACCAGAGTCCTTATGCATCAAGTTTCAAGCACAGTGGGTGAACAGATGTCGAGAAGGGTGAAGAACAGACAGACAGATATAAAGATTGGCCTATTAATTCATGAGATGTAGCATACTGTATACCATAAATGGAGTTGACTTGCAAAAGTGGCAGCATTGCAACAATTTCCTCTGAGCTTGCCAGATTTGCACCACTGCATAAACTCTCTAGGCATAAGCTGATTTACTGAGAAAATCACAAATGTAGTTGTGGAGTTGTTTCTGAATGAACTAAAGTGGCCTTGTGTAATGAAAGAGGTAAATCACTGAATGCACCAATACAGCTCTTTTATATGTATTTAGACGACAGTGGAGGTTTGTGGCACAAGGAGTCACAAGGTGGCTGTGGTAATAGGACGGGAGAAAATAGTCTTGAAAGGCAGCAGGATAAATGCAGGGGAGGTTTTCTTTTTCACTAGCATTTCTGATAATATGTGTGTGGGGTTTTTTGTTTTTGTTTTTTTGAAAAAGAAAAAGAGATGGTCAGCTCCAGCCATTACCTTGAGCTACTTAGCTAAATGTTTGTATGATACTATATTGATGGTGTTTTTAAAATGGGCTGAATACCTCACAGATTAAGGATCTATTGTAACTTTAAGCCGCCCCCTTCCTTTGAATTGAGCACTGTAGTGTGTTACAGTTTTGCGGCATATCTACAGTAATACAAGCGAGAGGCAGAGGACATAGCAGAGGGAGACGTGTGAAGATTCCTGTTAATCCAATATTGCTGGCACAGAAACAGCCTCTGAGGTGCTAACTGCACTTGTGGGGTGATTCCTCTTCCACTAATTGGTATCATTTCTAAGCCACAGTATTTTACAGGGCAGAACTAAATTTACCTTGATAATTATAATTTTCACTAGCATTGGTCTTTTGATAATTTAAAAGCATATTATGTTGGATTTGCTTCTGTGTGTGCTTCATCACGATGATTAATTCACCTCATCATTTGCCTCCTGTTTCTGTGTGTGTATGTGTGTGATTTTTGTGTTTTTGCAGTTTATCCGTACCCTGGAGCGCAGTCATGACTTTAACGCCAGGGCCAAGGTTTACTTTGCCTCCCTGTTAACAGTAGCTCTGCATGGGAAGCTGGAATATTACACCGACATTATGAGAACACTGTTGTTGGAGCTGATGGAGGAATATGTCAACAGCAAGAACCCCAAACTAATGCTGCGCAGGTGAGTGTGGTCCAACTCTCTGTTGCTTATTAATGGTTCTCCTGTATTGCTTTCATGCTTAATTAGCACAACATTTTTACATAGCATGAATCCAAAATGTTTTGGTGCTTGCTTCCCATTCAGTGCCTTGAAATCTGGTGCAAACATTCATATCCTCTTTCTAGATCTTTCTAGGTCAAAACTGTAACAGTAAACACCTGCTTTTTGCATGCTAACCTACTTAGCTCTGTGTGCTGCTGCCTCAGTCGGTGCCACTCTTCTGGGTGGACTCTTAGATTTGTTTAGCAGTAATTGCTCTGAGATTGTAAAATGTCCTCTTTCTGCAGTTTTGAAGCAGAGTCGCTCAACTCTGGCACTGATATGAACCAGTTGATGCGGACTGGGATTCAGTTCAGAATGCAGCGGACTGTTTCATTCTGTTGCCATGTTTTCTGTTGAATTTTGTAAAGACTTACTGTAGTCCATTATCAAGAGCCAGACTGCTGCTCCATCTATTCCAGTCTTCTTCCATCTGCTCATCCTTCTGTTTTTTCCTCTTTTTTTTGTTTTTCCTCATTGGAATCCAAGTAAAATGTGCTGGACAATTTTCTTTCTTCTCTTTCATCTCGTCTTTGTCATCTTCACCTTCTTATCCCTGCTGATTGTAACTAAAAAGATCAGCTTTAGTGCTTGAGCCAGCGTAACCCTAACCCAGATTCTATTTTATTAGTTAGACTTTCCAGCTAAGTGGAGACTGGTTGTAAAATTTGGGTTGGTGTGAAATTATAAGTAATTATTGTTTTGCTAACAATAATTAGTATTTTTAAAAACTGACCACATACTGGTGAGTTATTTTCTGTCACTGATTTGATTGTTTTAATAGTAATCGTTCGCTATATTCTTCCTGGGCAAAATTTCAGAATTTCTTTGTGAAATTTGAGTCCATAAACATTCAGCTTATTAATCTGATTGAAGTAAATAGCCTTAAGAAACGAAGCTTCCAGATTTTGGTGTTCTTTGATCTTTTTAATGATCATGTCAAGGTCAAGTGATCCATTGACTGCTGCTTCCCCTCCCTCAGCAGGACACACTTGTCTGACGGCACAGTTGCTTATCGTTTCTGAGGGGCAGTTTTGTGATCTGAACTATTCCCTGTGCCTAGGCACGCTGTGACTGACTGTTATGCAAGTACACATCTTAATTATCCCCCAATGGAGAAGCTCATTATGCTGATTAGCCCATTGTGCCAAAACAGACCTCCTTATATACAAGATATCTAATTAGGCATGCTATGTGCATCAGCGAGCATCACCAGTGAATAGTTGACATTTTGATGGGATATCTGTCAAATGACCAATGACATGAGTTCTGAATAAAAATATCTTGACACTGACAAGCTGTATATAATTCGAGGCCCATAAAGTCCCACAAGATGATTTAAAAAAATATAATAATGGTTATGCAAGTTATTTATACTATGCTTTTTATCAAAGCCTTTATTTATTCTGTAAATAAATGATAAATGTCAGAAGGTCTTTTCATATTGCGCTAAGAAGTAGTCTTGGCCCCCTTCCTGATTTCCTAGTTTTTATACGTTTGTCGCACTTAAATGTTTCACATCATTGAACAAAATTAAATACTACAAAAACGTAACACAAATAAACACAAAATGCAGTTTCTAAATTAAGGTGTTTATAATTTGGGGGGGGGGGGGGTCCAAACCTCTACATGGCCCTGCGTGAAAAAGTGATTGCCCCCTAAACCTAATAACTGGTTGGGCCAACCTTAACAGCAAGGTTGGGCCAACCTTGCTGTGGCATGACCTTTTTAAGGTCATGCCACAGCATCTCAATCAGATTCAGGTCAGGACGTTGACTAGGCCACTCCAAAGTCTTCATTTTGTTTTTCTTAAGCCATGCACATGTGGGCTTGCTGGTGTGTTTTGGATCATTGTCCTGCTGCAGAACCCAAGTTGTCTTCGGCTTGAGGGCACCAACAGATGGCTGGACATTCTCCTTCAGGATGTTTTGCTGGATAGCAGAATTCTGGGTTCCATTTACCACAGCAAGTCCTCCAAGTCCCGAGGCAGCAAAACAGCCCCAGGAATTTTTTCCCCTTAATAATAAACCTCTTCATTTAGAAACTGCATTTTGTGTTTGCTCGTGTTTGTCTAATATTTAAATTTGGTTGGTGATGTGAACCATTTTAGTGTGACAAACATACAAAAAAATAGGAAATCAGGAAAGGGGCAAACACTTTTTCCACACCACTATATATAAGCTCACCTTATGCAACTTCAGAGGCTCTGTAGTGTAGACTTTCCCCTTATCAACAAACACTATATAGACAAAAGTACTGGGCTGCATACATGATACACCTACAGGAGGCGCTCAACCATGGAAATCCTGCCAGGAAGCTCGCTGTGCACAGGGTTTGCTGATGTTAATGCCAGAGGAATTTTGGAAGTCTGCAGTTATTGAGTCAGCGTGCACCTTAGCAGTCAGCAGCCCTGCTCCGGTCTGCCACATTGTGGCTAAGTTGCTGTGGTTCCTAAATGCTTCCACTTTACAATATTATCATTTATTACTGCATGCAATGTCAAAGAGGGAAGAAATTTCACAAAGTGACTTATTGAAAAGGTGGCATGCTCTTACAGTGCCATGCTTGATTTTAGTGAACTCTTTCTTTCACACACATGACTGCATGGCTTGATTTTATTGGAACTGGAAAAACACCTGAATTCAAAGATTAAAAGGTGTGGCCCAATACCTTTATTTATACTGGTGTCTGTTTCATGCCGTGTCTCTTGATATGCAGTATTTTACACTAAATAAATACATTTTATTTTCATAATAAGAGTAAAAATAACTCAACAAATATGTTTTTCAGGTCAGAGACAGTGGTGGAGCGGATGCTGTGTAACTGGATGTCAATCTGCCTTTACCAGTTTTTGAAGGTAATGCAAGTTTTGGGTCACTGGAAATGATGCAGTGACTGACAGGAGATTGATTTGATTTGAATATTTTCTGGTTGCAGCTCTGATATGTTTTGATTTTAGTAGCTGTTCCGTGTTACAGTGAACTTTATGGTATAGACTGGTGGTCTGAAAAATATAGATGTTGTTCAATACATTTTTTTAAGGAGTGAATATACTTTATCAGTTATTTTAAAAAAAAAGTATGATCGCATGCTTCAATATTAAACTGTGGGCTTTATGGATTTCTGCATTTCTTTCATTAGTGCTCGTGTTGAAAGTGCCAATTTATTTGACTTTTAAGCTGCTAATCACAACAATTAGCTGCTTTACAACAGCTGTGTCAAGCTAAATGGTTTTGTGTGCCTCTGTGTGTCTGTGTTTGTGTGTGTGTTGTGTGTGTGTGTGTGTGTGTGTGTGTGTGTGTGTGTGTGTGTGTGTGTAACAGGACTCTGCAGGCGAGCCCTTGTACAAACTGTTCAAAGCCATCAAGCACCAGATTGAGAAAGGCCCCGTGGATGTCAGAGTGAAGAAAGCCAAATACACCCTCAATGACACAGGCCTGTTGGGTGACGACGTTGAGTACTCTGTCCTGGTGAGATCGACGCGCACACACTCACTCACTCTCTCTCACACACACACACAGAGACACACACACACATGCACATGCACAAACACACACAGAGCACCCCTCACAGTCAGTCATAGAAATTCAGAAACTCAGCGTCATAAAAACTGCACACTCTGCTTCAAGATTGCATGGTGTTTTGTGCCTGGTGAGCAATACATACACACTGTGCAGTTGCCGTGGTAACCACCCCCCCCCCCCCCACCACCACCACACAAAAAAAAAAAAAAGCCCTGAGGCGACTGCCCGCTTTTGTGTGACATCCATTTTCAGTGTCAATGTTCTCAGCTCAGAAACGACACAGCCAACACAATCCAGCGTAGCAGGGAAATGTGTGGCGTAGGTTAAAGTCCTACAAGTGGGAACAAGTATGGAGTACAAGCCACCTCCACAACCTCCCCTCAACCTCGCAGCCTACACCTGCTCTCCGTCCATTTGGGCAGCTTTCAGGAGTCAGGAAATGCCCGTGTGTCTCGTTTTGATATTGTGTCTCGGTAATGGAAGCTAATATGAACCCAGCTGTTTTTTGTTAAAGTCAGCACAAATAAAAAGACCCATGGGTAATGGCGTTGTCGAGGACAATTATCAAATTAGCGTGAGTTACACGTCTCCTTCTGTGATGGATTGCTTTCTGTGATTGAATTACATAGGGAGGAGGAAAGAAAAAACGCTTGACAGATTTCAAAAGCAGATGCATTGCTTCCTACTGGCTTAAATTTACAGCGTGCTACTCTTATGCACTTTATATGCAGCTGGGCTGATAGGGTTGCCATTGTGAGTGTATTCCCTGGCTCACATTTGAAAGCGTTGAATGGTCAGTTATTTCTAACAGAATTGGATGTGAGAGGCGAGGCGGGTCAGTTGGCTCCTGCTGAGCTTTGGTCATTAGCTGGCCAAAAGTCCTGTCAGGTGTCACCAATGTGTGTCTGTGTGTGTGTGCTTGTGTGCTTATAAAGCCCTGTTGCTGTGACAACAACATCCAAATAGAACTTGGCGTGGGTGGGTGCCTGGGTGCTCTGACCATGTTTGAATATTTCTGCATGTTTGTATTTTATTAACGTAGGTGCGCGTTATCAGCGTGAGGTATTAATGTGCGATTCTGTTTGTCAGACCTTGCAAGTGCTGGTTCAAGGCGAGGGGCCGGATGTTACGCCCGTCAAGGTGCTGAACTGTGACACCATCTCGCAGGTGAAAGAGAAGATCATCGAGCAGGTGTACAGGAACCTGCCATACTCCCAGCGGCCCAAAGTCGACAGCGTCACCCTGGGTGAGTAAATGACGGCCACCTAAAAAAAAGCAGATGAACTAAAGCAGGAACGTCTAGTAATGATAAATAATGTAACTGTTATTTCAGTCTTAAGTGAAATTAATTCATAATTAAATGAGAAGTGAGTTATCTGAGAGGGTGAATAATTATTTCATTTCACATGTATTCAGTATATTTTATTATTTTAATAAAACAGCTTTTTATTTCAGTTTGTGGAGTAAAAGAAACCAACTTAGCTTAGAATTTATTCATTGTCAGCAACATGAAGAAATCGTTCATCCCTAAACAAAGCTATGCTCGCTACTGTAATCAGAAACCTTGGGGAGTGACTTGAAAGGCTAAAGCTCCACAGACATTTTCTAACTTCAAAGTCATTTTTTTATTCCCACGCACGCTGTAGATCTCATTCCTTTATACATTTTAGATAAGCAGAGATCTATTTTCTTTCAGGCTAACTGCCTTGTATTTGGTTTTAGTTGTAAATGAAATGCAGACGGTGGTGGGCTCAGTTATGCAGAATGTGTTTGGGTGCAAACTTTTCTATTATGTTTCAATTATGCAGAAACTACTGACATGTGACTTCTTCACCCGAGTTCAGCCATATAGCTAACAGGCGAATTTAATAAATGCATCATTAAATCCCAAGAGATAACTGAGCAGATAGCTGCATTCGTTAAAGATCACATTATTACAGTGTAACCACAGGACAGCCGCATCCCAGGATAAAAGTAATTGAAATAATATAAAAAAGTATTTTATTTGAAATGTTTTACTCCCACAGCAGAGATAACTTGCGTTTTGAATAACAGTCTCATCCTGCCTTCATCACAGAGTGGCGCCCTGGCTCAACGGGCCAGATTTTGTCGGATCTGGACTTGACCTCCCAGAAAGAAGGCAGGTGGAAACGCATCAATACTCTGGCACACTACAACGTGAGTACTGCAAAAATTTACTATGCAGTAATAAGAATTGAAATTACAAAACCAAATGACTGGGGTTCAGTATCTGATGTAAATCAATGACCATTTAATGTGCATTCAGTTCGAATGTATAATGTAATTTATATGTAGAGTTTCTAAATGTATTTCTTTTCTTTTTTTTCCACAATAACAAAATGTTTATTTACCTTACTTTTTTACCACCAATTTATACCTAATCTCTCAGTATAAATAAGTATACCTATAAATACTTATTTATATATAAGCATTTAAACTTACCTTTAGGTAAAAATAAATTGCTGATACTTGTATCTTTGCATACTAGAAGTCTCTTCTCTTGGTTATGTCTTTCTATGCAATCCTACATTAAGCCATTTTAGTTTTTTCTTCCAAGTATTTTCTGCAATAAAAAAAAATTAGCAAGATGTATGGCAAGGACACAGCTTTCTGCTTACAAAGCCACATTGTAATGTGTTGTTTTGTCAAACCATATAAAATTGCAGTCATGCAACAGCTCACATGTGACCCTACCTGAGGAAACAAGATTAAGATTTCTTTTTTATAAAATATGTATGAAATACCATAGCAAGAGAAAGTAAATGTGCGATATGTTCTCAAGGATAACATTGGAAGCTTCCTTTTATCTTTTTATATGACTCTTTAGTTCAAGTCCAACAACCATCACAGAGTTTTCACTCTCCTTTCTATGCCAGTAACTACTAAGCTGTGTAAAAGCTAAGAGAAAAAAAGCTTTTATCCTTAAAGTGCTGCTTAAAGATTTCATCATTAACTTTCATGGAGTGTATAGGTGTTCAAGATAGATCATTTACGATAATGTTGGCCCAAAGAATATGCTATACAATAGCACTGTAATAAAATTCTTCACTTTTTGTTTTTATCACCTACAAAATTTAATTTCTTACCTGCGAGTCCCATAGCTTTCTCTTTGTTTGGTCTTGTTGGCTCTCAGTGGTGACAGAATGCCACTAAATCGTCTTGGCACTGTATTGATCCACAGAAAATAAAGGTCACTCGTGAATATCCCCTACCTGTTCTGCTTTTCAGCCACTTAAATCCGCCTCTTTTAAAGGTGCTCGAGTTTCTTTCATCCTACCTGCTGTCTCGCTGTTGTTCTTAGACAACAGACCTGCTCCTATAGATTCATTGGCTGTGTCAGGGTAGCGCTAATCACAGTATTTGTGGGGTCAATAATAGGTTGACGCCAAAGAAAATGGCCTGTAAATATCCCAATAAAGACTCACTGTTCGTGTCCGCTCATTCGCATTGATTAGGAATTAGATCTGGGTGCTAAAAGGCACTGCTGACCACAGTCACAGTAGCTATTAAATTCAAAGGTGTGTTAAGTTTGCATCGTTGTGTGTGTTGTCATCTAACAAAATGATTGACTGTACATTCCAGGTGCGGGATAACGCCACATTAGTTTTGTCCAAAGTGCAGCACACGCAACAGAACTATGACCAGAATCAGGAAAACCACGAGGAGCGTACGTATCTCTAAGTACACGCATGCCGTGCACATAAACACACACGTGTTGAACCCAGAAGGACACAGATGAAATGTGTACTTGAGAGTTCCTGCCTTTGTTTTGTTTCTCCAGGGTTTTTGTCCATATTCCCATGACCAATTAACATGCTAATACATGTTGTTTTATGTATAACACGCTTTGAGATTATGCAGAAATAGTATGTCCTTTTATCTTCAGCTTTTTTATGTACATTTGAGAGTATTTGATGGTTTAGCATTTCTTCTTGGATAGTCTCATTCAAATTCAGTAGACACACCCTCTCATGTTTTAATTTTAATCGTCTGAATGTTTTCTGTAAGCATGTGCATGAATAAATAAGAAGCAGAATTGTCAAAAGAAAGTTTACACCAGTGTTTTCCTCCAATAGGAAATGCTTTATTGGAAGATGATAAAGTGTTTCACTTGGTGAGGCCAACAGACGAACTGGATGAGACCAAATCTAAACGAGGAAGCATAAAGGACAAGTCGATGACCAAAGCCATTACAGAGATCTATCTAACAAGACTCCTTTCCGTAAAGGTACAAGAAAAAAACATTTATGCAATTATTACAGTAAATAGGGCACTGTTACACTGACTAAACAGTAAAATTCTGCTTTACAAACCAAGGTTTTTCCAAGTTAAAGCTATTTTGGAAAGAGCCGAAAATGCACAGTAAAAACTTGAATAGCTATACTCTCCTTGCAAATAGTTGTGCCTCTGGTATTTCTGGCTGCGCTCTGTGTCTCTGCCCTGTCTCACATTATTTGTGGCCCCTTTCAGGGAACACTTCAGCAGTTTGTGGATGACTTCTTCCGCAGCGTGCTGTGCTCTGGGGCAGTGGTCCCACCAGCTGTCAAATATTTCTTCGACTTCCTGGATGAGCAAGCGCTGAAACACAACAATGTGGATGAGGAGACTATCCATATCTGGAAGACGAATAGGTAAAACAACAGGTCGACTGCGTACACTAATGATCACTCTCAGAGTTCCTTTTTGTATGCTGTATGTTAGTATGTGGATGTACTCCAAGTATCAAAAGTACAAAAGTATTTGTTTCCGGCCTCATTCCATGAAATCAATCAGTCCACATGACTCCCTCAGAATAAGCATCAGACAATAACTATTTCTGTGTTACTGTCCCCTAAAGTACATATAAAGTACTATTTTTCCCCAGATTTTATGGGCCCGCATAACTTTATAAGTACAGGAGATAGCCACTTAAACTTTATTCTCACCTGAAAAGCAAATTTAAGCTCTTTTAAACACAGGAACCCACTCCAAGTGTTGCAATGTAAAATAAAAATCTTGTTTTTATTTGCCAGGATTTTTTTCTATGACCTACTTTATGCATCAGTATCAGAGAATATATCACAGTTTTTCCACTGCAGCAATTTATTGTCTAAGATTTAGAGTAACAGAAGAATCTGTGCCTGGGATTTATTTTTTTATTTACTAGAGGACAATTTAAAAAGTGGATTTGGGGTCATTCTCAAGGGTTTTATCTGTATAATATTTTGGACGTAACACACTGATCAAATAGGTTTAGGTCCTAAAGAAGTTTTCCAATCCTTGCAATCAGAGCATGGAAAAGGGTGGCGATCACAGAGTGCTCCTCTGTGGCTCTATGCTCCATGTAGTCAATATAGATATCAGCCTTTGCCATTAAGGGATGTTAGATGGTCATTAGCAGCTAGTTCATTGTTGTTGATGTTTCCTTCCCTGAGAGGCATTTTTCCCCACTTGCTATTAACGGTATTTCAACCAAATGTGTATAATTACTACATCTTGTTCCCTCCTCCTTAATAGAACAGGAAATTATGCAGATAGTTTCATACATTTTGACAGTACCTTTTACCTAAATGTTTAAAGTAACATGTTGTATTAGTGGACTATGGGAAATCTTTTCATCTTCAGTTTAATTATAAAAAAATTGAATCAATATTTTCTCCCAAATTTGGACTGTTCATATATTATTGCCATTTTTGCCGGGAGAGGGGGAAAGTATTTGCTTTCCCCCTCTTTCCTCTTCAGACCGGAACCATCTGAGCACTAAACTGATTGGCTGATTCAGTTAATCTTAATGCTTTCCATTAGATACAGGTTGTTGTTTTTTCATTTAAATCAGAAAACCAATGAGTAGCTATAACTCCCGAAAATGTAAAATAGTAAGAGCAGCTTTCTAGGATAATTTCGTCTTAACTATAGTGGTGCAGAAGTATGGCATAGTATGAAAAAATGCATCTTGAATGAAATACAAGGACCTCTCATTTAGATACGACTGTGGTATACAATTTCACAACCAGTCCACACAAACACAGCTATCCGATTTCATTCCCACCAACAGAAATCCCACTGCCTGAGACACTGTAACTCTCCAAGAAATAAAACTTACTTATCCCAGAATGGACAGAATACAAATGCCCAATTTCAACTTACTTAGTTTGCATTTGCAATCCCCCTGCTCCCATGTGACATTTAAGTGCATAAATTAGTGTCACGTCGGCTAAGGCTCAAGCATACAAGACGACGTGTTGCATGTAGATGCCGGTGATTGACGCAAGGCTGGCAAGAGAGCAGCCACACAAGGACAGAAGATGAGCGATTTAATTACTTACTACACTCCACACCACACTCTGCATCCGCCCGTTCTGTTTATCAAATCAACTGAGGGCCATGTACTAAATATGAATGTGTGTATGAGGCATAACAACAAACAAACATGGTAATTATGTCCCAAGCTAATTTAATTCTGTGATTATGACAACATTGCTATTTTTATGCTTCCATTGTATTCTCACGGCAGCCTTCCCTGGAGATATTACCAAACCAGTATGAATTTTATGCGGTGCGTTTCTTCTCTCAGATGGCAGAAGACGTTCTCACCGATTGGGGAGGAGTTTTTTTCCTAAACTATTGTATTTGGTTGTTCTTTTGAATGTAAAAGCTGATATGAGTTTGGAAGAAAGTCTGTGGAGTTTGTTTTTCCATTCAGGGGGGAAATTAGCAAGACCGTTCGAGCATTGCATTATGTAGTCTGGGCTTTAAGTTGTTAGGCTGCAGAGGAACCTCAGAGGTCAGCTGCTTTATCATTTCTAATCATTGTTTGTTAGAGTAGACAAGCGTCATTGGATGTTGCTTTGTGCAGATCCCTTTAGTTGTTAAAAAAAAGTCTTCAGAGATCATTTTTTTTCTTTTTCATTTAATTTTCCGTGAACAGCAATAGTTCTCACAGAGGTCAGCATCGTGTGAAACAGTAATATAAACTGACAGTCAAGGGTATTGTTCTGAATAAACTGACACCGACACGAAAGGCTTTTCTCCATCGCTGTTATTATCTTGTACTGCACTCAATTGCACCTCAGGCAAGTGCTCTCACACATGAAATGAAATGCCTCCCTGACTTAAATTAATTCATGGATGTAATGCGGTTGATGAGACACCCCCCCCCGTTCTGAAACAATAATACCGATAACAACCAGTGATGATAGACTGATTTCTTGCCCCTCTTTTTAATACCCGTGCAGCCTGCCTCTGCGGTTCTGGGTGAACATCCTCAAGAATCCCCACTTCATCTTTGACGTCCACGTGTCTGAAGTGGTGGACGCCTCACTCTCTGTCATCGCCCAGACTTTTATGGATGCTTGCACCAAGAGTGAGCACAAACTCAGCCGGGTGAGTGGAAACGAATGGACAAGAGGAGGGAGGGGTGGGAGAATATGAGGTGGAGGAGTGAGGAGGAAAAAAGGAAGATGGGTGAAAAGATGGACAGAAGATGAGAACAAATTTGATTATGTGAAAAGGTTATAGGCACGTTAATTTAAAGTGCCATTTTCACTGAGTTGTATCCCTCCCCCTTTAGGACTCGCCAAGTAACAAACTACTCTATGCAAAGGAGATCTCCACCTATAAGAAGATGGTAGATGAGTAAGTACTGGCAGCACTTTCCATCTGTTATTATTGGAGACTGTAATACCTTTTTTTAAATATCAGTTAACATAATGGAGCAATTACCACCTCTTGTCTACTCTTTATGTGTGTGTCTGTGTGTTTAGTTACTACAAGGGCATCAGGCAGATGGTATCTGTCAGCGACCAGGACATGAACACTCACTTGGCAGAGGTGTCACGGGTAAGGAATACATCTGTCATTTTTGAATAGAACACAATAGAGTAGAATATCTTCATTGTCACTGTAACATGTGCAGTTAATAAGTGCAGTGTCTATAGTGCAGAGATCACTCACAACAGTCATAAAACTAAATCTGTAAATTGCATTAAACTATATAAGAGATGGAAAAAAAAAACAACTTTTCTCCATTCACCTAAACTGCAAAACCCTCCATTGCACACAGCACAATCATGTGGACAATGCAGCATTTAATGCTTTTACAGCTCTGGGATAAAAACTTGTCTTGCTGTTAATGTTGCAATCCTTAAGGTTTCAGTCTAAAACATGCTTTTTAACATCCCTCGAGTGTGGGTATTGAACACATTTAAGATTGTTGGGTTTTTTGGTTTTGTTTTTTTAACCAAATGCCCCCGGGGACGTTAAGAAAAAGGTATTTCCTTTCTAAAGACGAACTGCCAACTCTTGAGCCACGATCGTGCCAAGATCGTGGCTCAAGAGTTGGCAGTTTGTCCTGTAATCGGAAGGTTCGAGCCCTGGCTCAGACAGGCTTGGTCGTTGTGTCCTTGGGCAAGATACTTCACCTACCGCCTACTGGTGATGGGCCGATGGCGCAATATGGCAGCCTCGCCTCTGTTAGTCTGCCCCAGGGCAGCTGTGGCTACAACTGTAGCTTGCCTCCACCAATGTGTGAATGTGAGAGTGAATGAATAGTGGAATTGTACAGCGCTTTGAGGTTCTCAAAAAGCGCTTTATAAATGCAATCCATTATTATTATTATTATTATTATTAAAGCCTCTTTTGTACTGGCATGTCAACTGTGAGAGATTCATAGTCCACTTTCAAGTCCATAATGTTAAAATATTTTTTTTGTTCCATTTATTTTGGGTGTTTTTGTCTTTAATTGTCAGCAGATAGGATAGGGTGACACAGGAAACCAATGGAGAAAGTCATAATTGAATCATATTGCATTGATGTGGCATCCACATAACATTTTCCACAGGAAGGACTGTATGAAAATTGTATTTTTTACTTACTGCGCCAAGGGTGCACTTTGCAACTACATGCTGCTGAAAACAACAAAAGAGGAACTGGTGTATTTGTTTGCACTGTTGCCGAATTAACTCAAATGGTTTTAACCAAAAAGCATGTCAATAATTGACTTTCTTTATATTATAATATGAAAAACAGGATTTGAGTTTATGAAAATCTTAAGGATTATAACTTTAATGCCCGGTGGCATTACATATCAGCATTGTTCAGAGGCTTATTTATGTGTGTGCAGTAATTCTCATTTGCTCCGCCACAGTTTTTAAAGCCTGGGTGTAGTTTATTCAGCTGGGTCCAGGTTCGTGGTTTGGTTGGATTTCCACTTTAACCTTTAAATTTCTGTTTATGTTTTTCAGTCTCACACAGACAAACTGAACACACACGTGGCTCTCCATCAGCTTTACCAGTACGCCAGCAAATACTATGATGGGGTAAGAGGCCCTTCTTTTTCCTATCACACCCGAAGGAGGCTATTCCACTGAATGCACTACTGCCCACTATATTATTGGTTCTCCTTTTTTTTCTCTCTCTCTTCACTCTTGATATGCCAGAAAAGTGATTGTATGAAATTTTAATTGAAAGCATTTCTGTGGGATGTGAATTGGAAAATTGCTCTGGGAATTGATTTTTAAGAGTCCATTGTGCATTGCCACTTGAGGTCACGAAAAGGGGATAAACAAAACCTAATGAACAAGTTGGATAAACAAATGGGGCTGTCAGTCTCCCCTAAGTGGGACTCGCAAAGAATAACAGCTTATATGACGCGATTGCTGATGTCGAATAACACCATCTTCTCCTCCCACTCTCCACCCTTCTTCTTCTTCCTGTGCTTCTTCTCTGTCCATCCCCCTCCTCCTTGTTTCTTTGCTTTTCCGACATTACCCTTATGCCATCCTCTGTCCAACTCTTTGTCTCCTCTCTATCCTCTACACCTATTATACCCGACATCTCACTTTTTTTTTTTTACTGTCCTTCTTACCTTCCTTTTTTTTTTTTTTTTCCCAGATCATCGCTTCTCTGGAAGAGGACCCAGCTGCCCAGAGTAAACAGCTAGCCCTGCGGCTCCAGCAGATAGCAGCCGCCCTGGAAAACAAAGTGACTGATCTCTAACCCACTAAGTGGAGGGAGGAACCAAGGGAAGGGGGAATATCGCCAGTGACTACAGGGGCTTATTTCTTTCTTTTTTTTTTTTTTTTAGTGAATAAATTCCAGAAATGTGAGAAATGGGCGTGTTTATTGTACAACTTGGTCCTGGGGTAATTTTCTGTTCTGTGTGAAGTAACAGACTAATGAAATGCAGAAAGAGAGGAGACAGGAAGAAAATGGTGGGTTACACTGTCATAGGTACGCCTTAAAGCTCACTTGCCAAACCTTAAAGGTCTGCGCACTCATTCATGCTTCACTGAATATTGCTCCCACAATGCAGTGCGGCAGAACTCTCTCTGAGATTTAAGCCCCTCTGTGGAGCACTGGCATAGGAGATAATCAGATGTTCAATTTCACTCTGTGTAAAAAAAAAAAAATGGTTTTAAGAGTTGTATTATATATTTTTTTTATCGTGCAGTCTTTATGCGGAAAGCTTTATAAGAAAAAATATCTTTTTAAATGGATCACCTTGTGGTGCGGATAGTGTTTTTATTAGCCTGTGTATGCGTAGATGCCTGTGTGAAGTACTTGTGGAAAAAACAAAAAAGAGTGTGTGCTGCTGAATTTAAGTGTGCGTTTGGGTGGATTGCACGTGTGCGAATGTGTGAAATTGTGCGTGCACACACGGGATGCCTACTGTCAGGCGCGAGGGTGACAGGACGCCTGCTTTGTCGTTTTAATTCCCCCATACTCAGTAACACACTGGAGCCTGTGCTCTCAATGAGCTTTATGACAGAGACCAAAGGGTCCTCAAAAGGACGCTGGTTAATCTAGCAATGTGCAGGCTCATATGAATGACAGATCACCAGGCGTTTCAGAAACATTTGAGTTATATTCTTTTTCTTTCGACTCGGATTTGGTTCCGGCTGGATTGCCTGTTGTGCTCGTGGAAATCGATAATAGCACAGTCTGTCTCCCTTTATTGTACAGTGCCATGAAACATTCCACTTCAACTAAAGCACAGAAGGACATTTAATACGTTTTAAAGATATTATAGTTAAAGACTGTGTTTAAGTTTTTTTTCCTTTGCTATATTGTTTTATTTTTATATACATATATGTATCAGCAAGAAGCAACCATTTTTCCTGCCACAGATTCGTGTCACTCATATTAGCCCTGCAATAATGTCAGTATACCATGAGCCACAATCAACAGTTGCATTTGCTTACTAAAGTAGCAGTTCAGCAATATGTTAGAAGACTATTCAAATTGTTTTATGCATTGCTCATGTTTATGATTTTTGTACCATATTTTTAGTATTACCCTTGTAATGTTCCAAATAGTCATCACGAATTCTGCCTCTACAGCTATGAAATAGCCTGTCGCTGATGTTAATAATTTAGATGAGATTCAGTCGGTACTTAAATGGCATGCTCTGAACAATTATCGTGGATTTAGCCTCTGTATGATGTCGGGGGAGGGAGGGGGGTTGTTTGGTTCAGTCGTGTACATAATTGTTATATTAATTGGGTTATTGATATGTCAGTGTCAGAACCGAGGTGTCGCCAGGGTAGGTTGGTTATTTCTTGGGCCATTAGACGCCGTCCCTAAATTGTAGGCCTTGCTGTTGACAGATGATTTAATTGTACTCGCTGTATCTGATCATGGGTGTGTGGATTTGACGGCGCATGACGCTCTCCACAGCCCCAAGAATGTTAATGATTCCTGCCTTCGCTAGAGAGAGGTGTGCACAGACCTCGAGCTTGCCTGCCTGCTGTCTCAGCATGGCACCCTGGCATCCCGACCAACAGCACTTGGCACTGCCCACTCAGCGCAGTGCAGAGTGGCACTCTGTATAATGGAATCAGCAGGGGAGGCTTTTGATCTTAATTGCATGCCAACTGCAGGCTCCATCCTTGTCTCCGGTGTTGTTTACTGCTGAGTCCTTTCTTACTGACAGAGTTGATGCAAGAAGCTTCTTTCAGAGCCTTTCTTTCACCAAAAATGTGCCTTATATAGGATATTACATATATTGTTTCTAAGTTATTCTACTGGTAACCTAGGTGACTATGATGATGATAGTGATATAGACACAGCAATGTATTTGGACTTGTGATCTTATGTGTGCTGTCTCAAATGCTAGATGCCCTGCTGCAGCCATTTGCGTGCCAATAGGCTGAAGATGTTTCAGTAAGATTTCTTTTATGGTTGCAATTTTGACGTGTGCATTTCCTTTGGGTGTCTGTGGTGTGTGCTTAGTAGGACTTTGGTGGGTAAGGCAAAAAAAGAAAAAAGAAAAAAAAAAAGCCAAACTGATTAAATGTAAAACAGTGGCCAATGTGATTTGGGTTTCCCTTGAAAATGTCTGGCATTCCTAAATTAGTCTGAAGCCAAAAGGTTATCCTTATGTAGATGGATATGCGCAAAATTGTTCCAGTTGTGTTCATTTTTTGCCCTGTGTTTCTCAGCTGTTCCACAGTGTGTACGATAAATGACTATCTATACTCGACAAATGACCGTTCTTACTGCTGTGCAGTTATTATTTTTATTTCTCGTTTCCTATATCATATAAATCTTTGTAAAACGCGTTGAAATACTGTATTCTAACTGTATAATCCTATGCATTGAGTCCTGGGACAAAAATAACAAAAGTGAAAAAAAAAAACCTGTTTGTGCAGTTGTCGAGACCTTTTTTTCCCCCCCATTTTGAAACTTGTGAATGTGCTGTGATGATAAAAGAAACTGGGACGCTCCATTTTCAGTACAGGACCATTAACGGAAGCCAACGTTTTCCTTCACATCCGAGGCAGCTCAGAAGATTCTTGATCTTGTACCTGATCTGGTTGTACTGGATGAACTTAATTTTACAAAAGTTGTGTGTGGACGGAGGGTTACAGGTTTCATCATACACTCCTCCGTTAATAAACTCAGAGACATATACGCTCTTCATATCTGCTGTGTTTCTTTCACCTTCAGCATATTGATTTGCTTCAATTTGACACCCACCTCTCACGAATAATGCATGAGAAACAATCACCTTGGATGATAGAATAGCTTTTTCCACTGCTGAAGGAAACTCTCTTTTGTGCAAGTCTTTGGTATTCCTGCATGACCTTATGAAGACAACATGCACAGGCAAGAGTAATGGTGGGGTTTCTGAAAATTAAAACCACCATAGCCCTATTTATGAAGAAGAGGACCAAGTGTCAAAAGCTGACAGTTTTTTTCCCCCTTATCACACATATTCCTTCATATTATGACCCCAAACGACTTTGTTGATAACATCAGTTGATATCATCAGTCTTCATATGCAGTGTATCCTATGATGGCTGATGCTTTTTTCCCCCAAATGCCACATCAGGTTCCTGTCACAAGGCTCGGAATACAAACTAGAAGCCAAGGTCTGGCTTCATGAAATGAGTTGATAATATAAATAGCCTCGCCGCATCTCTGTCATCGGCGGTGAAGGTTGGAAAAATTGCGGCAAAAAACATTAATTAAGTACTGACAGCTAAGAATGAAATTGGAAAAAAGAAAGATGAAAGGCAAAATTGCCTCATCGGACTGCTTAACAAACCCAGACGCAGGGGTGGAGATATCAAAGACAGACTAGGAGCCTGCACGGGCCATCTTCGAACCGGGCGGATCACTGATGCAGCAACAGATAGAGCAACTTCAAGGGCTGCTGCCAAAGCAAGAGTGATTACACTTGATTATCGCAAGCACTGCATTTTGTACACTATCCTTGATCACTTGTGGGAAATCAAAGGCGATACGGTACTTTATATTCCTATTAGGACACGCGCCTTACATCATTTTGGGATTCAACATTATTTGCCGCGCACAGCGCTTGTGATAAGATTTCTAAATAACCATGCCCTTCACTGTCTAGAAATCAATGATACTGCACACTAAGAATAATTATTTTTCAGTCAGCCTCTGTGCCGGGTTTCAAGAAATTGGGTTAAAATCTGCACGATTCCTGGCTTCTGTTCTCCCGCATAGGATGCTTCTTCACACAATGCAGCCAGCCTCTCCTTCTGCAGGTTAAGTCTCACCTCCACGTTTGAAACCTCCTAACGAGATTTGGCTTTGATTCTCTCTGCCTTAGGGACGGAGGAGGAGGAGGAGGAGGAGGAGAACTTGGAGCAAATAAAAACAATGATGGTGTGGTGTCATTCTAAACAGTTGTTCTGATGAATAATTTAAAACCGCGCAGGCAGTTTCTGACTCCAGGGTTCTCTAAGCTCATATCCTGTGAGCATATTAAAATATCTCGTTGAGTTAGCTTGGATTTTCACATGTGGGATTTTATTAAGCTTAGTCTGAGTTTAAATTGGTTGTAGTCTACTTAACTATTGAGTCTAACGAGTAGTGAGGGGCGGCAGTATCTCAAGAAAACTGATTTACTGATGTTTAAAAATCACACACATAAAAAAGACCCTCAAAATGTTTTTAATTGTGTGATATACAAGTTATTATAGGCAATAATTTAAAAAAAAGCCATCAATATCACTACATGCTTTTTTAAATGTAATTATAACGACTTAATTAGGTGTACATACAGAGTACATACTTCATTTGTCAGATATGTGTGCAAGAAAAATATAATTAAAGGAAAATAACAGTCACGAGTACATGTAATTCTTCTGATTACTGCTCATGCTGGTCATTAAAGGGGTACTCTTTTCTCAAACATGAGGGACAAAGCCCACTTAAATCTAAAACAACTTTAGCTGCAGGTGATCCTTGGACTGTACTGCAAAACAAGAACTATCGGCAGGTTTTTCCGACAGGGATTACTCCTAGTCTTAGACTTAAAGATAAATTCAGCAAAGACCTCCATTGGGGACGGGGGTATGGTTAGTAGGCCTGATCCATTTCTGGGAAACTGAACCTATCAGTTTTGACCCAGGTCATTAACTGCATTCACACTAGGAATACATATTTGTTGGAGGCTGCATGAGTGCCTGTCAACTTTTTCAGGAATCTGATCAGCGAAAAGAGGAGACCATATTCAACCATCAGGTCTGTAATTAGAATGTATTCACCCATAAGTAGTGGAAACCGCTTAGGTGTTTTGCTGATAAATCATTGAAATGGTCTATTTATAAACGATTTTACTCTCAAACAAGCAGAACTGCAGTACTGGCTGCAGTAGCTTTGAAAGTGTTTTCTCTGGATATCTCTTTTTTGTCATTTTAAGAGTTCTGTTCATTAATAATTATCGTCAATTACTTAAAAGTGTCCTGTCATAGTAGACAAAAGTACATTTTTCGTGTAACACCTGAATGCAGCAAAAGCGCGGTTACAAATGACACTTTTCTCATCCCCTGACAGACGAACAAAACGGACCAATCAGTCTGCCCTCTGCAGTATCATTAGCCAGTCGTTTGCAGAGGAGAACTTGATTGTCCAATCAGAGACAGGGGGAGGCAGATCTACTGTTTCTTGTTTCCTTGCGGCGGACGATGGAAGATGAATGAGGCGCCTAGCTTGCTTTTAGCTCCTAAGTGCAGCAACACTGCATATTAATTTGTAGCTGAAGTAAAAAACAAAAACAAAATCGAAATAAATATATAATTGGTCCGACTGTTATTGCGCTTAAACGTAGCTGGAAGGCTAATCGATGCAGAGGTACATTGGTCACAACAAACGGTAGCATGCACGGGAGGAGTCGCTGGAGGTGGATGCAAGGTTCAAATTTTCAGGTGAATTAATACATATAATACTATACCAAGAAGATAGAAAACTACAAGAAGGAAATATAGTTTTAGCTCGGAACAGCACAGGGCTTGCTAAAGAAACAAAAACATGCCGTTTGATATCTCAAACGTTAGCTAATAAGGCTAACGGTGATGCTAGTTAGCTGACACAGTATACATATAAAAACAGCCAGAGTAAGCGCACTATGTATAGGATACATACGCACACACGTACGTATACTGTGGTTTATAAAGGAAGTATTCAACAGTAATATGTCTACCAGTGTTGGTTGGACTGAGTTATTGTCTGATGTCTATGTGTTGTTAGGAAAACGTCTGTTATAGTTACAGTTGTTCTAAAAGCAATCACCTAAAACTTGTTTGTTTTACTCATACAGGCTGAGGCAAGAGAGCTACCATGAACCCAAGCCTTAACAACTGCATGATGCCCAGCTGTACCAGCAGCAGCATCACTGAACTGCTGAGTGCCCTGTGTGACTGCAGCCTTTCTGGGGTGTCATGGAAGCGCAGAGCACTGGGAGGAGTCTCAAGAGAAAGTTTCCACAGGGCTCTTAAAAAACGTGCCTACGGTGCCCTCCTGTCTAACCTGTTTCAAGATGGCACCAAAGGACCTGCACCAGGACTGAGTGCCACAGCTAATACACCACCGAGAAATAAAGTCTTGATGATATGTTTTGATTTACGTGTGGCTGGCTGTCGAGAGGAAGCAGAAAGGCTGGAAGAGCAGCTCGGGAGGCTGCCGGAGGGAGAATACTCTGGTTTGAAGGAAGTGGATGCAGTCCTTGACCTTCTTGTGAACCTTGCTGGGTCGGCACCTCCTCCCCCTACCTCGTTCAGCAGGGACTATATGAGAAGAGAGAGGCCTGTGCTGCGGATGCCTCAACCATGGAGCTACCAAAGTGAGGACTTGCAGAGGCTGGAGGCCCAGGCATGGGGTCTGGTGTGTGGGGAGGAATGGGGGACTTTGGAGAGTCTGTATGGAACTCAGAGGCTGATGGATGCTCCACCTGGCACAGGACTGCTAACTTTGAGAACAAAACTAGAAGCAGAAGAAAGATTTGAAAAGGAGACCAGGCTGACCCTGTTTGGAGCACTCCAGCACACTCGCACCTCAGACATGGACATAAGACTAGATCTGCCTCCAATCCCCAGTAATATTGATGTAACAGGGTTGGCGATACGAGTAAGACACCATATTATATCCTTAAGTAATATATTTAGTTTAGCTTAGGCTGTTTTATCATATGTCCACTTCAGCAGCTCAGCGTATTCATATTTGCACAGTGTTTGATTTAAATAATTTATCTTTGCATTGCTTTATGCACTCTCTCTTTGTTGTTCTCTGCAGGTGCCTCCTTGTTTAGATCAGTGTGAAGATGAGGGCTTCCAGTCAGCCTCCAACCTGACCCCAGACTCTCAGTCAGAGCCTAGCCCCATTCCAGACTTTGATATCTGGGAGGCTCTACGCACATTTGAGCCTGGAAGACGCCGCTGCTGGGAGTCTGTTGGCTGGTAAGTGATGTGTCAATTTGATTATGCTGTAAGCATGCCAAACTTCTTTTCGTATTTAAAAAAAAACAGCTGTAACCCACTAACAGTTGTAAATCTAGTTCCTCACTATAATATGAGAGCAACTACTGATTCTTTTCATAGTTTTATTGTTCTGCCTTTTTGAAATAATTGATGGGTCTATAAAATGCCAGAAAAAGCTGAAAAAAATATAAATAATGATAGATTGAATCATAGAAGCTTGCTTACGTTTTTGTAAGACCGAAGATGCCAAACTAATGAAAATGTGGAAAAAAAGCATTTTTGAAAAAAATAAACCAGTCTGTGTTTGGGTTGTGAGGTTTAATATAAATAAACATCTAAATGTTAAATGACAACAAAATCTGTGACATATAAATGAACAGAAATCCACTTTAGCTGGTAGATACTGAATTCAAGAGTATCCTGAATAAAACCAAAGCCTTTAGTTTAGAAAATGACATAATGACACATACACTATTAACTACAGAGTCATCAAGGTATTGGAGAGGCCCACTTGCTTAGTTTTTTTGGGTTTTGTATTTTTCTTCCCTCTGGAAAACTGAACTGAATGCCTCGTTTGTCTCACTAGCCCACCTGGAAAAAGGGAGTCTTTCTATCTAACAGAGGGAGGCAGGGAGGCCTTTGATCAGCTCTATCGGCTTTGGGAGGGTGAAATGAGGGTGGTGAGCACGAGCACACCGTCTCCTGTCCTCCCCTTACCCCTGGACTCCCAGAAGCAACTGGTGTCTGATCTCCTTAACGTCCTGATTGGAGTGGCTTCTACTACTTTTCCTCTCAACCAGGTGCAGTTCGTTATCTTTTATTAGTCTCTAAAATGCACTTTATTTGTTTTTTGTTTTTTTTTGTTTTTTAGTAGTCTGTCAGGCAGAAGTGATAAAAGTAACTAAAAGCGCCGTGACATGCTACAAATAGAAAAACAGATTAAAAGGAGAAGCTGGAATGTGATATAATGGGAAATTCGTGCATATAAACAAGCTGTACTGACTCATAAAATGTAACAGTGTGAAGTGTATGCTTAAGTCAGCTGCCTGATTAAATGATCATGAAATAAAATAAAATATTCCTAATTCTGAACACAAAAACCCAGGGGAGCTCTGCTGGTAGTTTATTGTTTCCCATTAAATTCTTATTTTTTGTCGGAAGATTATACTTATTTTTACAACATAAAGTGCATCCTACTTATCTTGTTTACTTCTCAATTCCTTATCTTGACTCTCCGGCATATTTTTATGATTAACATCAGTGTTTCCCTTTGGCTGACTGCTGCTGGTGGGGCCCCAGGGGGTACGGGGCAGACATAGCTTTTCCCACTTCCTTCTTTGTTATAACGACAAATCTCAGTCATTTGCCCCTGTTGTTTTACGCAGATTAACATTTGCTGGGAAGCTTTTTGTGCAGTTGCAGTAATGTGGCGAGTTGTCTTCAACTCGAGTAATGCAATCTTTACTTTGCTTCATTGCCCTGCTCTGTGCTTATGGTGAGTGGTTTTACACACAGTGAAGCCGGAGCAGAGGAGAGAAACAAGGATGGCTATAAATGACGGCAGAATGCATTAGGGGCATATGGCAGTGCAAGGAAATTAAATGTATTCTCATAAAATTGGCAAACCAAATAAATAATCATCACCCTCGCCCACTTTTGGTTTTTTGAAACTATATAAAGAATATATTGTATATATGTGTATGTGTATATTGTTATCTAAGTGAGTCCTGCCTCCTTCATTGGGTTGCCTTGAGGTCAAATTTTGTTTCTATAGTTACATAGGTGTTTTCTTTACTGCAAGTGCAATCAAGGCTGTGGATCAAGGCCCCCAGATGTGTGCTGTCTTGAAGTACTGTAAATATCTCTATAAAAAAAATCAATGTGAAAGAAAAAAATAACAAAAATAACACACAGCAGATTATGTGATGCAGTCTAAAATAATACCAGCAGAAGCCGTGCCTTCAAAAATCACCATGGACGTGACTCTTCTACAGCCTTGGCAAAATTCAATATCGAATGCACTAAAGACAGTCTTTGCTGCCGGGCTGTTTTATTGGATTTTATTAGACTGTACAGTTATTTATTGTGTTTTGTCCACCATCTGTCAATATGCGTTTCCCTTCTTAGAGTGTTCAGTTTGACGTCAGGCCCGGTGTGTGTGTGTCAGGAGCCTCTCCAGAGAGCGTGTCTCGTCTCTTGGGGGAATTGGCCCAGTACGGCACCTATTATTTGAGGCTCAGCCGCTTTTCTCTGCAGAGTGCTGACAAGAAGGGCTTAGTCTTCCAGGTATGTTTGCATAAGCATCGTTAATACCACTAACGCTGCAAATTATTTCCTCTAAGTTCTCTGCTTGCATTGTACTGTTGTTAATAGTGTTGTGTTCAGAAATTGGAAATAATCTTCCTGAATGGGCACTTTGAGACAAACACATGAGCATCTTATTTGCGTACGCAGCAAAATAAATAAATACGTCTAAAAATATTATATAATATATAAAAACAGGGAAAGAAAAAAATTAAAGTGCCCTAAATGAAGCAGTCCATAGCAGGCAACAAAATCCAACACAGAAAGAAGTCCACATGCATTTTAATCTGTGAACATATATTCCATCTCTTAGGCTTTTACCGGTGGCTTGAGGAAGTATCTGCATTACTACAGGGCTTGCGTTCTTAGTACGCCACCCACTCTTAGCCTGCTGACCATTGGCTTTCTCTTCCGCAAAGTGGGTCGCCAACTCAGGTGAGGTCAAATGCTTTTTACACGCTGGTTTTCTGGTGTTAACTTTGTCATTTTGAACCTCCACCTCACTTAGTTGACAGTACAGCCATATCCTTTCAAAGAGGACCTTGATGTAAATATCAGCAAATCAAAAATGCTTTGCTTTCTTTTAATCTAAGATACCTGTCAGAACTGTGCTGTGTGGATGGGCCTTTGGGTGCAGGCCAGGCCACCTTCCCTGTGGTGAGTGCTCTTTTATCTGCAAACTGCAATATGTCTTCTATCACAGTTGTGTTTAGCCTATCAGATGAGTTGTCAGCTTAGTGCCGTGTGGCTCTCCTCAGGGTGTTAAACTGCTGTCCTACCTGTACAATGAAGCACAGAATAACTGCAGCAACGAGAACTACCCTGTTCTTCTTTCGTTGCTGAAGAGCAGCTGTGAACCTTATACACGGTCAGTTTCTATGCGCCCCGTGCAGACAGGCATCCTGAAAACAGCAAAATATATCCTATATTATTTTAGTGATATAGCTAAATGGTTGATAAATCTGTCTAAGAGTGACACCACTATTTTGTTTTGTTTTTCTGTGCCTCACTTAGGTTTGTGTCTGACTGGGTGTACAGTGGCGTGTTTCGTGATGTTTATGGAGAGTTCATGATCCAGGTCAATGAGGAATACCTTAGCTACAGAGGTGAGGAGACACAGTACTTGCACACACATATACACACATGTCGCCGTATCAAAACCTTGGCTTCGGTCTCCAGGCTCTGAAAATGAAAAACCTGCCAGATACATAGTTGAGCAGAAAAAAATAGATTTTATTACAGCGTTTGTTGCCTAGTAGGATTTGTCCTTGTGTCTATAAAAGCTGTCATGACGTTATTGCACGATAATCAGTGGGAAACTGAATCAGATACCCCAGCTGGAAGAACCAGAGATATCTTCACTCAGTAAGCCATACAAATAAGTAGTGGTCCTTTATTCTTTTTAGCTGGTACAACTATTGTGGTTCTGGTTTAATTGCCATGGACACACATGGACCTGCTGAATTTATTTTTTGCTTCCAGAAAAATTAATGACTTTATTAATGACTTGATCCCTTGGGGAGACCAGAAGAGACCAAAGAGGCTTTGAGGCCAAAATAGACTCGTTTGTACTCTGCAGGATCTGAGGGACTTTGTGTGTCTCTGTATGTTGCTTTGCTCACACTGCTTTTCATTGTCATGTCTAATTTTTCATCTGTGGTCATCTTATCTGTATTGTGTAATGGCTTTAATTTCATTAATATCAAAACTTGAAAAATAAACATTACAATAGCTGTTTACTATATACAAATGTTGTTGTAGCTTATCTGTCATTTGATTGTTGTTGCTATTATCAGAAGATGAACAGCTATATATTATTTTTTTATTGTTAACAGTCCTGGGTGTAGTCCTTAAAGGATCAGAAAAAAAACAATAAAAAAAAAAAAAAAAAAAAGAAAAAGGCCAGGGTTCAAATCTCACCGAATCATTTGAGAATAATTGAATATTAGTCAAGCGGCAACCATGCCAACCATGCAGTGGTACAGTAAACAGTGAAACGAGACAACGTTCCTCCAAACCATGGTGCTACATATGATGTATAACAGACAATCAACGCAGGACTACATAAAGTGCAATGTGCAAAAATTGCAAAAAAACATAACAAAGACAGTGCAACACCAGACAGAGCGCAACGATACAGACACAAGACAGTGAGGACGCAAAAGTGCAATAGATGTGCAAAAGAGTGAGTATTGTGCAAAAAGTACGTTGGTGCATGAAGGTGTGCGTGAGTGTGTGTATGAGATTGTGCTTGGTAGTGACGTGTATGAAGATATGTGTGTCAGTCCAGTCACTGAGTGATTGATTAGTCAGTTGAACAGATGATTAACCACTAAATATTTTTGTTAATTGGCTGATAATTTAATTATTCGGGTAAGAAAAAAATGTTTGCCGTTTGATGGTATCAACTTTTGGATTTTGCTGATTTTTGGTTCTCTGGTTTTTAAATTGTTAGCCAGGCAGAATTGTACGTGAAAGCATCCCATTTTAGTTTATTCGTTTTTTGTAAACATTTTTGTATACATTTCTTTTTATTTCCATTTTGACAGTTACTCCATATATATACTGCTACATGAATCAAGACTGTCCAAATATTGTACGTCATGCAACACCCCATTCAAGGTCAGACCACCACCTCAGCTTTGTCTGACTAACAGGTCCATTTGCTCATCGGCTACACCTCATCAACTCCTGCAGCGAACCTCTGCACTTCACACTCTTGCTTTTTTGGAGGACACACAAATGTCATTGTTCTCCTCGAACTCCATCGGCCAAGGAAGCAATCAGCAGCTAAGCTTTCTTGGCAAGCCGCGGGCTTTCTGTAAAGAGCTCTGGAAGCCTCGTGCATTCATGTTCTCTTATACTTTTTGCTGAGGATCACTGAGCTAAGAGCTAACAATTTCCAAGAGTTAATTCAAGCAGCCAGAGTTTTGCCATGCCCCGTAAGTCATACTAATAAGGAAAAGTTTCAGCCCCAGCATGGGCTGGGTATTACTCCACCACCATTGCTTTTAAGATGTTTCAGTGCCGGGTACGATGTGCTGTTATAAGAGGCATAATGGACCACGAAAACTACTTACTCTAAATTGTAGGACAACATGTAATAGACATCTTTGAATTCCTGCAGACAAACACTTCTGGGTCCAAGGCTACACTCTGATCTCAAAGGATGTGGAGGATTGTGTGCCAGTCTTCTTGAGACACATTGCCAATGATGTGTATGTGTGTGGAAAGACTATCAACTTCCTCAAAATCTGCTGCCCACAGGTTTGTTTTGCACATTCACAGATCCACATTTATGTAGATATACATACATATAACGTAGATAGCCTTCTTAATTTGCCCAGTATAGAATTTTTGAGTCTTGTAAATACAGAAAACATGTTGAGAAATGGTTAAAAGTACCTAGCCATTTTTCCTCTGTTATTGCTGTTGATATCAATTGAACTGGCTGTATGTGCTTGATTATAAATGCCACAGTACAAATTCTATTCACTTGAAACTCCATACTGGCCAGAAATAGTGGAAAAAACAATCATTACTGCAACAGATGGGAACGTGGTCTCTTTGAAACTTTATTAATATGCTGTCATCAGAATTGTGATACATTTCCTGTTATTGTCAGGCAGATTTTTCATCTTCCATACTCATGTTTGACTCCTGCTTTGGAAAGAATAATATTGCTATTGGTGTCCTAGGTATCATGAAATATTACTTTTTAAATCACTCAGCTGGTTGTCAAAAATATTCTCCAATGGTTTTCATTAGTCGTATGTACACTGACAGAGTGTTCTTTGGTGGACAAACTATGCACCGTCAACATGGTTGAAGGGTGGTTGTTCTTTCTCTTCCTTACATTTATTAACCATCATAAATACACATCCTGATAAATTGAAAAAGATTAGCCTGCCAGTAAATTGGTCCGCCTCTTGTCAACCAGGAGTTGAAGCTTCAAATTCATTCACTTTAGTATCATAACAAGAGAATGTAGAAAGTTTTCACATTTGACCAAAAAGAACTTAAATTGTAAGTAAATGAATCACTTATATAGCAAACCAGGGGAAAAATCAGTAAAGTGGTGAAGTTTTCATGAAAATGTATTTTGCATAACTTCCCTACCTGCTGATTGCCCAGCATGATGTTTTTTACAGTCTGACCTCCATGACCTAAGCTGTAGGACCTTTGTTTCTAATTGGCATTCTGTAACTTTTCCTCTCTCTGTTCTTTCCCCTGATGCTTGAGTCTTTCTAGCCTGCAGGGTAGTTATCAATACCTAGGAAGAATTTATGGATTAAAAACACAAGAGTGAAGTGATGGGCATTAATGTGCTTACTAGCTGATATGGCACATGAATCCATGTCTTTAATTAAAGAAATACTTTGTTACCGTTATCTTCTGAATGAAATGCGTAATGCAATGTACAGCATAAAACCGATATGCAAAACAAGCGCACAAAGGAAACCATACATATTTGAATAAAAGTACAAAAACTGATTCATGGTAACATAATTACATGAAACAATCAAACGCACAAGAGGCACGGTGTGATTTAGATAAAAAAAAAAACAAAAAAAACAAAACAACTCTCCATATTTTGTGAAGTGTCTTATGTCACAGGCAATGTAATTATTCATTTCTGAAGTCTTGGGGCCAGGGGATCTTTTGATATCCATTTTAGTTTTTCAATTTTGGCAGTAATTAATACAGTTTCTGAAGGTTTGACTCTGATTTAATCCCATGCAGTCATAAGATCATAAACGGGAACAAGGCCAGTTACAGTGTCTGCATTATGCTTTCTTCGTTAAACACAGTATAACAGATTTGTATGATGGAATAATGAACACTTTGATTTTTTTTTTTTTAATTAGAAGCAGCACCACCATAACCAGGTCATTGCATAGCTTCTATTTCAAATTCATTCCCATACCGGTCTTCAACATCATCCTAAATTCATTGCTAGTTTGTGTTGTGCTGGTAGCTGTAAAAATGAGTTACATTTTCAGACAGCTGGTAACACATATTTTAATATGAAAGAAACTCTGGGGTTATAAAATATGTCAAAATCCACCAAATGAGTCATCCGAATTGATCCGTGAAATTTTTTTTCCCTCTTTTTATGATACTAAGATTCTGTCAACTGTGTGTCCACAGCACTACATCTGCTGGTCGGAGCTGCCAGTACCCCGCATCGCTGTCACCTTCTCTCTCCAGGAGGTGGAGGAGATTGAGAGAGACTGTGCAGTGTATCGTGGACGCATGGAGAGAATTGCAAAGCACAGTGCTATCAGCAGGGAGGAACAAGTAATGACACACATGGATATTCTTGTGTATCTTAGATGTCTGTGATGTGTTTTTCTTCTTCTTTTTTTCTGAGTCTGAGATTTTCTCATTGCTCAAAATCATCAGTTACATTTATGAGAGCTTTTCAGCTATATAGCCTAGAGTCGAGGCAGTGAAAAAGGAACTTTAACAAGACAAATCATTACCATAGACTATATGTAGTCCATATTTATATGGACATAGCCACCAAGATGCCATCCATTGGTTTGTGGACTAGCATTTAAAGCCTAAGTTTGGCGTTTTGGCAGTTGTCTCGCTAGGTTTTTGAAACGGAATACAACAACAGGGGGTTGTATCTGACTAAAAAATGAGGATACTGCAGACTTACACAATAGTTACACTGGACTACATGGGGCTGTCTATTCCCAAATGAACAGTATATGCAGATTTAGGGTTCTTTCACATTAATCTGTGAACACAGTTTAGTTTTGTATTTTTGTTTCATTAATTCATTTCAGTCTTTATTTACCTTTTGTTTCAATTCAGTTTGGTTTCCATTTCTGGACAACAACAACAAAGAACCTTTATTTGTCACATACGCTATCATACAGAGTACAACATGTAGTGAAATGTTCCAAGCAGACAGGCTGCAGACATGGCTGCACCATTTCAGGGCTTGGTTTTAGCATGGGGGGAATAGCCAGGACCCTTACTAGATACCACTGCCGGGCGGGAGTTGAACTTGCGACTCTTGGTCCAAAGGTGTGCAGTCTTACACTACCAGCTGGAGTAAATTTAATAGATATTTCAATACAAACACAACAGTTTGGGAAGGCAGTTGACTCAGTCTTAATACATCCTCCTTAGGCAGATTACACTAATAAACTAAAAAAAAATGTAATTTAGTTTTACTAAACTTATGGAAACTGTGATTACTGTCAAATAGCAGTTGATGGTTTCAGGATTGCAGTTAAGCAAATACAGTCCAAAGTTTTTGCTGACTGTTAGCCCGCATGCCAAGAAAGCCAGGATTGGTTAGTAGTAATCAGACTGAAAAACAGAAACCAGGACGCTTCCACTGCTTAAAATCTTGTTCTGTGATTCAGCAAATTCATATCCAGACAATGATCTTTTTACAGAAATTCCTTCTATGCTTTTTAGATCCAGAGGGTGTGTCCATCTTTTATATACAGTGTTTGATTACAGGTCTTGTCCTGTAAGTCAAAGAGAAAGGAGAACTTTTTTTTTCCGCTTTTTTTTTTTTTTTTTTACATTACACAATCCATCAAAGTGGCACTGATCTTCAAGTACAGAGGATTTCAGCAGCCAGTCATTAAAATGATGTGGATGAAGTCTCGAGCTTGTACTTGATTTAGTGTAACAACCTGGCTTGTATGGCGGATCTTGTGTGAGCCTCTGGCTGAGGAGGGGGAGGAGAGGTGAGAGACAGGGCAGGGACATAGATCTTTGTTAATGATGATATTTTTTTTTCTGTCTATTGTTAGGCCCTGAGGGCAGAGCAGGCACGCCAGGAGCTGATCAATCAGGTCAGAGAGTCAGCAGCCAAAACCCTGGAGAGCATCCGCGGTCAGTGTAACATTTATACACACACACACACACACACACACACACACACACACACACACACACACACACACACACACACACACACACACACACACATATACATACACTGTAAGTAGAATTTTATATACTGCGTGACGTACATGCATAACCCACATCCTGCTGGGTATACCTTTAACAAATGGCTCAACTCTAAGTATAAGCCTGATTCGCTTGTTGATTGCTAAATGCGAGAGCTTCCTTCAGCTCCATTCCCACCCCTCGGGAGAGCAGAGGAGATGCATGGGGCAATTGCAGTGAGGAAGGCTTTGAATACTTTCCAGTACCATGGGTTGTGAAATCTAATCATCACTTGCACAGTTTAGCTCTCACTCTTCACATCATTTATTACTTCAGAGGATGTGTGGCACTGTTGGGGGGCAGTGGTGGCTGGGTGGGGGGGGGGGAGTGTTCAGCCTGATGCGCTTTGCGTGTCTTGGCACGGGCATATTTGAGTTTGTTTATATGGGGCAGATGGTGATGTTGTCTTGTTTAAGTGTGTGCGAGAGGCAGACAAGAATGTTATGTACTTTTCTGTGTGTGTGGAGGGGTAAACAGCTCACTGTTATCTCCCCCGCCTCCTGTAGGGCGCCAGGTGTCACAACGTCTGGCTGAGGAGGCCAAGAAGAGGGAGCGTTTTGAGGAACTGAAACAGCACCTGGAGCAGGAGCAAGAGGTAGTAAGACATGAAAGAGAGAGAGAGGGTAAAAAAAGTGTGTGAATAGGAGTGCCTAGATTAAATTGTGTATTGTCAGGTATTGCATGTGATCCTCAGATAGTAAGAAAAGACCATGTGATAAACAGTAATGATGTATGTGCGTGTGGTGCCAGTGGAGAAGTGCAGCCAAGAAGAAGCAGGAGGAGGATGACTTCAGCTTTGCCAGAGAGCTGAGGGACAGAGAAAAGAGACTTCAAGCTTTGGAGGAGCAGCTGGAGCAGAGAGCTAGGTCTGACTGCCTTTACAGCTGTTAAGATTTTATTTGAAAAAACTATATCAACCTACTCATGCAAACATGATGGGACATCAGTTCTGTGTCCCGTGTTTTAATGTGCCAAATTTCCATAACTGATTCAGCACCATGAGCAAATAATGTGAACACTAAGCTTTTATTTACTACAATGACATGGCCGAGATCAGAGGGTACCATAGCTTAAAAAAAAAACACCTGTCATCTACAGCTTTTCCTCCAAACAGTTCACATCCTTACTTCTCCCTTGGTGCAACCTTTGCATTATTCAAAATATAAATACCTTCTAACTGTCCATAGATAGATAGATAGATAGATAAACGGATACTTTTTTGATCCCACAAGGGAAATTATTGTGTTTCAGCTGCAGGATGAAGAATAAAAAAGTAGTGCAGTTCTTGCTGTGCTAGGCAAAAAACTAAATTCTTTTCATGTGTGGATAAATAAGGCTTTTGTCAAGGAAAGCACAGGTTTCATGTTTTTGCAGGTCTTACTGATTAATTGCCTGTAGTTTGTTGAGGAATTTAGTTCTAATTAAAGCCAACACGTATTATAAGCACACAGGTTACCAGTACTCTCAGAGTCCCTCTAAACCACAAGCTCAGGTGGGGCAAACATTTTGGATACATCACAGTCATGCACAAATATGAATAAAACGTTAGCACAAATATAAAAAAAATCACTTAATGGTCAGTTCGGGAATGGCAGGGCCATTTATACAAGCATTTATTGCAGACTTCAGTAAGCGACTGAGGATAAGACCTTCAGCTACTTTAACATTCTTTTTTCCATTTATTTAATTCTAGGAAGGAGCTGATCGCTCAGTACAGCCGTCTATCGGAGGAAGCAGCTCGCAGAGAGAGACGAGCCATGTGGAGAGTGCAGCGAATGAGACTCGATGAAGCTCGTGCTCACTTTTTCAGGGATGACGGGCAAAAAACTCAGGTTTGTTACAAATGAATAGAAAACAAAGACATATAACCAAAACTTTGTAACCGAACCTTTTGTGATTTGTTTCCAGGCCATACTGGAAAAATATCCCTTGGGTCAGGAGAGACCTCATTTGGAAGTAATGTCACCTGCTCCCTCAGCACAACAGATTCCTCCACGACAAACAACAAGCTAGTTTTTGAACATCCAGTCTTTTTTCACTTCATGTCACTTGATGTGTGTTCCAGAAACATAATATTGAATTGTTAACATATCTTGACAGGAATTTCCCACCCAGGAGCTGTCAGAGCAGCAGACAACAAAGGCTCAAGAATCTGAAGCTGTATCACCACCACACGATCTGCCTTCGCCAAAGATTGCACAGGTTACAGCGGACCCTGCCCTCATATCTGAGGAAATTGACATCGGTGACTTTCTTCCCAAGTCTCCGAAGTCTCAGAGTCAGCAGGTAGATATGGCTCTACAGGAGATTGGCTCTGACCTACCCAAAGCCTGTCCTACAGCTCCACTAGTAGACTATGACTTCAGTGCCCCCTTTAGTCCACTTGAGGGTATCACTGGCCAAGCGTCAGTCCACCCCAGGCCCCGCTGGGGACCTGTAGTCCTGCCTGACATGATCCAAAACCACCCCTTTCACATCTCCTCTGAAGAGAAAATTCCTCAAATCCAGGAAACTGTAACCAAAGCTAGCCTGCTAGCCGGAGCCTCTCAGTCCAGCTCTCTAGGCCTGCACACCCCAGAGGAGTCTGAAAAGAGCAGTGTGTGCGCGCAACCTTCACAAGCCTCAGCACAGCAGTTGGATGAGAGTGGCTCAAATACAGGCAACGAACACAAGGAATCTACACCTATACTCCAACAGGATGCAGAAACAGGGATTCTCGAAAGTAAACCAGAAGACAGACAATCCAAAGATGACGTGGTTAACAAGGCTCTTTCCACTACAACTGTGCAAGGTGACCAAGGTGATCACAAAGTCCTGACAAGTCTTTCTGATGATGGTGGCGTGGAGCCACAGGAGACAGGCGCTAAAGAGCAAAGCTCAGACACACACAATAAAGATGGAAAAAATATTCCTTTGCCAGACTTTCACAGGCCTCTCTCCAGTCCTCATTCAGATGTCAGTCAAACTTCACCCACCATCCATGGACATTCCTCTGATGCTCACATAAAGATTGGACAGTATGTATCAGAGGTAACTGCTGCACTTCCCTCGCAGAACATCCACGGCCATGCATCAGATTCACACATCAAAATTGGAGGTCATGTTTCAGAAGTCGATGCTCCTGTACCTTCTCCTAACGTCCATGGTCACGCTTCCGATGCTCACGTCAAAATTGGGGAAAACGTTTCAGAGTTTGTCGCTCCTCTTCCTACTCCAAATGTCCACGGCCACGTCTCAGATGCCCACATAAAAGTTGGGGAACTCATTCCAGATGTAGTTTCCCCTCTACCTTCGCCCAGTGTTCACGGGCACAGTTCAGATGCTCATATTCAAGTTGGAGAAAATGTATCGGAGATTGTTGTACCACTCCCTGCTCCCAGCATCCACGGTCATTCCTCTGACGCAAATATAAAGGTTGGTGAGTTTGTGTCCAACGTTCCCGAAGCAAAACCTCGTTGGAGTAAGCACGGGCACGCTTCAGACAGCACCCTTCAGCCAGGTTGTCTGGTATCTGGAGCAGAACCATCCTTGTCGCCTTTGCCTGGAAGCTCTTACGGACACTCATCAGACTCAGCGTTAGGTGTTGGGTGTGTAGTTTCAGGAGATGAGCCCAAGCGGTCTCCTCTGCCCGGCAGTGCCCACGGCCATTCTTCAGACTCAAATTTAGGTGTTGGATGTGTTGTTTCTCAAAGTGAACCGCTTCCATCACCGCTGCCAGGCAGCAGCTATGGACACTCGTCTGATTCGACACTGGGGATAGGCTGTGTGGTGTTGGGGACTGAGCCACAACCTGCCCCATTGCCAGGCAGTACTTATGGACACTCGTCAGATTCTTCACTTGGTGTTGGATGTGTGGTGAAGGACAAAGAAACTGGAAATCAGCAGAAAGTAAAGGGCAATGAATACAACAAAGGTACGAAACAAAGCCTGTGTTATACACATACACATTCTGTTGTGACATTCATGTAATTAACCACATGTTACACTCAGTAATTTTTAAGATGTTACGAACTCTGAGGATATAAAATTGAACCCAAGCTCTTTAGTGTTCATTTGCAAAATTATTATTCCTTGTATCCACGTTGTTGTCTCGGGGCTTGTAGTGGGGTATTAAGTAGTATATCTGAAGTGTATTACCCCTGTTAACCCTGTTTTCACATTAGCATTTTCATGTGAAGCTTAGCATAATCACCGTTTTATTGTAACGGCAAAATTTGTGTCACCTGACTCTTTGCATGAAGGTGTGAAAAGCTGGAAGTGTAAAGTGTTTTTCATGTAGTGTAAATTGAGACGTCACTGCAAATTATGTTCTTTCTTTGTAAAAAGTAATTAGTCTACACTTCTCCTTAGGTTTTGTGTCAGAATGCCCCAGTGAGCAGCTGGCTGAGGGCATGGGGTCCTGGACAACCTGTTTAGGGTTGTCCCCTGGAGAAAAGTCCGAGCAGGAATACCTCTTGGCTTTGGCTGCCCAATACCAGGTGGAACAGTATGAGGACTGCTACAACCTAATGGGTTAGTTGAAAATATCAAGGGCTCGAAATGAACGGCTCCTTTGGGACTTGTTTATTGAGGGCAAAGTGAAGTGCGACTTGTATAGGGGTGGGGGTGGAGGGGTGGGGTGGAACAGTATTTCTGGCCACATCTCGTGGCATCTCCTTTGTGTGTTGTGGATAAGAGGTAACATAATGTAGGTGCATATGGTGTAATTGATCAGTTTGTACTTGGCATTCAAAATCCAGCACAGCAGCAAAACGGAAACAGTTTGTTCCTATTTAAATGGCTCATTGATGTTTTTGTGCCCAAGAGAATATTTTCAATTTATGGCTTGTAGGATTTTGTTTTATAAAACCTTTTCAAATGCATTTTCAGTGCATTCAAATAATAAGCTTATCTATCCATTTTTAATACTATTTATATTAATTTGTGCCATTAACGAACCACAAATAATTCCTTTAAAACTGCTATGTTTTTCTTTTTGCTGAAAATGAGATGAAACTCAGCACATGAAGCACTTTAAGGCTAATCTGTTCTTGTAGAAATTAAAATAGCTGCAGCCTACGCCAAGTAGGCCTTGGGCACATCTTTTTAAAACATCATTTCAAATTGCAAAGAAGTGAAAATGTGTAACAGCCTAGTCTTGTGGTACATACTTGATGTAAATTAAAACAATTATTTTTACATGTTCAGGACTGTTGCAAATCCAGAGGCTGTTGAATATTTGCTCCATCAGCAAGCAAAGGTTTGCATAAAAAGCAGTAATATTTCATAAAGGTCTGCTTTATGCTCGGGTGGGATGCCTCGTGGCTCGGTGGAGTAATATCCTGTCTTGTTCACTCTGTGTTCAACATTCAGTCATGCTGCTATTATTCATCCCTGTTTCTGGAGTTACTGTGAAATCAGTCATGGAAATCTACTCAGACAAATACGTGTTCCACACCACTGAGCAAAGTCAGGAGCAATAATTTAGGAAGTTTTATGAAAGATATGAGGCTACGGAAAACCCCCAAAATGACAGGATCAACTTGCAGTAAATGCTATAGCTTTTCAAGAAAATCAAAGTGATGGTAATTGTATATATTCTGAATAATTTTTAATTAGACCCAATTTACTTTTCCTTCATTTTAATCCTATATGTACAAATAAATGGTTACTCCCAAAAGTTTCAAATAATAAGGTCAGCATATGTGCAAATAATCCCAGTAAGCCTAAAAGCTAAACTTCAGACAACTTTCAACACTCAGTTACTGACACATTTTTCTACTCCTGGACCTTTGTGATGTCACAGAGGGATGGAGCTGGTGGTTGTGACCGTGGAAGCCCCACTCACCTGCTTTTCCAACTTTGTAATGGCCAAACGGGCAGAAGAAAATAGGCTCTTTGAAAGAGCAGCCTTAAGGTTTCTCTCAGAAGATGACAGAGGCACAGTATAAGATACCAACTTCAATATTATTAATATGGAGCTGGAAATGAGCATTACAGAGCACCTTGAACTCTTTACCCCTATAAAGAAGATTTGATGTCCTCCCCAGGATCCTTAATGATGGGTTTTGACACCTCGGTATATATCAATAAAAATGTGGTTTGACGACCACTAGAATAGTTTCTGGATTTTTCATTTTGGTCCATAAGCAGGCCTGAAATATGAGAGAAACAGCTCAGTTCAGAAAACAGATATAAAGGTTACTGCTAGGAGGCTTTCAATAGGTAAAGAGTTAAGGTAGTAGCTCAGTGGCTGTAACAAACAAGTATAAGCAATATTCATTTATAGGCTTTGGTTCTCAATAAGTTGATTAATCATTTGGTTCATAACAGCTTAACCCTCTCAGGCTCAAATTAAACTTTTTGTTGCTAATGCACAACCAAGTCCTGCAGTGGTACTTCTGAGTAAAAAAACTCATAAAATATGTATGTGGGGTAATCAGGTTGTTAGTTTTTAACTGTTGCAAATCAGCAACGCCTGCCTTGAGAGGGTTAAATGTTTGAAAAATACATTTTGCTTGAGTCCATTTTCACCTACTTAAATGACTCTGGGTCTTTTTTTACACTTTGAGGCACGGCACTGTTGTTTGCAGTCGTCAGAGTGATATTTCCTCAGCGGCATGCCTGTCATCTCTCTCTCACAGCTTCTTCCCCTACGTGTCAGCTGCTGAAGCAGGTAACTCGGGGCCCCTGGGGCCTTCCTGTGGACCCCACACTCCACAGAGCCACAGACACCACAGCTGTCCAACTCAGCGAGATGGTTTCCCTGCCAGTCCTTATAAAACACTCTGTGACTGCACCGCTCATCACACAGTGAGTGTCTGGAAAAAAAAGAGTTTGTGTTAGAAAATGGTAATAACATCCTTAACAACTGAGTACCAAGTGTCTGTGTTTAAAGCCAAATACAATGTTTAGAGAAATGCAAGTGTGAGTTTTCATAGATTCTATTCAGGCCACTTAAGCTGTAGTCGAGTATATATTCGGAGCTGCAGGAATAATTTAAATTCTTATTGCCTTTCATCCATTTTAAGATTCCATCAGAACTCCAGACAAGCTTGTCAGTCTTCACCTGCAGTGTTCCTGCACCCCATGCAGTCAAGCCTTTGTGTGTAAAAGAAATGGCTTTCTCATCCCTCACTGCACACAGAAAGAGTGCCGAATATTTAGTGTTAGCTCGTAATTTTTATTAACACATTTTTATTCCATGCATAGACAATGCAGTGGAGTTTGACAGAAATCTATTTTCGACTCTTCCTTGCTAACTTCTGAGTGAAAGAGAACCTTCTCACAATCAGTCTGTTTTATAAATGTGAATTCCTGAGAGACGATTTAAAGTAATGCCACATAGAAAGCCATCCACGGGGTGAAAAATAATATGCTGGTATATTCTCCGAGCTTCAGTAGGGTTGATGCCTGTACTGTCTACAACCTGTATGAATTTTGCAAGTCAGCACAAACTTTTCTCAACTTAACTTAGTCATTCCTTTCCTCACCTTCCATTCCCAGTGTATCTTTAGTGAACAAGGCCGTGGTGGACTACTTTTTTGTGGAGCTCGGTGTGGAAAGACACTTCGAGGCGCTGCGCCACTTCCTGCTGATGGAGGACGGCGAATTTGCGCAGTCCCTCAGCGATCTGCTGTTTGAGAAGGTGACGCTCTTTTGTGCTTCATATCTTTTTGTTGTCTTTATTTGAAATGGGCTGGTTGTCTCTTTCTCTCTGGTGTTGAATTCTAGCAGCGGACAGGAAAGAGAATCTCAGAGCAAGGTCAAATGCCCGGTCTCCATTTGGGAATTTTTATTTTTATTTTGTTTTATTTATGCTGCATGTATTAAATGTTGTCTGCTTGTAAAAAGCAGGCACGGGTAACCTTGAAAATTCCCCGGTCATTTATAACTCTAAACACAGTTTTAGAATGTATACGCCACAGTTAGATAGCAGTCGTTTCTTGCCTCATTACCCAGAGGGTCAGTTTCTAAGGGTTCGTATGTCCTCCTGCAAATGTGATTTAGTACCCTGGAGCCTGTGTGTGCACTGTGGTTCTGTCACATATAATCTCACAACATCGCTCATGTAAATTGCAATAACCCAATTTCCAAAAAGCTGCATCAGATCAATATTTTGATATTAGTAATAGACTTGGTGACTACATGTATATATGGGGGTTGGAGGGAGCTTTTTCTATTTTAAAAATGTCTAAAATACCACTGTTTGCTAACTGCACGCTAACATAGCAAGTGGATAGTACATTTATTGGAGTATTTAGCAGTTAAAGAGCCAGATTTCTTTTTAGGAGTTGGTGTTTGTTCATCTGCAGTCTCTGGACAGGTGGACACAATAACAAATAAACTATAAACGTTAAATAAAAGCACAACAAAATAATATTATATTCATGAAATCTTAAAAACTGTCCAGCACCACACCACCAACAAAACACATACACATTATAAAATCTTCATGTCCACTTTACATTCAAAGCCAGACTATGCTCTCAGTACTTACGTGGCTGAAAAAGCTGTAAAAAGTTTTAAAAAGATGAGCGCTCGGTGATTCGTGTGGACAGTTTTTTGGATGATGAGAAGAGATATTAAAAACCTACATTTTTCAAATTGGTCGGGAGCTTGTTAAGATCTTTAATGGACTTAAATGAAAAAGACGATTCTGCACAAAAGTGGAGCGTCTATTAGGATTTACCTTGAACACTAATGCTGAAGTTCTGCTCATCTGCTGTGAGCAAAGTTGTACAAATCTTTATAAAGGTGGCCGTGCAGTACTGCGAACCATTTTCAAACATCCGAATACAAAATTAGGTTTGCAAAATATTTAATATTTCATAAATCTCAAGAATATCACAGCGGTGATGCTGTTGTGCTTTTCTGTTTAGAGCTTTTAGGGCTCGTTCATAAAGAGAAGCAGGTTTAACTTTTAACCTTGTAAGCAATTTGTATCCAATTCCATCCCTGTTTGCTTGTTTTGAAGCACACGAAGCATCAGTGTGATATTTCTAGACTCTTTACTTCAACATCTTCCTGCCAGGAATTAACAAGCACAGCCTTTGCTAACACCTTCTTGCCTTTCTGATGAAATGATCAGGTACACCTGTCTCTTGACGCTCACGAGACAGAAGGTTTTGTTTATCCAGCTTAAATGCAGATTTCACTTATTATCACTCCTTTTTACCCTAAATGAGTCAATCAGCTCTTTCTAAATATGAACATGCGCCCCAACAACACATTACTTTTTTTTCTTCTTTCCCCCATCTCCCACCCAGCTGGCCAGTGGCCAAACCCCAGGCGAGCTCCTAACTCCCTTAGTCCTGAATTCCATCCTCAGCAAGGCCCTGCAGTATAGCTTACACGGGGACACGCCTTTGGCTGGAAACTTCACCTTCGCACTTCGCTTCCTCCCCGAGACCTTCCACCCACATGCCCCGGACTCTCTTAACTGCTTGGAGCTGCGCTACAAGGTGAGGCTGAGTGTTTTAATGGGGTAAATGAGCGAGTACCCTTGCATGGGTGTGCTTGTCTCAGCCTGAGTGGCAGCTTGACTGTGACAGCCTGTCATGTTTTGACAAACTGCTTTGGGTGTGGAAAATGAGCTTATCACACACTTAAATGGTTCAACTTCATAGATCGATTGGAGTCGCGTCTTTTAGGTGACATGCACAATGACTAATGCTGCACATATTGCCCTGAGTGTTCATTCCCTCCTTTGGCTCTCAGACTCTTCCTGTTTTTGGTGGATCTCAGTCTTAACTGTCCTGGCCCACTTCCCCTCCTCGTCCTTCTCGCTTTGTTTCCGCACATTTCTCCACCCAATTTTTCTTCTACCTCTAACTCCTCTCTCTCACCACTCTGGCTTAACTTCACAATCCTCTCACCTCCTCTGTCAACGTCTCTGCACTCACACCTTTTTCCTCTCCTCCCCCACATCATCCATCACTCTCTCTTTACCTGTTTTTCTCAGCTCCTTTTTCCTTCACACTCAAAGCTCCACGTGCCGTTCTTCCTTACAGCAGTTACATTTTTTTCTTCTTTTTTTTCTCGCAACATCTCCCAGGTCGACTGGCCGTTGAATATCATCATCACAGACAGCTGCATGAACAAGTACAACCGCCTGTTTTCGTTCCTGCTGCAGCTCAAACACATGGTGTGGAGCCTCCGTGATGTCTGGTTTCACCTCAAGAGAACAGGTGAGAGGACAGAGCTGCTGATTCAGAACCCAGCTTGAACTCCAGGTTACCTCTGAGAAGCAAGAGTTCAGAATCTCCCCTGTTGTGCTGCAGTGGTTTATAAAATATACATGGAAGAGAATGTTGAGATTTTTTTATTTATTTATACAAAGCAAACCTCAGACCTGTGGGATTGTTGTAAAACCGTGTGCATCCCTGGGTTAGGTGATATTGATCAGTTAAAGTCAGTGTAGACTACATAAATGGAGGTCCTGATAGGATGGATAAAAAAAACCCCTAAATGAATTAATATTAATAATACAGAAATAATATTATGACTCAGGCAGATCCTTTAGTAGTTTTCATCTGTAAACTGGGTGAATGTCCCACATGCAGGAAATACAATCCACCAAAGTCTGTTTCATAAATGTAGTTTCAGCTATCAGTTATTTTCTGTAATGATTTATATATATTGACTTTTTGTCAAAAAGTCAAAACAAAACAACAAAAAAAGATGATTGCTACAAGTTCCCAGAGCCCAAAGTCAGCTGTAATAGCCTTTTGTTACACTAAGAGAATACAGAGAGCCTGGAGGCTTTGATTATTGCATTGATTTGATACCAGCCACAAATCCTTGCGTGTCAGAGTCTGTAACCAGCAGATGTTTATGTTCTAGGTCCTTGCAGCACTGAGCATAACTTGTTCTGATGGCCTTTGTGTCTCTCAGCGCTGGTGAAAGGCGCAGGTCGCTCGGTGCAGTTCCGTCAGCTGCAGCTGTACAGACACGAGATGCAGCATTTTGTCAAGGTGATACAGGGATACATCGCTAATCAAATCCTGCAAGTGTCCTGGAGTGAGTTCACAGCCAAATTGGCCACTGCCAACGACCTAGATGCCATCCACCGTACACATGCAGACTACCTCAACAGAGCCATCTTCAGGTGAGTGCTGGAACTGCAAATGGGGAAATGCCGCTTAAGTAATTATTGCCGTTTGATTTTTCTGTTGACTGTGCATAGATTAGGTACTAGTTTTTGGGCGAATTTATTTATTTTAAGAGGTCAAGAAATAATTTAAAACAAGATCAAAAATTCTGAATGAAATACATTTTTCAACAACAAAAATCAGCCTTTTGAGTGATCACAGCTGCAGTTCAGCAGATTAACAACATTTCTTGAGGCTCTGTACGGGCAAAGCATGTCAAAGTAGCATTTAGCTCCCATAATTTCATCTAAAATTAATTAAACCTCCACGTAACAAGTTAATTAAAATTCCAGCTGAATCTGAGGTTAACTCGAACTCCATGAAAGATTTAATCTCATTAGGAGAGGTTGTCAGTATCACACTCGTATTTGTCGAACTTCAGCCCGTCTGAAAGTCATTCCGAAGTTTCTTGTCATGTCTCTTAAACTTTGCACTCGTCGCCTCTCCAGGGGTTTGCTGACGGAGAAAGCAGCTCCGGTCATGAACATCATCCACAGCATCTTCAGCCTGATCCTCAAGTTTCGGGCCCAGCTAATTGCACAGCCCTGGGACAAACAGCAGGGGGAGGCAGTGCACCCAAGCTTCATTGCCATGCAGCAGTCGTACAATACCTTCAAGTATTACTCTCACTTTCTTTTCAAAGGTAAGGCCAGGGAATGTTGTTTTGTCTGTATGAATGAAAGTTCAGCTTGTTTATCTTCCTTCTAAGCTCAAAGAGGTTTGTTAGGGGTTCACGTGAGGCATCAATAAATAAGTTAGTCTGTGCAGTCTTAGTATTTTTGACTTTGCTGAAAAACTGGTTTCATTGAGTGTAAAGCATTAAAAAATGTCTCTTCCTTTCTTCTCTCAGTGGTGACCAAGCTGGTGAACAGAGGCTATCAACCACATTTAGAAGATTTCCTGCTTCGCATCAACTTCAACAACTACTACAAAGACTCATGATCTTAAAGGAATCCTTTCTTCTAAAAAGTGGGTTTAATATGTCTGTAATTATTTTTTTACACCTTCATTTCATGACCAAAATACTTTTAAATCCTGCCTGCAGTATATTATAGGACATAGCTGTGACACTCAAAAGTTTTTAGGCATTCGTCCTGAATCAGGGTGCAGAATTTAATATGTACTTGAATAATTAAAAACAGCTTTTGAATAAATCTGTGCTGCCTGCCTGCGTGTGTGTGTGAGAAAGAGAGAGAGAGAGTGTGAGCGAGACTGAGATGACACTATTGTAATACATCACTTGCTGAGGTGTGCACACAGCTGTGTATATTTTTAAAAACTAAGTGTCAGGTAAATGTACATGCTACAGCAGATGCTTTTCTAAATAAAATCTCTATTCTCTGGATGTGTGTGTCTCTGTGTTATACTTTTTAAAGTTCTTTTGTGGGATAAAGAAAATACAACATTTACACAAGTAAGAAAAATGACTCATGTTTATTAAAGGATGCATGTTTACACAGTTCTAGAAAATTAGGACAAATTAAGTGCAAAGCTGTACGGGTAGTGGCAACTTCAGCCTTTTACAAAAAGACAGGAAAAAGGGAGAAAATGCCATCCTTGCTATATTACAGAAATTTTCTACAACTTCATAACCCACATTTTTACTGACTGTGCATTACTTACAAGAGAATATGTCAAGACTATGCAGCACAGCTGTAATGAGCGTAATGGGCTGCATCAGCCTCTATACACTAAGATTTCTTTTTGTGACTGGGTAGAAGCATTTAGAGCAAATCTCACCAATTAAGCCACTGCTCAGCAAAAGCACAGGCACCCGCTTATATGTGAATCATCAAACCCCAAACTACTCACTGTTGGCCACTGCACTAAGCACAATTTTAGTAAAGGTGTAATTAAAGTGCCTCTGCCGTCCCCTGAGAAAGGAGGATATTGGATAAACTGCTTTATCTATGCCGCATCAAACAGCCTGCCAGTTTGGAGTTTCCAATCAGGCCACAAAGTTAGTCGACGTTTAGGGAAATGTGCTTTGTTTCCTGGAACAGAGTCGGTGTTTACGTGTGTATTCTTCTGGCTACAAGCGGCACCACGAGTTCATGAGTCAACTCTGGGAACTCAGCCATTAAAAGAAAAAGGGGGAAAAAAAAAAAAAAAAAAGCTATTCTGACAAATTGCCCAGATAGCAGTTGTTCCCTTGGAAGTGCGAGACTCACTCTTCTAATGCTCTGGTGAGCTTGAATGTGCTTCTGACTACTGCACATTTCTGACAGGTGATCTGTAATCCTCATTACCAGTTTACTGCCTGAATCAATACATGCCATAAACATCCACACCAACTAATCAATTCGCTCTCTCCCAGTGAATCCAAACATGCACTTCTTCATTTGGTTGGTATATTTAACCCAATTAACATTTTTGTTTGGTGCAGCCCACTTTTATTTAGATGGGTTTAAATTATGAGAGAATCTCATGATTATGAGATGGCGGGGTATAGATCCTGGAAGCTGGGAAGCTCTAATCTGCCTTTGGTCCTATTTACACGTTGCCTGGGTTAGTAAGTGTCATAAGCCATCTTAAACATGTACTTGATTGGACACTAGTTTGTATATAATGTTCTTAACAGACTTTTTATATCTTCCTCTTCTCGAATGTATCCATGACATAAATATTAAAATGCTGCCTGCTGTAAGAAGCTGAGTATTTACGCCTGACATCAGTGTGGAACGTCGCCAGCTCGAGTTTAAAATGTTCAATTTAGAGATTTCTGACCTGAATGAAAGGAAGCATTAGTCTGTCAATTACCATCTGCTACATGGGTGTTGATTTTTGTATACAAACAAGATCTACCTTGTCAGTTAAG